>NW_012100209.1:4214638-4252283 GCF_000951045.1 Mandrillus leucophaeus | reverse complement strand
TATCCTAAATGGTATTGCCTAGGTTTTCTTCTAGGGATTTTATGGTTTTAGGTCTAACATTTAAGCCTCTAATCCATCTTGAATTAATTTTCGTATAAGGAATAAGGAAAGGATCCAGTTTCAGCTTTGTACTTATGGCTAGCCAATTTTCCCAGCACCATTTATTAAATAGGGAATCCTTTCCCCATTTCTTGTTTTTCTCAGGTTTCTCAAAGGTCAGATGGCTGTAGATGTGTGGTATTGTTTCTGAGGGCTCTATTCTATTCCATTGGTCTATATTTCTGTTTTGGTACCAGTACCATGGTGTTTTGGTTACCGTAGCCTTGTAGTATAGTTTGAAGTCAGATAGCGTGATGCCTCCAGCTTTGTTCTTTTGGCTTAGGATTGTCTTGGCACTGCAGACTCTTTTTTGGTTCCACATGAACTTTAAAGCAGTTTTTTCCAGTTCTGTGAAGTCAGTCATTGGTAGCTTGATGGAAATGGCATTGAATCTATAAATTACCTTGGGCAATATGGCCATTTTCACAATATTGATTCTTCTTATCCATGAGGATGGTATGTTCTTCCATTTGTGTCCTCTTTTATTTCACTGAGCAGTGGTTTGTAGTTCTCCTTAAAGAGGTCCTTTCCATCCCTTGTCAGTTGGATTCCTAGGTATTTTAGTCTCTTTGAAGCAATTGTGAATGGAAGTTCATTCATGATTTGGCTCTCTGTCTGTTACTGATGTATAAGAATGCTTGTTTTTTCCTTCAAATTTCAAAGGCTCTTTACATTGCTTTTTGGAATTTATTGGGTTTTCTTGGTGGCCAGGTAACTTGGTTTTTTCCCTAAACTTCACATGAAAATAAGATAATTTTATATAAGATTGAGCTTGTTAGTTATTGTATTCAGATCTTTTACTTTCTTTGTGTGTTAGTTCTTGGAGATAGTGTGGTTAGTAGCAAGCGAGTAAGCATAGAAATTTAAAGACTTGAATTCTAGTTTTAGCTTTATTACTAACAAATTGTGGCCTTATACAGATTACACTCCCTCTGTTGATCTAATACAGTACAGTCCGAAAACTCGCTGTGATAATGGAGACATTTTGTATGTGCTTGTACAGTATGGTAGCCATTAGCCACATGTGGCTTTTGAGTACTTGAAATGTGGCTAGTATAACTGACAAACTCAATTCCTAATTTTGTTTAATTCAGATTTATGTAGCCACGTGTAGCTAGTCTAACTTATCAGACAGTGCATATCTGATCTCTGAAATCAAGTTCTTGGATTCAGTAAATCCCTAACAGAACTGAAAGCTAAAATTTAACCTCTAAGCTGTGGATTTACACATTTCTAAAGATGCTACGATGTAATGGGGAATTTTGAATACTTAAAAAAAAATCGAGATTTGAGAGGTGGTAAAACTTCAACATTTTTCTACCTGGTTCAAGCGTCTAACATGTATAAGACCTAGAAATAATCTACATTTAATAATTCAGCCTATAGTAATCTTAAAGACTTTTAAATGTGGAGAGTTATTTTAATGAGGATTTGCTTCTTAAAGTCAATGCTATGATGAAAATCACATTCAAGTATTGCTTCTGAGTATATTTTACTTCCTTGTCAAAAGTTGCAAAACACATAAAATCTAACATATGATGTTCTCCCAAGGGGCATTGGATTGAAAAAGAAAGACAAATTATAACTTATCTAGAAACTAATAAAAATAAGAACTTTATTTCAAAGCTTGAGGAATACAATTAAAATTATACTCAGGATAATAAGAGAACCTTAAGTGCTTTTATTACTTGCAGAAATGATACATTGACCACTTCTGGCTTGTGTGCATTCCTTACCTATCTAATGCATGTAGGGGGGCATTGTTGAAGAACTTGCAGCATTCGATCATACTAGCAACTGGGATGGTATCAGCACTGGAACAGATGATCATGGTTATTGTTAAGGTCCAGATAGAGCAGTTGGCTTTTATTTGGGGGTCATATGACATATATCCTTAAGCCCTAGAGTTATCTTGATAAGTTCACATTATGAAAGCAATATGGGATTGGGACTGGGTGAACATGAGTTTTCCATCTCCCATTTTATCCTCTCTGTTTCCAGACCTCTTCTGTCTAACAATAACCATGATCATCTGTTCCAGTGCTGATACCTATCCCAGTTGCTAATATGATCAAATGCTGCAAGTTCTTCAACAATGCCCCCCTACATGCATTAGATAGGTAAGGAATGCACAGTATTTTACATTTACCGTTCTCTCTCCCCTTTTAACCATTGCAGTGGAATTATTTTAAGTAAAAGGCAGAGTTTTAAACTTTGTTTCCAATAAATTCAACACTACCCATATTACCATTTGACAACTCAGGTAGATCATCGGAGTATTTCTACTAATACTTCATTTATAGAGAATTATTAGAGAATAAGATATTCCATCTATGACTTTTTTACATTATCCAAATTTAGCTATGTAAGTACCAATTTCTAAATATAGTTCTGAATAGAAAATTATCTAATCAATCTTTTTACATTTGTGCATAAGGAAAATAAATAGGTTCTGCATGAAGGCCTGACACAGACTCCTCATAAGCTTTGACTCAAGTACATGTTTTAGCCATTCACTATTTGTTTGGCATATTTCTGGGTTATAATTGTAGCCTAGGACAGATCTAAATAACCAGACTCTCAAAAATTAATCCACAAATATTACAAAAATTGCTGTATTAAAAGGCAAAATTTTTCTTACTTTTTTACTGCCATAACTTTATGAAAACAAACTTATTACTCTAACACTTAGAAACTTTATCTGCTAACATCATTCCATCCTGAATGTAACTTCTGCTTATAATCATGTAGTTTTTAGGAAAGTTAATTTTTATAAATCATGGCTTTCAGGTTGGTGAAAAATGAATGGTTTGTTTATAAGCATATTGGAAAGCTTTGTAACTTTAGTCCTGAAGGATCTGACTGTATTTTTAGAAATTGTACATAGGACATCTCTAGGCTTACTGTCTGCTTCTTAACAGAATTAATTAACACCATCCAACAGATTAGGAACAATAAGAAAGAAAATAGTGCAATAAGTTCAACGTATTGGACTTTTAAAAATAGGACGCATCTTTTATGGGGATTCGATTACCTCCTTCCGGAGTCTGGGGAAAAGACTTCAGCCAGGTTTTTTTCTGACTTGTTCTGTGACTTCAGGTGATGTATTTAGCTTTTCTTCATTGAACAGTATTTTCCTTTTTTTTTTTTTTTTTTTTTTTTGAGATGGAGTCTCACTTTGTCGCCCAGGCTGGAGTGCAGTGGCACGATCTCAGCTCACTGTGCAACGTCCACCTCCCGGGTTCAAGCGATCCTTCTGCCTTAGCCTCCTAAGTAGCTGGAATTACAGACCCACGCCACCATGTCCGGCTAATTTTTGTATTTTTAATACAGCTGGGGTTTCATCATGTTGGTCAGGCTGGTCTCGAACTCCTGACCTCATGATCGGCCCACCTCACCCTCCCAAAGTGCTGGGATTACAGGCATGAGCCACCACTCCTGGCCCCTTTTTTGTAAAGGAGAGCTTGTTATATATTCTGCAAGTACTTTTTAGGTGATGAGGACTATCTTTAGATAATTGAGTTGATTAAAAGATATTCAGTATGAACAAAGTAAATCATAACAAGAAAAATAAGAATACTAAAAAATAGAAATGGTACATCATTTGTCCTAGAGCAAAAGTCCAGTCTGTATTTCTGATTTTCTCAAACTGGTAATAATATGATCAAAGAACATTGTTTTAAAAATCCTAAAGACCATGTATGATTTTTTTTTTCCAAAGCTCTATCAGAATCTAAGATGTCTAGCGTCGAGATAGGCTTATCAACATAATGAATTGGATAGTAAAGTTTTTTTCATTGGGAATAAAAACAAAAATCCCACACATGCCGTTCTTAGATTTATCTTATTTATTCAGAGACTAACTCATGACTTTGTTATGCTAGCGTACTCTGTCTGGTAAGTGTTGGATTCTGCAAAGAAATAAAGTTCAGTTACTGTAAGAAAGTAAGTCATTGTTGAAAACAAAGCAAGATTCATTTGACTCTCTCAAATTTACATGTTTTCTGAGTCAGATTTTGCAAAGCCTTTTAGCAACAGACTTAAAGAGTTACTAGGAAATCTGAGACCCATTTTGTTTTCGTTGTGATGAAAACACACACACACACACACACACACACACACACACAGGAACAGGCCATATATTGAGTTTTTAAAATAAAGTTTTTATTGTAAAAATTAAAATTATTTTAGATTCACAGAAAAGCTTCAGAGATAGTACAGAGTTTCCACATTCCCCCCACCCAGTTTTCCAGGATCCAGTTCAGGGTACTGCATTCATTTTAGTTGTCATAGCTCCCTAGCCTTCTCTGATCTGTGCCAGTTTCTCAGTCTTTCCTTGTTTTTCATAACTTTATCAGTCTTGAAGCATTAACTGGATGTCCTGTAGAATGTCCCCCAATCTGGATTTGTCTGACATTTTTCTCATAATTAGATGTAGGTTATGGGTTTTTAGAAAGAATATCATAGAAGTAGAGTGCCCTTCTTATATCAGGGGTTATAGGATATCTACATTGCATCCCTGGTAATGATAATCTTTATCACTTGGTGAAGATAGTGCTTACCAGGTTTGTTCACTATATAAAATTACTATTTTTTCCTTTCCCTACTTTGTTCCCTGTGGAAGCAATTTAGTACTTTTAGCCCACTCTCAAAGGTCTGGAGGGGAATTAAGCTTTACCTCTTGGAGGGAAACTGTGATAAGGAATATATTTTGTCTTTGACCCCCAGTTCCTGACACAGAGCTTCTAAAATGTTTGGAATTTCCTGAGTGATAGGGCCATAGGAGCATTTTTGTTGTTCATAATAAGCCCCTTTCAACCATACCTGAATTAATGCTAATATGACTCTCGGTGGGCCCTTAAATAACTTCAATATGGAGCTGTTTGCCAGACAGACCAAGACATGATTACAGAGCTGGAAAGTTCAGCCCCACACACAATCTCTAGGAAGGAGAGAGGTTCTGGAGATTGAGTTCAATCACCAATGGCCAATGACTTAATCATGCCTGTGTAATGAAATGTCCATAAAAACCCCTAAACGACAGGGTTCTAAGTGCTTCTGGGTTGCTGAACACATCAGCGTTCTGGGAGAGTGGCATACCTGCATACAGCAGTGCTCCCACCCCCAAACCTTGCCCTATTCATCTCTTCCATTGGGCCATTCCTTAGTTGTCTCTTCATAATAAACCAATAATAGCAAGCAAAATGCCTTCCTGAATCCCTGTGAGCTGTTATAGCAAATTATTGAACCTGAGAGGGGATTGTAGAAACCTCTTGGCTTTATAGCTGGTTCATCAGAAGTACTGGTGACCTGGACTTGCTGTCAGGGTTTGAAATGGGGAGCAGTTTTGTAAGACTGAACCCTTAACCTGTGTGTCCTGTGCTAACTCCAGGTAGTTAGGGTCAGGAGTGAGTTGAATTGTTGGGCACTCAGCTGGTTGCAGAATTGGGTGGTGTAAGGAAAAAACCCACATATATGATGTCAGAAGTGTTGATATAAACAGTTGAAGGGGTATTATGTATTTTGCAATTCTTCTGGAGAAAAGATTTGTCTCTTCTCTCCCATTTATTTAATCATTTGTTTATATCAATATGTTCTCAAGTATGTTTTATATTTTGGTTGTAATACACTACTGTGTTTGTTTTATTTTATTTATTTATTTATTTATTTATTTATTTTGAGACAGAGTCTCGCTGTGTCACCCAGGCTGGAGTGCGGTGACATGATCTTGGCTCACTGCAACCTCCACCTCCCGGGTTCAAGCGATTCTCCTGCCTCAGCCTCCCTAGTAGCTGGGGCTACAGGTGTGTGCCACCATGCCCGGCTAATTTTTGTATTTTTAGTAGAGATGGGGTTTTATCGTGTTAGCCAGGATGGTCTTGATCTCCTGACCTCGTGATCCACCCGCCTCCATTTCCCAAAGTGCTGGGATTACAGGTGTGAGCCCCTGCGCCTGACCCCGTGTTTATTTTTATGCTCGCATTGTTCCAGCTATAGTCGTTGGGAGCTCTTTCAGGTTTTCTCCTGTACCTCTTTGGTGCCCTTCCATTCTTTTTGTTTTTCACTGAGCACTTCCTTACCTTCTGCTACTACAAGAGGCTCATCTTATTATTTCTTCTGCCCCTAGAGTCAACTTTTTCTTCAAAAGTCATTCTCTAATAAGAGAATGACATATAGAAAACCAAGATCTGGGTGCTAGGCATGCTTGTAGCTACTGGCCTATCGTTGCTTCTAGGCCTTCTCAATGGACAGAGCTATGTAATATATGCACACATACTAACTCATGCTCATGCAGTTTTAAATAATAAACAACTTTTCATTTTAGACCATTTTCCTAAGGATAGAGGAAAAAAGTAACTCCTTACTGAGTAACAGTCTAAAGGTGGTATCAACAGAATGTGCTTTCCTCCAAATACCAGACCTAGAAAATGGCATTCTTAGAATTAAAAATAGTGACATTTCAGCAATTACACCTCACCACCAAGTATCTGCGACACTTGAGTTCCAGACGAATGTGAATGAGGTCATATCTGCCATATAGCCATATAGTAATGTTGTAAAAGGAATAAAGTCCTCTCACTTACTGTAACTCCTGCTCCTCATCTGAGAATGTACTAGCTTTAACATGTACCTCAGTGTAGGTCCCTATAAAATGAAATGGAAGTAACCAGGGATTTTACTCACAGGGATTTTAAAATACTGTTTTTTCACACATTTAACATTCATTCCTGCTACTATGAATGGTCAAAGTTATTGAAAACATCAAGATCAGAAATTTAAAAGGTCTCCTATGAAATTCAGGGAGTCGAAATATTAGCCTATCAAGAAATGAGTTAAACTTTGTATATTCCTATATATCTTTTACCTCTTCTGATCTTTCTTTGTATTTCACTTTGAAAACAATTTTCCATTCTATTCTCAATTTTTCACTTTTTTGGGGAGTGGGGTGCGGTTGCAGGGGGATAGAGTCTCACTCTGTAGCCCAGGCTGTAGTGTGTTCGTTGGTGTAATCATGGCTCAGTACAGCCTTGACCTCCTGGGCTCATGTGGTCCTCCCCCTTCAGCCTCCCAAGTAGCTCATACTACAGGTGCATGCAACCACACCCAGGTAATTTAATTATTATTATTATTATTATTTTTGTAGAGACAGGGTTTTACCATGTTGCCCAGGCTGATCTTGAACTCGTGGGCTCAAGTGATCTGCCTGCCTTGGCCTCCCAAAGTGCTGGGATTGCAGGCTTGAGCCACCATGCCCAGCTGTTCTCAGTAGTTTGATTTCTGCACCACCAAGTTCTTCACCAAAGCTTTTGTTTTACTACTACTTTTCTCTAAAGACACATCACTTTTTTTTCCCCATCTTAGAGATTGCCTGCACAGTTGACTTGAAAAGGTAAGGTAGAAATTAATGCTCTTTGAATCTCCTGTTATATCTTTCAAAAATATTAACTTTGTGGCAAATCCCCCAAAGTCATTCTTTTAACTGGTTTTGGTGTTGAAAGGAGAAATTGTGGTTTTCCTGCCTATGATGATAGGACCCTCCCAGAGTGACATTGCTCTTCAGCATTCTCTGTTGCTCCCAGAGATGGGTCATTCTCACAAAGAGGATGTGCTTTTCCCTCTTGGGACTCAGACCTGAGACTCATTCCATACCCCTAGGCTGTGTGGAATGATGTTACATAGGAGGCCCATGGTTCTCCTTGTCCTGAGAGTAGGGTACGCTTTCTTAGCAAACCAGAGGTTAGACCTGCCTCCACATATGAGAAGCACTGGATCCCTATTTCAGAGAGTACGACTTGCACAGGAGGAACAAATTAAGACTCCAACACAGAGTTATCAATTTGCCATGAATGTCCTACCTATTAATTCCCAGTAGGTACTTAAGCAGTCATTAAACGAGGTCATCAACTGAATCCAGAGGACATCGTGAGATAAACAGTAGTTAATAATTTAATGTAGAATCAAAATACTTTCGTATTCTTCCACCCAATCCTATAATACTTGCTTAATAGGGCACGTACATTTATTATACATAGCATGCTCTTTTGCAATTGCTCTTAACTGCTTTTTTTTTTTAATCTTTAAAATTTATCGTCTGTGTTATTTTCTGATCCTTTCTATTGTGGAAAAAACACTGGTGATGATTTCGATTTATTAATGTTATTTCAGTCACTGTCTCTCTGTTTTGTTTTTTTTAATCTCATCCAGCTGTCAGTGATGGCAGTATAATTACAATAAGCCTAATTGTCCTCTTAGAGCTTTGCAGACAGTGGGAGGAGGTGATGGAGCAAGTGTGTGCTGCCCGTGGTTGTAGTTCTCATTCCCTCTGCCTTCTCCCCAGCCAACCCACACCCTCTTTGAGGAATCAGAAAATAAACTTTCTGAGAACGACTATTTCCTGATGGCAAAAAAAAATAGTAATAATTTCATATTCCATGTAAACGAGTTGTTGAGATTAATATATTTTAGTACATGCAGACACATAAATGATGTTTTTCCATTTGTATTTTAGTTTCCTATTTTGTAGTGACTATTGGAGACCTCCTAAAATTATAAACCTTTAAAAAATCATGTGATAGTAATTGTGATCTTTTAAACCTCACCATTAGAGCATAGGTTGAACCAACCACATGAAATTCCTATATTTGCAGGTCATACTCCTATGTGGGCAATTTCATATGATTCTAATATATTTCTCTCAGTGATTCAGTGGAAGGAAGAAAATAAATTATCCTTGAATTTTTAAATATGTAATTTATTCTGTTTCTGGGTAGTATACAGGCCCAGAAGCTCCAGTGCTTAGCTGTATTCAATAAACTCAATTAAATAACTTAGAGTACCTTTTTATTTATCCTGAAACACTTGGTCAAGCTCTCTCCATCAGTGCCTTTTGTAAGAGGCCTGATAAAACAAGGTGAACTCACTTAGCCAGATTGTCTGATGTTTATTTTCATCTCTATAGTATTATGAATAGACTCTATGAAAACTGCAACTACAGCTTCAGAACAGAGCTAGGAGTATGTTTTTCTCTTGCTGTCCATTTTCAAAATCTAACAAATAGATCAGAGTGTTAGTCTATGTGACCTTATACAAAGAGCTTAACCAATCCAAAGTGCCTTAATAACAACGAAAAAACTTTGTCACATATTGATTGTACCTTAAGAAGAGAAAATACATTGGTTTCATAGTTCTAACTGTTAACTTAATAAATGCTTATTAATTTCCTATACAAAGGTGGAGTTAATTACCTTGTATAATTAATGACAATTTTATATGCATTGGAATTTTTTCTTGGAGCGATGAGGTTTCATAAGTGAACTATGGAGACTCTCTTGAATGGTATTTACACTTTACAAAATGAGATAAATTAGTGTAATTAATAGCTAGGAACAGAACTCATTTTTCTTATTTGAAGTTAATTGATTTCTTTAAGAATCAAACCTATTACATTTGTGACATTTTCTAGCCTGCATAAAGTGATTGGTCTGGACTGTCTTACGATAGATGAATGAAGACTCTGATCATGGTAATAAAATGAGTTTCACTTACACCAGGATCATTTTTGTTTGTTCAGGTTCATTTGCAATAGACAATGTGTTAGAGAAACTTGATGTGGTTTTGGTATAGTTTCTGGTATAAACTAGTATAGATAGTTTCTGTAAAGTAAATTTTTATTTTCAGATATTCTGCCTGGAATCAGAAAATAGCACATTTATCAGATCTAATGTATGTAATTATAAAATCATTTTGAATTGATACACAACAGTGCTTCTGTTATTTATTATAATGGAATTTATTCTTTTGCTCTTCTAAGGGAAAAAATGAACTTTACCCTTTGTGAATGTTGAAAGAAAACAGAAGTGGTAGCTTTAGGATTTTAGAATTTGCATTTTTTATTTCATTTGGCTGCAGAAACATTGAGAGGGTTTTCAAGACCTATGAGCTATTCAAAAGCAGGAGTTTTGTATGCTTAGTGAAAAGCACAGAACACCTAATAGGTATTAAGTAGATGCTTAGTTAATGACTAATAATTGGGGTATCCAGTTTCTTAGGACTTTTCCTTGGGTGTCTTATAAATGATTTTTCTCCCCACTTGAAAAAACAAATTCAGTGTACTTCAGATATTTATTAAATAATGTTTACTTAACATTCAGCACTGAAGAAGATATAAAACAAAAAATGTCCTTAGTAGGGTCAATTTTGAAGGACATCATGTTCTCTTCTCTGTAACTGCGACTTCCTGAGGTGA
Organism: Mandrillus leucophaeus; assembly: GCF_000951045.1. Lineage (NCBI taxonomy): Eukaryota > Metazoa > Chordata > Mammalia > Primates > Cercopithecidae > Mandrillus > Mandrillus leucophaeus. The sequence continues at coordinate 4,241,938 of NW_012100209.1, read as the reverse complement.
AGTTTTAATTTTACTTTTTATTTTAGCCACCTCTTTTTTTTTCTTCTTGCTATTATTTTCTCTGTAGATAATGTCCCTAGCTTTGATTACTCTCATTAGTAGACCTTAATATCCTTTTGATTCTGTATTTTTTAGAAACAAACTTTTACTTGAAGATGGAATTCAGTTTTACTTAAATACATACTGAAAACAATCTATTATGTATCAGTAACTGCACTGGGTTAAAGATGAACAGGGAAGGCAAAGGACTTATAGTCTAATAAATAATGAGCAAGGGCTGGGCATGGTGGCTCACTCCTGTAATCCCCGCACTTTGGGAGGCCAAGGCAGTTCGACCAGCTGAGGTCAGGAGTTTGAGACCAGCCTGACCAACATGGTGAAATCCCGTCTCTACTAAAAACACAAAAATTAGTGGGGCGTGGTGGGCACATGCCTGTAACCCCAGCTACTCGGGAGGCTCAGGCACGTGAATCGCTTGAATCCAGGAGGCAGAGGTTGCAGTGATCTGAGATCCCACCACTGTACTCCAGCCTGGGCAACAGAGCAAGACTCCATCTCAAAATAATAATAGTAATAATAATGAGCAAGATGATATCTTACGTCTGTGATAGGTGATTTTTTTTTTTAATTGAGACAGGGTCACTCTCTGTCACCCAGGTTGGAGTGCAGTGGCTGCTCACTGCGGCCTCGACTTGCTGGGCTCAAGTGATTTTCCTACCTCAGCCTCTTGAGTAGCTGGGACCACAGGCACACATCACCACATCTAGCTGAGGTTTTTTTGTTTTTGTTTTTGTTTTTTTTCTTGGCAGAGATAGGGTCTTTCTGTATTGCCCAGGCTGGTCTTAAACTCCCGGACTCGAGTGATCCTCCTACATGTCCAGATTACAGGTGTGAACTGCCATACCTGGCCCTTTGACAGGTGATCTTGATTAGGCATAGGCACTAATTAATCAGAACAGATGTGAGAAATCAGAGCACTTGTAGTCATAGCTCCATGGGGTCTTGGAGGCTCCCTATTGTGTTTTTAATTGCTAAATTTGCGGGGAAGAGTGGTTAGAGAGAAGGGAGAAGGTGTCTCATAAGGGAGAGGTCATAACTACTTATATGGCCTTGCCACTACCTGCCAGTACAACATCAGCCCTGATCTTAAAGCTGCGGTAAATTTTAAAATGGGAATATGCAAGGATGCTGTGAGAGGTTCCTAAAATAATCATGTGGATAGCGTGGGACAGAGATCTGTGAACACTTCCTGAGAGAAGTCATCATGATTTGATACAAAAAGAATAAGCCAAAGCTCACTTGATAGTATGAAGCAGAAACCTCAAGGCATGTGGGAGCCATTTGCTGTGTACAAGCAACTCACTATTCCTGGCATGGAAATGGGAACTGGGGTGTGAGGAAATGAAGAGGGGAGGGGCCAGGTTATCACAGGCCTTGAATGCCAGGCTGAGGTGCTTGGACTTTACCCTGAATGACTGAAGGGTTTTATGCAGAGGAGCAACGTATTCAGATGTGCATTTTAGAGAGGCGGTTTTTGTGGCTGCAAGTTGGACAGAGAGGGACAAAGCTGGACACAGGTTGACCAGTAGGAAGACTACTATAACTCTTTAGGGAGAAATCATGGGGATCTTAGCTAGGATGAGAAAAGGTCAAGTTCAAGAAATGTTGGGAGAAGTGGAGTTCTTAGTAGTTGAGTGACTGATTGGATGTGGATTATGAGGAAGAGGCAGGAGACAAGGAGGTTTCTGATTTGGATCTTGAGGTGGATGATTGGCCATTAACTGATCTAGGAAATTTGCAGGTGGGTGAGATTTGCCTTTATAAAGATACTTAATTTAGTTGGGATCATACTGAGCTGAGGCATGTATTAATATAAAAGAAGTTTTTATTTCTCATTCACCTAGAACCAAATGAGTATCCCTAATTGTCAGTCAGCTTTCTTCTGTGCAGTACTTCAGGGATTGAGATTCCTTCCATCCTATGGCTCCACCATTTTCAGCTTGTAGTTTGCAGAAGGTAGAAGAATGTGGAGGATTGTTCTTGCAGGGTTTTATGGTCCAGCCCTGGAAGTAGTATACATCACTTTCACTTTCCATTGTCCAAAACTTATTCTATGTGACCAATTGTAACTTCAAGGAAGGCTGGAAAATGTAGCCTAACTATGAGCTCAGGAATAAAGGAACAATTTTGGGAATCAGTTAACAGGATGTGCCACAGGGTGACAGGGACACTTTTGGATACTGAAGTCTGAAACTTGGAGGAAAGACCTTAGCTGGAAATGTGGTTTTAGGACTCATCAGAGACGGGGCAATTCATATTATGAAACTAGATGAAGTCACTCTTGGAGAACAAGTAAACAAGAGCTGAGGACAGAGCTGTTAATTTGGCCAACATATAAAGTCTTCTGAGAAAAAGGATGCTAGGTAGAAAACTAAAAGCCTCAATAGCAGTAGGAGGAACCAGGACTATAGAAGACCCTAAGTGGAGAGTTTCAAGGAGTGAATGGAAGACACTGTGATTGCAATAGATAGATACAGGAATGTAGTAAAGTAAACCCACAAGGTGTCTGTTGAATCAGATGATTAACTATTAGAGACATGACTGAGTAGATTTCTCACTTCAAGGGCACAGTCAAGCAGAAACAAGATTTTCTCTCTCCAGGGAATTAGCAGAGAGTAGCTGTGGAGAGAGGATGGAGAAACTGGAGGAATGGGGCTAATTGATGACATACAGGGTCCCTGAGAGAACAGGAACAAAAGAGCTTATTAAAATAAAAGTTTGAGTTTATCAGAATACTGCTCTTCTGACATGCTTTTTTGAAAAGCCCATATAATGATTGATAACTGATTTTTATTGTAAGTAATTTTTCTAACCTAACAATAGAGAATGTAATTATATTTCTCGTTCCATATTAGTTGGTTTACATAATCAATTCACCTGTCCTAAAAAATGCAATTAATCTTTGAAAAGAACTGTTTTTGGTTTTTTAAAAGAAAATATAACACAGAAAAGAGAAATATTCTTATGTAACTGTGCTGTAACTTTGCTATATTATGGCAAATTTTAAGTCTCTTATTTTTCCTACAGAAAGGAGTTTATAACCTGTATATGTTTAAATTATTATCTTTCTCAGTTTTTTTTTCTCTCCTACTCTTTAGCTAGGAGCATGCTTAGAGGACTATTTCTTTTATAGAGCATTTTTTAATAATGGGGAAGACAGATATAAAGAGGCTTACATTTAGATTGATGAGGTGGGTACTTAATGTTCTGGTATTTAATATTGAGCAATAAGAGCTAGTTTTATTAATAAATCATTCTACAACCATCTTTCTCTTTGACTTCCAACAGATTCACACTTTCTACTATGGCACATAGCATTATTTTAAAATGCTTTTAAAATTGTTTCTATGTATTATAAATTGTTTCTCACTTAACACCAGAATATTTAGAGGTAACATCTGGAAATGAACCATTAGTGTCTATGTACTAATGATAAAGATGATGTCAAGAATGATTTTCAGTGTGTTCCGTACTTTATTTTAAATAGCATTTCACAGAACCTTTCAAATGCATTCATTTTTCCTTTTTGTAAAATCCGTAAAATATCACCAAAGATCATGTTTACAACTTGAATTCCTGTTTTTTTTTGGAGGGGGGTAGTACAATGTAATATTTATACTTTGATGTGTTGACTTTTTAATGTTACTGAATTTATAATAGTTTTTCTCCTACTTTCTTTAAAATTCTAGTATTAGGAAATAGGATCAAAGTAGATGAAATTATTGATTTCAACTTAAATCTATTTTCTAGAAAAAGGTGGATCATCATATTCATCTTTTATTTCTAATTCCTATCTTTGTGCCTGGTTTATAATAGCCTCTGAGTAAATACTTGTGAATTGAGGATACTTGAATCAGTATCTTTAGAAAGGTTGTATAATTGTTGTAATGGAGTATGCAGCATTGCTAGCTCATTTTATTGCAGAATCTTTCCATACTTGATATCAGGGTCAATCCTTAACAGCAAAAAGATGAGTTGGCTATGAAATGAGCATCCAGCAATCATCTCTCCATTATGCTAGCCAGAACGCATTTCAGAACTAGAGTTGCATCATTTAAGAAATGTATGTTTGCTGATGAGATTTCAAAGAAAGCCATACTTTGTGTCATGCTGGCCCAATGCTTCAATCATGCCCAGAAGCTCTTCTTCATTATAGGCCTATTTTCCCCAAGTATAACTTTCCCTCTGTGACTTATTTAAAGGTGTATTTTTAGCTCCTTAATCTCCCCGTTTTATCAGCTTCTTGTTTTGTATGTTGAATAGGATGTTGAATTTTGGGGATGAAGATGAGGGATGGGGGTGGAATCTGTATTCCCCTGTTCAGCTATTCCCTTAACTTGTAGTGTTCTCATGTTCTCAAAATTCTTTCCATTCATTCATTCACTCACTCATTTTATTCACTCAGAAATCATGTTGTACCTCTGCAAAATGTCAAGTAGTGTGTTGGACATCTGGATAGAAAGGTGAATTACTGTGCTTAGCACAGCATCTGGCATAGTCACCTCACTCAGAGAGCAGTAGTAAAATGTCCCCTTAAGAGCCTTGCTCAGATCCCCTTCCATTGTGCAGCTATAACAGTTCTAATTTGACACCGAATTCTCACCCTTACATATAATTGGGGTACCACTTTAATATATTAGTCATACTAGCTTCTGTAACAAATAAACCCTTCAGTTTGAGTGGCTTAGCACCCTGTGCACTTATGTTTTACTCATACTGAATGGTGAATGTGGTTCCAAAGAAGTGGTCTGTACAACAGATGGTCCTTTAAGGACCAAGGCTGAAGGAAACTCGGCCATCTTCCAAAGTCGCTTTGGATGTCAGCATCCAGATTGCAGAAGGTGAAAAAACATGAAGAATTGCATGAAAGAGATTTTTGTAGGCCAGTCTGAAAATCATAGATATCACCTCCATTTTTTCCATTGTCTGGAACTCAGGCACATGGCCACTCCTCACTGGAATAGAGATCTGGGAGATGCAAGTAGTGGCATCCCAAAAGAATGCCTAGCTAAGCTGGAGTGAAGCATGATGATGCATTTCCTGCTTTTGTCAGGGAGTATGCCTTGTATAACCCTGTTTTGTTTTTCTGCTGGCATAAATAGAACGACTTTTCTTCTTTTTAGTAATTGACTGTCTCAGAAATCCTTTGGGAATTAAAATGGAAGGAAATATTTTATTTTCTGTTTCCAATACAATGAACACACTAAAAGCAGGAAAATCAGATATTTGAAGTTTTTCTGTAACCTGCTAGAAATGCTATTAGAAGATACTGCTCTTTTCTTTCACAGTATTGCTCTTCTCACCTGATGGGCTACTTTTGTGAATCCTCTCATTTGTGAATCTCCCTGAGCTACTTCCTTCCCTGCCTGCTTCCCCAGCCACAGTCAGCAATTGCATCCTCAGTGTTATACGTTTGTTCCAACTCACTCATCCAAATATTTATCATGGAGAGAAGGAGAAAAAGAGGGAAGGGAGGAAAAGAGAACAGTTGAAATTCATTGTGATTGCTTTACATACCGAATAGTACAAAGGCTTAGGGAAAAGACACTTACCTCTACTTTGTGATAGGAGAGAGATGAAAATGTTCCTTTTAGAGGAAGGAATTGTAGTCTGAGTCTTTTAGTATTCATGGATACTTTTCCTTCCATAGGCAACAAGCTTTTCCAGAAGAACCTTGTTCTTCTCTAGCACGCTAGTACAGAGCCACACTTAAACTAGACATTCAGTAAGCTGAATTGATTGAAGATAAGTGAATACATTTATAAACTCTATTTATTACACATTTGCATACATCGTCTCATACAGTGCTCACCACAGCTCTATGGTAGGACAGATATTCTTATTCCCGGTGTATAGATAATGAACCCAAATTCAGAGAGATTTGGTGTTTTGCCATTGCATAGTTAACAGGATAGATCTCCGGTGTTCTGCACCTAATCTTGTGCATTTTTCACTCTTGGAAAAAAGCATTAAATTTAAGAATCAAAATAGTGCTGTAAAGGTTGTAACATGTGCTTTGGGGATGAGACTGTTATGCCCAGACCGTTTATTCCCCGAAGAAGACCACCAGAGTCCAGAGTCAAAGCTAAGCAGCAAGGATCTTTATTACAGGTTCGAACCTGGAACTCTCCCTCGCTCGCGTAACGAGATGGGCAGGAGAGCTCCCCCACTGAGCTCCGAGCAGTGTTATATAGTCTAAGAAAAGTGGTCATAGAGTTATTATACAAATCAGATATATGATTGGCTAGTGTTTGAACAAGGCGATTTGGCTAACTATGATTGGTTCCCGCCATTTCTGATATTTCGGCTCAACCTTTGAGGCGGGAGAGCAGGTTTATGGCAGCAAGAGTTTATCTTACTTAAACACGTCTTGTGACCTTGCCTCAGAACTTACAAAATCTCTGATACGTGCAGAAAAACAGGTACTCACAGAACTTACGAAATCTCTGGTATGTGCAAAACAAAATCTCTGGTACGTGCAGAAAAACAGGTACTCACAGAACTTATGAAATCTCTGGTATGTGCAAAGATTAGAGAGCAGAACAAAGGGTGTAGCGGGGGAGGGGGGGGCGGGTACACATCTATCTTTGTGTCCTTTCAAGACATCAAGCCAGCTGAATCTCTTTGAGTGAAGGCTATTCACTTATATTGAATCAAGAGTGTTTTCAACAAAAACAGACATGCTTGGTCCTACCGTGTTTTATAGTGTGTTATATTCTTGCCAGCACAGTGGTTCGTACCCTGCAGGGCCTCTATACATATTTCTAAACTAATTGACAGTAATTTAAAATGTATAAATCAGATTCATCTAAATTGGACAGGCTTCCTTCTCGTTAGAGGCTGGCATAAGTTTTTACCTATGTAACCATTGTGGCACAGGGGACAGAATTTGCTTGTGATATTCTAATTCAGGGACTTTGTTTAATTCAAGGAGTTTTTAACACTCTAGCTTGGTTTCTGGTTTTCTTTGGCTGCTGCCTTTTCATTCTTCCAGCGCTCGCCCCCTCAGTCTGCCAAGGACACTATGTATAGAAGCTGAGACTGCTTGGATGTTCTTACCATAGCAGATTGACACATTTTATCATAGGGTTGCTTTAGTGTCTTTTGTTGCTCTACAAATCTCAAACTTTCTCATTAGAGTTTGATAGACATTGATTGCTTCCATCTCTCACTTATTTATATTTTGTACCATATCAGTGTTCTCTACAGAAATATTATGACCAACCTAATAAGTTGGCCCCCAGTTTATTAGGGTTGCAGCTAAGAATGAAGGCATTGCTTATAGAAATTTAAAAGTATGCATTTGCACATTATGTTCTGCTTCAAACTGTCTGAAACCAGGCTCATCTTGTACTCTGCACTTCTTTCCCCTGCCACCCGCATCCCTTGCCCCCTACCTGTTGCCAGCTGCCATCTATCTTATTTATTGACAGACTCCAAACCACAAAACTGTGGTGACTACTTCTTTTCTTTATACTGCTCATCTAATTCATGTTCATGTTCTGTTTCATTGACCTGTAAAATGTCTCCGAAGTCATGGAATTCGAGACCCTGTTTTAAAGGCATGTTGAGTGCATTTCCTGATCTCCTTATAGCTCTACCATTATCAAAAAGGAGCTAAAAGCCCTCTAAGACTTTACTGGCAAATCAGCAACAGGACTTGGGCTAAAAAACAGATAAAATGTTAAGGAGGTTTCAGTTCAAAGACATTTCTCTTCAATATACTTGAGTAAGAATCATTTTACCATCTCTGGAAACACTTGCTTTTTCCAAACTCTGTAACTAGGAGACAGAATAGATGGAGGGACTTTTTCAGAGCATGTGGTACATAGAAGGTGGTTGGTAAAATGTGTAATGAAAGAAGGGATGGCCAGATGATCAAAAATAGAATGATAATGGTGAAATGCTTCTGAACTCTGTTTCTGTGTTCTGTTTTTGCTTAGCAACCATGTTTTTCATTTTATTTTTCTAAGAGCAAGATAAATGCCAAATGTTAGAAAGGCAGAGCCACCTTTCTTATTAGCCATTACTAGAAAAACACCATTAATGCCTCAGCCTACCACTACATAATGGAATTTTAATCTGCAGGAAATCCAAGAGTACTTTAGAAAGTGCCCTTAATTGAAGACTCAGTAGAGTTGATTGTGTTTATTTTTTTTATTTTTATTTTTTATTATACTTTAAGTTCTAGGGTACATGTGCATAATGTGCAGGTTTGTTACATATGTATACTTTTGCCATGTTGGTGTGCTGCACCCATCAACTTGTCAGCACCCATCAACTCGTCATTTACATCAGGTATAGCTCCCAATGCAATCCCTCCCCCCTCCCCCCTCCCCGTGATAGGCCCCGGTGTGTGATGTTCCCCTTCCTGAGTCCAAGTGATCTCATTGTTCAGTTCCCACTTATGAGTGAGAACATGCGGTGTTTGGTTTTCTGTTCTTGCGATAGTTTTCTGAGAATGATGGTTTCCAGCTGCATCCATGTCCCTACAAAGGGCACAAACTCATCCTTTTTTATGGCTGCATAGTATTCCATGGTGTATATGTGCCACATTTTCTTAATCCAGTCTGTCACTGCTGGACATTTGGGTTGATTCCAAGTCTTTGCTATTGTGAATAGTGCCGCAATAAAGATTGTGTTTAAAAAGAAAGAAGTGGATGTCAGGGGTGTTTGGATTTCAATCTGATACTGTAATAATAGTTATGTCCCGGAATTCTGGAAAGGTTTTTATTTTTTTTTTAATCCACTGATTGTCTTATTGCTAAAATGTCAAGAAAATCATATTAGCCACACTTAATAAAAGTGACGTAATGTTTATCCTTAACTTTATCCTTCAACCACAGAATAATAGAATGACAGAATATTATGTTATAAGACTTCAAGCACTAAGCAATGAAGGACAATGAGTTTTTAATGATTCTAGTAGGTTATTTTTGCAAGTTAATTTTGTTCTGGCACATACAAAAGAAGTGAAAGATACAGAGCTATTTATTTTTTGTTTTGCAGGGGAAGATGGTGAAAGGAATGGGAGGTGCTATGGATTTAGTGTCCAGTGCCAAAACCAAAGTGGTGGTCACCATGGAGCATTCTGCAAAGGTAAGATATACTATGCTCCCCAAATACTGCTTTTGGAAATTTACAATACATCAAAACCCAGTGTACCACCAGGTCACCTAACTGTGGATTTTATTTTCTCTGGCTCGTTCAAGGTGATAGCATTTACATTTGAGAGAAAAAGATGACAAAAACATTTATTATTTAGCTAAATAGTTGTTTAACTTTGAGTGAAACCAAATATCAGCGTGTTCTTCAAATATTTATCCTGCATACATATTAAAAGTAAAAGCTTCAATATCTCCAAAGGAAGTGAAAAGATGTTGGTATGGATATGCTGATTCAGGTTTTAAGATGATTATAGTGGTTGCTCTCTGTGAGTGAAATGAAAAGCCACAACAGAACACACGTCTTAACAACAGTTATTTTCAAATGGACCATATGGCCTTCAAAGTTGTGAGATGCCGTATCCAGAAGATGTTACAAAATAATGGACTAGGTGATAGCTCTTTTATTTTGATAAATCATTAAATATTTGAGTGCCTATTTCATGCTAGGCATGCTAAGATGTGGCAGCGACCAAAACTGGACAAAAATTACTGATCTCATGAAGCTTACATTCAGTGTTTTTCTTCTTCCTTCACGTTGAAATAATAATAGCTACCATTTTTTAGTGTTTACTCTGTGCCAACAATACAGCAAGCTCTGTGTATATGTATGAGCCCATGAACTTGATATCGGTGTTCTTAGTATGTCCAGAAACAGAGCTTTAGAGGTTAAGTAACTTGCCTGAAGTAGTAGAGCTCTGATTAGACCTGGTGTCTCTGATTCCAAAGCCCAGTTGTCTCACTAAGGAACTATCAGTGTAAGTTTCTTCCTTGTTCCTGACTCAGTGTCTTTGAACGAACTGAGCTTAATTGTCTTCCTAACCTGAATCCATTGACTTCTGCTGATTTGAAAAGTTGATATTGAGTGCTTTCTTCATCTTCTTTGCCTTCTCTTCATCTTCCTTTATTATTTATCATTCTTAGTTTTAAAATAAAATCTACCTCTTCTCACTTTGAGACCTGCTAATCTGAGTGGAAATGACAGTTCATTTGCCCTCTTCTTGTTTAGTGATGCAGCATTATGTCAAAGCACGGAACTAGAAGATTCACATCCCACCCGCTTCCCCTGGGGAAGTTTGGTTACAGAGAAATGAATGCCACAAAATGATTTTGTTGTGAAAACAGCTATAAATGTGTGTTATCATAAATTGTTTAGTAAACAGTGGGAGGTGAGCAGTGGTGCATAAATATGGAACAATAGAAATGGAACCAACACAGGTGACTTATGAGAATGCCTTGCAAATCATCCAAAACACTTCATTTCAGAGGCAAGAAGATGCTAAGCATGCAAATCAAATCCAAATCTTTTCTGGAACATAATGTCTATTTGGAAAAAACTCTTTCAGACTTTCTTGTTGTTGTTAACCTTACTGTTGACACACGAAGGCACTGAAGTTCAACTTAGTTTATTTTTGTGTACTCATTTTTAAAACATTAGGCCTATATTTTGCAAATTCTTTTCTTCCCCCCAAGTCCTTTCTTTCTCCTCAGCTGAAATTTCTGGTAGAGGAAAATAAATGGTGTCACCAACTTCAGACTAGAAATATCTTATTAAAGCTTTCCACAGAAGAAAGATCATATTTTTTACCTCTTTCCTTCTGTCAGTGGGGAAATTAGCATTGAGTTTTAGAACAGAATTGGAATCAGGTATTTTTCCGTAGATAAGTTTCATTTCAACAAGGCAATAAAACAATGTACTTCTGACTAAAATAATAGTAATGATTTATTCACACTTAACCTTTGAAAACTAATCAACACTTTCTCTTCTCACCACCCTCTCATTTTACTTGTGGCCCTCGAATATGTAGCTGCTACTATTTTGTTCATCTGGACTCATGGTTACTGGCCCAGCTCACAGGAAGACAGGGAACCTGCTATTTCTTTTTTGCATCTTTTGCTCTTGTTAAAAGTTGAGAGGAGCTGGGAAAGAGGTAGGGAAGAGAAGTTTTTCACTCCTGGTAACCTCTCCAGTTAAGGATCTGTTCTCTTAGACATGCCAGGTAACTTCTGCTGCCTTATGATTAAGTGAACAGCCTAGGGGAGCAATCTCTAGGGTTTTGTAAGACATGGGAGTAAAGTTTGCAAAGAAGGATTGAAACCTGAGAAATATAGTCTTGTATTCTTGTGCTGCTGTTTTTGTTTGTTCATTTGTTTTGTTTTGTTTTTTTCTGTAAGTGGATGGAGCTATTAACTGGTTTTGGGGTAGGGCTACCTTTTTCCTTATCTATAAGGTTGCAGTTAAGTTACAGGTTGTTTATAAATATAGCATTGCCTGACTGGAAAAATGTGGTTTTTGTTGTTATTTTAATAAGACAAAAGAAAACTCTTGCAACCAGTTACTGCCTTTAGTTCAAACTCCAGCACCTTCTAAAACCTGAGACCTGACTACTTATGGGTGCTCTCTGGAGTAACACCTGCCCTTAGACTACCTCTGCATCGTATGTCAGGCACACGGGCAGACTGGCATTGTAACTTGATTTTCATTTAAGACTAGACATCAGAGTTGCAGGCAAAGTTTTAAAGTAGGCAAAATTTTTTTTGGTGTCCAGCCACCTTTCTTCTTAAGCTTCTTTTTCATTTCTAAGTATATCTTATCTTCTGCCCTTTAAAAATGAGAAGAAAGGAAAGGAGTAATAAGCTGAGTCCTTACCAGGTGGAGATGCTGTGCTTGGCACTGCATATGCTTAATCTCATTGATCCTCTGAAGTAAGGTTGAGATATGGGTATTAAGAAGCTTATCCAGGAAAGTGACAGAGCTCGAGTTTGATTCAGTGTGGTGCAGCCTGTGTTCATACTGCACCATGCCACATCCTCACAAAGCTACCTCTGCACCAGCGTCCCAGCCACATCTGCCCTTTTGGGAAGCTTCAGGTTTTTTTTTTCCATTTTCCCTGGACAAAGCTCTCTTTGCTTAGATGCGACTTACATCAGCAACGTGTTTAAAAGAAAATAACCCAAAAATCTAATTATATCTTCTAGTACCTATCTCCATTTCTTCCTTTTTGCATTAGACTCCTTTCTGTTTTATCCGGGAACACAGATAAACCCAGTGACTGGCTACATTTCCTAGCCTTCCTGTGCATAGATACATCCATGCTACCAAGTTTGGGTCAGTGGGATTTGAGTATTTATGATGTATGTAATTTCTGAGGTATGTCTTTAAAGTTAAAGCCAATTGCATTAGATTTTCTGTGTCCTCTCTGTCTGATAAAGGCCTTGACTGCAGCAGCAGCCTTGGGTACAAACCTGTAAACCATGTGCTGCGGGTTGCAGAGCTGCCTCCACCACTTGTATCCATAGATAGATTCCCCATTCCTTCATTTATGGGTTCCCTCCAGAACTCTTTATAATGCCCTCTGCAGCCTTCTAAGGTGCCATCTGAATCTTTGGTACCAACTACTATTATTTTTCACTCAGTGGCTCCTTAATCATTTTTCCACACTAGAATCTTCTGATGAGCCATAGAACTATATTTCTAACTTCCTATTAGATAACTCCACCTGGTTGTTCCACAGCTACTTCAGCTGCAACAAATTTCACCAACTAAATCATCATTCCCCCTAAATATGTTCTGCTTATTTGGCCCAATTAGAAAAGTGATAATCTCCCAGCTATCATTTTGCAGGGCATCCATGGTCCCTCTCTGCCCCTACCCCTACATACACCAAGCACTATAAATACTGCATCAACATGACTCTTGCCGTCCGCTCCCCACTATATATTTCTACTCTGCTTATCCCTGTTAAGGCCTTCTTTACATCTGCATAGATCACTATTGCAGCATTCCAAAGGTCCCTGACTGCTGACTGCCCCTACATCCTGGTAATCAAGCACACGATTGCCAGACTGACTAGTCTAAAACTAAAGCTGGATGGAGTTGTTGCTATTTAAAATCTGTAAACATAGTCAACACTGCTTGGTTCTACTTAGCCCATCTGCCTTTGTGATTCTCTCCCCAGCAGCCTACCTCATCCTTGCCCCCAGAACTTAACGTCTACTAAGATCTAAAGAAAGGCATCCTAATGTTTCCTGTTCTTAGGTGTTTCTAAATTCAGTGCCCGCTCCCTCTTTATCTGACTTATTCCTACCTCTGTAAAATCACAGATGAATGAGTCAATGTTTTATGAATTTGCTGGTTTAGTTCCTTCTGTCTTCTAGATATTGTGAATGACCAAAGGAATATTCTTTGATATTTTGTCTTGAATTTTGGTAAAATTACCTTATGAGTATGTTAATTTACTTGTTTATTCAGACATGAAATATTTGCTGAGGACCTGATATGTACAAAGCACTATCATAGGCACTGAGGAAATAAAAAAAGAGATATGGTCCTTCAGGCAGCCCAGTCTCATGGGGGTAGAGTCATGGAAATCAGTACTTAACATGAAAGCTGAGCAAGGCAGAGCCTGCAGAACCCGGCATCTCATTCCCAGTTCCATTGTTGGGGAGCAACAAAGAGGCTTCCCATGGGATGTACGGAGTATTTGCAGATCTGAGGGATGGGGCAGCTTGACAGGGGTTAAGTTTTGCAGGAAATAAGAGACACTGGTGTGCGGATGGTGCATGTTAAGAGATTTGTAATTAGGTCCCTCTTTTCAGGGAACAAAGGGAGAAAGGTTGAGTGGGAAAAAATATACTCACACTTAAAAACACACAGGGGCCAGGGTGATTTTTTTTCCCCAAAATGTAAATGGGATCACGCTACTTCTTCCTCAGCTCAAAAACCATCCATGGCTTCCCATCTCACTTAGATTCAAGTCCAGAGTCCTTACTACTGTCTCCAAGACTTCCATGGTTTGTAGACTCCCCCTGCTTTGCCATCCCAACTACCTCTCTGAATCTGTTCTCTCTCCTGCCCACTTAACTTCACCCTCACTCACTTCCTGAAAGTTTCTAGAACATCGTAAGAATATCTTGCCTTGGGACCTTTGCATTTTTTATTCTTTATGCCTAGAGTGCTTTTTCCCAGCTATTTATGTGGTTCACTCCCTCACTTCACTCAGACTCAAAATACCAGAGAAGCTTTCTCTGACTACCTTATTATATACAACAGAAGTCTTCCGTCTTCAGATGATCCTTCCTCCCCCTTCTTCAGCAGAATGCAAACTCCATGAAGACGGGCTCTGTTATAAGCACCAAGTAGAATACAACTTTATGTACATCGTGGCTGAATACATATTTGTTGAATTAGTTTTTCAAATAATCTACCTTGAACATATAGAAAGCACTTCTAACCTTTTCAAGTTGTTACATACTTCTGTCTCCATTTTATCATTATAACCCTCTCATGAGATGGTTCTTGATATTTTCTTTCTAGAGGCAGAATTTCATAGAGGTTAAGTAGCCCAATAAAATAGAAAGGAAAACCAAGCCCAGAGTCCATGCATTCTGCCTCTGGGCTTCCTTTTCCTTTTGTTAAGCTTTTCTGCTGGCAAGTACCATTACCACTAACAACATGAAGAATCTGTTTTGTTCTCAATATCATATACAGGAAACATGTTCCTGAGTATAACTTTCAGACCACAAAAGCAAAGGAATTCAGTTACCGTTGTCATTTAATAGCAACAAACAAAGCTTGGTTTTTTAATTTTGGAGACAAAATGAGAGCTCTATTACCAAAACAGGTTTAGATTTTCATATTACAGTAGGAGGTCTGGATTCTGAAGGGATAAAAAGAATAATTGTTATGAAATTGAGAATAAACCTTGTGAATAAAAGAATAAACCTTGTGTTTTTTAGTTTGGATTACCTTAATCTTATTAGTGTTAAAAAGTATACTCTTATATAGCTTCACTTACTCTCTGCTGGCTGGTGCTGCCTTTGTCATATAAACTGTAGCGATCTCTGTAGTCATCTGCGCATCAGAGCATATTTGTAATTGCTGTTTTATGCAACTGTGTTTACAGTCTTTTAAAGGAAATATTATATTTATGTATGTACCTTTATGTGTACCTATATTCACTTTTAGATGACCTTTTACATTTACCTTTCCTGCTGTTCTTTATTTCTTCACCTTGATTCAAATTATAGTCAAGTATCCTTTCATTTCAGCCTTTAATCTGTGTCTGATAGCACAGGTCTCATATAGAACTGAAAGCTATCTTATCTTGACTTCATTTTTTGTGGAGAAGAATTATAAAAGGTAAATGGAGTTTATTAATCCTGTTTATTTTGGATGAAATATGTTATCAAAAGCCAAAAAAATATGAAGGCTTTTTAAGGAAAACCCTTTCTTGGGAGACATTCTTCAAATAATTTTCAGCAACATTGAAAAGTAGCTCAAAATAAAAGTATTCTTTTGCTAGGAGAATTCATAATTAATAAGAGTTTCATCTGGCTTAATTTTTTCTCATTTATGAAAGCTTATAATTCTTTCCTAGCTTCAATAAGAATATATAGTAGCCAGGTTCTGTTTGGGGAAAAAAATTCACTTTTAAAAAATATAAATCCTTACCTGGTTTTGCCTTTTTATTTCTCCTTTATGATAGAAATGCCTGCAAAAACATTATAAAATAGGAGAAAAAAAGCAGAATACAGTCCAACAACTAGTAAAGCTCTTTAAAATGTGTTATACAGAATTTAATTAAGCTTATCACTTTAAATTCAATAGCTGTGCATTTGTGTGCAAAGGCTCCCATTTTCTAAAATAGAAAGGAAAACGAATGCTAACAGAGGCTTTCTAAGGTACCACAACACTTCATGAATGAAAAGAGAAAGTAATTCCTGCTGACTTCTGTGCTCTGCCATCTAGAGGTTAGAGATCATAGGATGCAACCTTTAGAAAAAATAAGTGTGTCTATGATAATGATTTTTATGATACAGTGTATAAGAAATATGTATGATACAGTATATAAGGGGCCTTCTATTTTAAGATCTGAAAATCTTGAAGATGGGTTTTCAGGCAAATGGCTTGCTGTATCTACTCTTTCATTTGGCTAGTCTTCCCCTTGAGAATATCCCTGTAACCACAAACTTTTATTACCTCCATATGTTACCTCCACATATCATTTGTAATAGCAAATGTTCTGTATTTCTAAGTTAGCCAAGCCTCTCCACTGAAGTCCTGTGTGGATTGTTGGAAACCCTATAGAGTAGGCGCTGTATAAAGGTCAATTGTATCCCATGAGGACAAATGCAGTGTGAGTAATCTCATTCTTTCCTTTTATTGTGTGTACCTTGATTTTCTTTATTTAGCAAATCCAGTTCTTTTCTTTTTTAAAAAAAATTAAATTTTTTAATTTTTGTGGGCACATAAGAATATATATATGGCATACATGAGATGTTTTGATATAGGCATGTGGTGTGAAATAATCACACTGTGGAGAATGGAGTATCTATCTTCTCAAGCATGTATCTTTTGTCTTACAAATAATCCAGCTACATCAGTTATAGTGATGTGACAGTCATGTATTTTGAAATACAGCATTTCCCATTATTATATCTGCGTGTGTATTTGGTATACTTGATTTAAGCATTGAGATTAAGCAGGAGAAGGAGTGAGCAAGGATGTTGATAATCAGGCTTCATCCATGATATTTTGGCAAGCCCAAAGAGAGACCTGCCATTGGCTTCCTTGTTCTACCAGACAAAGTATTTAATATTCTCTTGCCAAATTCAGCCTTTGTAGTCCTTCTTTTCAGTAAATTATGGCAAGTTCCTTTACGCTTTATAAGGGAGCAGGTGGAAAAGGTAAAATAACTATAATTCAGTGTTTCTCTCTTCACTTTCACATTTGTATATTTTGGGCTACAGTCCTAAAGTGTCTTTGCTGCTTCCTTTTATCACACCTTTATCTGTCTTACCAAAGTCTTATAAGCCCCGTCATGTGCTTCTGCTAGCTGTGCTGCTTCTAGTGAGCTCAGAGATACTAGGATTGTACAAATACCTATCTTAGAACTAGAAAAGCAGCCTCTAGTGGTCCATAGACATTAGTCACATGGCATTTTATAGCTCCCCTCTGGAGTTCCTTGAATCAGAAATGCAGCCTTTATTGATCACTGTGGTTTGCCTAATGTTCTACTCATGGCTGTACATATGAAGAAAAATAGTCTTAGCTTAGTGAGTTCAGCATCTAGTGGACATGGTGGCAAGAGGTCAACATGTGAAGGGAGGAGGAAGCACAGGAGCACCCAGGAGGGCCACAGACTGGGGACACCCATGGGACATGACTGCAGCAGCAGGTGAGGATGCTGGATGAAGGTTTTTCTAGGGAAGATGGTGTCTGAGCCAAATCCTGAATAGGAAGGTGTTGCCATTTGAATCTGGGGTGATGGGGTATGTGGTGGTATGTGTTCCAGGTAACAGGCAGCATGAACAAAAGCTGAAAGGCTTGGTCTTTTTAGGAACAAGCAAATCCCAGAACTTTCCTTCTCTGTAGTTGATCATTAGGGCTTTGCCAAAGAAAGTGCCTGAGAGAAAAAATATGTGCACGCGTGTTGTGTGTCTGTGTGTGTCTGTGTGCGTGTGTGTGTGTGTGTGTGTGTATTGCAGCCATATTTAACAAGCACTTAACAGAAAAGATGAGCGTGAAATGAGGTTTTATGTAAAGCACAGTCTTAAAGATTTCAGGAGAACGTGTTGACATGAAATGCAAGAAATCATTCTGTTGTGATAAAGAGCTTATTTGGATTTGGGATTAAGTTCATTGCAATAACATGAAACTTATTGTTATGATAGCAAAGGGATTTATTACTGTTTAACTAGAATTGTTTAATACTGCAGAACTTAGGCCCAGGATTTTATTCAGACATCTAAAGAATTAAAGAGATCACCACGAAGCAAGCAATAGAAAGTACTAGAGTGTTTAGTCACTTGAAAATGGTGAATTACCCTAGGTATTGCTCGAGGCCTGTAAGTGCTCAAGGAGAAAGAGAAAGATTAGGGAAGTTGATGCAGGAAAGAAGGTAGATGTTCACCAAAGGTTGTGATGAAGTTAATAAGTAAGGACATATTGAAATCAGGAGCCTCAGGACTAGTCAAGTTTTTGTTTGTTTGTTTGTTTGTTTGTTTGAGACCAGTTCTCTCTGTTGCCCAAGCTGGAGTGCAGTGGCATGCGCATAGCTTACTACAACCTCCCGAGCTCAAGCAATCCTCCCAGCTTGGCCTCCTGAATGGCTGGGACTATAGGCACGCACAGACACAACTGGCTAACATCCAAAATTTTTGTAGAAATAGTCTTGCCTGGGGTGTTCTAGAACTGCTGGCCTCAAGTGATCCTCCCACCTCAGCCTCCCAAAGTGCTGGGATTACAGGTGTGACCCACCCCACAATACACAAAGCATTTTTAATGCTATACTTTGTATCTATTTCTCTGCCTTTTCTGACCACCCTTCATGGGGAAGGAAAGAAACACCATATATAAGCATGAATGAGATCCGAGTAACCCTGGATATTTGCACATAGATTCAACTTGCCCTAGTTTATTGCAGTTTCAGAACATTTCATTTGATTCCTACAATGATCAGGTAAGGAGGATAAGGCAAAAGATAAGAGAGAACTATGGCACAAAGAATTTAAGGGACCAAAAAATTGTTAAATGGCATAACTAAAACTACAAACCTGGTCTTTGGACTCCTAGTAGAGTGCTCTTTGCTGCCACACCATACTGCATTCCTTTATTAGGATTTATTTTTAAATGCTAAAAACTCAGCACTTGTTCCTCCTTTGTGTGTCACTAATATATGCAGCTGCCATAGCACACTGTAGGGCTCAGCCCAGCATATTTAGAATAGAGTGCTAACGTAGGAGCTAGTCATATTTTGGTTTCATAGCTAACCTTTTATTGAATATTGAAATTGTGACATTTTGAAATCTTTCTACATCTCATTTTCTTTTTCCTTCTTGATCTGTGTTATGTCTTGGCACTATAAATGTGAATGGAATCATCTAGCTCCATTGTTCTAACAGGAATACATTTGGTGCCAGTTTCTTAGGAGAGCCATATGGTTTGCCCCCAAATTTGTGTTGTGTTTTTGCTAGTTTTGTGTGTCTCAGGAATTGTATTTAGGCCATTTTCTACATCATCCTGTGTCAGACTTCATATAGGAACTTAATTTTCTCACAGGTTATAGAAATATTAATTATGGATTGTATAAAAACAGTACCAGCTAACATTCATTAAGCACTAAGTACTGGACCCTTGCATTTCATGTAGACCTTACCCCAATTTTTCAAGTTAGGGTGGATGGAGAAGCATGGGCATGTGGCTCTTACAGAGACAATGTGGGGCGTGGCCAGGTTTTACACACAGGTCTTTTGGCTGTAGCCCACACACTTAACCACTATGCTGTAGGGTGTATGCAGAGAATGGTCTAGAAAAAGGTCTCCATTGGTAGGACATAGCCAATTCTGTCAGTTGAAATCCTTGATTTCTCCTAAAATGAAGTTGGTTGTTCATTAAAATCCAAGTGGCTGCTTTCATGCCAGATGTAGATCTTGCTCAAATAATGAGAACTAAATAAGAGCTCCTTGGAGAAAATGTTCTTCAGAGGCTGGCAGATAGTTCACTTTGTTTGAAGTCAGGCCCAGAATTCGTTGTGACATGCCTTGATATATATTAAATGTAAGGAGACCTGACAACTGTAGAAGTTCAAATATTCGTCATTAATTTCAACTGTTTAATTTAGCTTCCGTGTCATGTGCAGAATTTGAAATCTTAAAAGAAAAATAATTAGAAGTGAAGTGAAAATTAGACTTTATTTCTGCAACTATAAATTTTCTTATACAATAAGATCTGGAAACATATGGATTGTTTTAAAAGGTGTTATGTCAACTTACTTCATATGTATTTAGCACCAGTTTTGTCTGAACTAAGGTAATAGTTTTTTTAAAAAATCTATCCAAGATTCCCAATAGACCTCCTTTTCTCTTCACATTCATTCTTACAAATGCATTTATTCAAAAACTACTGAATGTCTTTTATTCCTTTCACTGGCTTAAGTACATTAAAGCCTTTTAATTACTAGTGCATTGCTGAGTTGGCAGGCTATCACAAGGAATGAAATCTTAATGGAGCCCACCTATCTGAAATTCATAGCCTCTGCCCATATACTTAGCCTGACACCAGTTTTGGGAGAGATATAAACTAGATAGTAGGTGCGCATTTAAGTAGGTAAAACATTGAGATGGCTAAGGATGACAGTGGTGTCTCATGTGGTACATTAGATCCAAAAGAAAGCAATAAAAGCATTTTGTCATTTTTGGAGAAGATCTAGAATGTGGTAGAGTAGCGGTCAGCCCCAAGAGAGACAGTAATTTAGGCTCCTGGTGCTTGACTCTTAAAAAGTAGCTTAATCATGAACAGAAGAAAATGATCTGAAGATCAGATCCTCAGAGCCAGTGTTCAACTCTGTTCCTCAGACATGCCTCAGAGGCCAATTCTACATTGCAGGTGGGAGGAAGGGCTGGAGGAGGGAGTCAATGAATGAAAACATTTTTTCCGCTTTTAGTTTTTCTTAAGTCTTCCTCTGCCACAATAGGAAATTAGTAGATATGGTCTAAAATTGATTAATCAAGAAATAACATGGTAAACATAATATTTTAAAAGTGGATATAAGAAGAAAATGTTAGAAACAGAAGAAAATGCTAACAAACAAACAGAAAACACTAGAATGGATTCCAGTTAAGAGCAACTCTAAGAGTGGGGAAGGGAGGCAAGGCACTGCTGTTTTCCATGTACATATTACTTTTTTAACAGATAAAATATTTTTTAAAAAGAGGACTTATGCATTTGTGTTCTGTATGTGCTTTGCATCCTGGGCAGATGTCTGCTCACATTTTTTAAGGAGACCATTCATTGGAAGGGAAGAATAAGCAGGATATTAGTGAAATTTCACATCAAATGATACAAGGGCTGAGGATTGAGAAGTCAAATTTCTGGCAGGGTGTTTCCCAATTAAATCATTTCTGCCTTTGGCCATTCATCTGGCATTACCTAAATTATTTCAGGGACAGAAGCTGCCTCCAAATAAAAAGTAAAAAACGTAACTGTGCAAAAATTCTGAAAGAGTCTGTACTTAGGAGACAATTTCTCTGATAGTTTCTGTTTATCCTATAGTTATGTCAATTATAAATAAAAATTGCTCCCTAACTACTCTTTTTGATGTTTTCTTTTTAAAACAGGGAAATGCACATAAAATCATGGAGAAATGTACATTACCATTGACTGGAAAGCAATGTGTCAACCGCATTATTACTGAAAAGGTAAAATGTGTTTTTTCTCTTATTTGCTATCTATTAACCACGTTTTAAGTAAGCATTTACAGAAATTGTTGTTACCTTCTAAGAGTGTATTATACCAGTAGTCACAGGATAAATTTAGCCTGTGGGCAAAATGAATAGGAAAGCTCATCAATTTAATGTTTCTAAATGTAGAATTCTTTATGGGCAAGTCTTTGGAAACATACAAGCAAAACTGAATCACTATCCTTGGTAACTTTGACCGTGTGCTATAATCAGAGAAGTTTTATTGATCTTTATATTTTGACTATTACAATGTCAGGCTGGATGATGATATATGCAAAGTTAAGAATATATTATTTCTACCTTTTCTAAATCACAAGTACAAATTTTTGGATTTTAAGAAATTCAGTGTAAGTTGAGTTTTTAATTGTTTCAGTGCAAATCATAGTATAGGCCCCACCATAAGCCAATAAATGGATTCTGTTTCTTGCATGCTTTCTGCTGTCTTTTATAGAGTGGGGTTTCAAAACACACAGTGACTCTCTAGATTCTTCTTACTAGCTGGAACATGTTGGTCAGTAGTACAACCGAAAGCTGCTCAGACCAGAGAAGCATCACCAGCAGCTGCCTATAGTCACCCTTCTGACTCAGATTGGAACCTAGTATGTCGGAATGACAATGCTTTTAAGTTAGCTGGGAGGGTGTGTTTTCTTGATTCAGTACCTTGAAGAAGCCATAAAACAGAATTATGTATATGAGGTTCTTTTAGTGCTGTTCCATTTGCCAAGAACAGTAGCATTAGTGTCTTGGCATTAATCTGACTCACTAACTTCATTGAGGTGTGACAGTGAGCACCCTAAAGCAGGCTTTGAAATGGGCTAGGAGGCTTATTATTCCCAGAAGCTAATTTTAAGGGAGGTTCTGTCCTAAATGATGCCTTCTGCAGGACTACTTATGTGGAATGCCATGAAGGTAACATATAAAGAACAAGATAAAAGGGCAGAATATTTTATCCCACCATCTATTCTGAATCTTTACCATTTCTTGAATCCCCCCGAAACTATGAACAGGACTTGTTGAAAAGAATCCATTACTCTGAAGATAAAAGCAAAGCAATCTTTTACCCTGTTGGTTGTTTGTTTATTTTTAAATAAAGTGGTAGTCCTTCTAAAGATAATTCTAGAAACTTTCTTCCTGTGGGTCCTCTCCTCCTTCCATCAGCCCTCTCCTCACCTCCACGTGTACCCTGCCCTTGTTCTTACCAGTTCAGTTCTTCTATCTGCCATAGCTCCCACTTGATCCTCGGCCTCCCCAAATACTACCTGTCCTTTAAACCTAATGCAGTTTCCCTCTTCATCATGAAGCGGTTTTGCACCATCATAGCACACAACAATTTATTCTCATAGTGGCCCACTGTTCATTTTGACACTCATAATCTAATGTATTCTTATGCTATAACTTATATTGATATTTAACTTTACTATCATTTTAAAAACTTTTGAACCAGATTGTTCCCAACAGTGTGTTACAGAAAGGAGGAAGGCAAAGTCTCTGTCCTAAAGGACAACATGGAAGAAGGGTTAGACACCAAACATCCAGCCTTGCCAGCAGTCAGAGTAATTGACATGATAAAGGCCATATGGAGACACACACCAGATGCTAATCTAGGGGCATAGAGAAAAGCTGCCCAGCAGCGTGGGCAGAGGTATCAGGGAAAGCTTTTTGGTGTTATTAAATACAAGCTTTTAACATATCTTGCAAAGCATTTCACAGTATGTACCTTTCTCCTCTAGCCTATTTCTTTCTACTTTAACTTTCTCCCTACTTGAACCATACTAAAATGCTGTGAACTACGTTCCGTTCTTCCCTGGACCATGTTCTTTTGAGACTTTGCACATCCTTTTTCTCTCTCTGGAACATTCTTCCCACCCCATCCATCTAGCTAATTTCTGCTCATCCTTTATATCTTGGCTATATATTTCTCTTGCTAGTCTTCCCAATCCCTCCCCAAATTTTCTGGGTGCTTCTCTGAATCTTTGTACTAATCCTAACTTAGCATAAACCACTATACTGAAATACACTCTAATCTCTGCCTGTCTCACTCACCACTGTTTATCTAACACTTGGCACAGCGCCAACCCATACTCAGTGAATACTTGTGCTTTTTTTGCTGAAAAAACTGGATTGAATGGTGAGCCTCAAAAGATCAGTAGGAATTTCATAAGTTAGAAAACCAACAAGGACCTTCTGGAAAAAAGGAAGAAAACATACAGTCACAGAGGTGTGAGGAAAACATGGCTTGTCCTATAACCTGCAAGTTGAGCTGGTTGGAGCAAGGGCATGACTGGATTCTGAAGGCTGATGTGGAAAAGGCAGTGAGGGGTCAAATAATGGAGGGATGTCGATGTCTTGCTAAGAACTGTGGGTCTTATAAGGAAGGCAGTAAGGAACCCTTCAGTGATTTTTCACTTTTTTAAGGTTGGGGACACAATAAATTGGATTTGCATTAGGAAGAACACTGTAAGCTTTTATGTAAAGTGGACAGAAAACAGATAAGGCAGAAGCCAGTTAAGAGGATCCATAGACCTAGGCAAAAAATCTCAAAATTCTAAACCATAGGACAGATGGAGAGATTTGAAAGAGATTTAGGAGATGGACTCGACCTAACTTGATGAATTGCACATTCTTGGTAAGACAGAGGAGATTCTTAAGTTTTCTGACTAGAGAGAATGGTTGACCTGTGCATCCTTTAGGAAGACCAGGACTATAGGAGGAGAAGCAAGAGGATAATACAAGACATGAATAGGTTCAGTTTGGACAGCCTCACTGTGATATTCTTGGGAATACCCAGTCAGATACTGCAATAAACAATTGGGAGATTTGGATCTAGAGCTCACAAGAGAAGTCAGTATTGGAATAAATTTGTGGGCGTCATTAACATATGGGGATAATTAGAGCCTTAATTATAGATGACATTGTATAGCTAGAATGAGTAAAGAGAAGGGCATCTACGTCTGGAACTTTTGGTACCTCAAGGAAAGGAAGGTTGCATGTTTATCGCTGTGCTCTGTGCATAGTAGGTGCTCAATAAATACTTGTTGAATGAGTAATGAGAATGCAGTGCCATTAAGGGCAATGAAGGTCTCCAGCCCTCACTAACAATGGACTAGAATGCCATTATCAGATCTAGAGAAAATTCCTTTCAGTTGCCTTTTGAAAGAGAATTTGGAGGATGCTATGACCCTGATTTCCTAGTTTTGAGCTGTGAGAATGAAGTAATGAAAGATGCATTCCTCACCAGCACCTGAGCTGTGATTCACTGTTACCCATAATGTAAGCTTTTGTCATGGTGATAAAGTAATTAACATTCATCTCTTAGACAGAGTACTTGCAATATTCTGGATAGTTGAACAATTTATTGTGGCTTTTAGGTTTTAGTCTCCGTTTTTGTCAAATTTTTGTTTGCACCTTGTATCACTAAATGGAAAGTTTCCTAAATATTTCAAAAGTAAGTTTCCTTTTTTAAATTATAGATACTTGGCTTTCTAATATATCTAATTAGGATTTGATGAATGTGTTAATAAGGTTTTTTTAAAAGCAATAAGTCAATTTGTGATAGATTTATTCTCCTTGATTACTGAAGCCTTAAATTTTGATACCACAGTTATCTTCTCTCTAAATCATTCCCGTGCCTGTTCTTAATAACATAATCCAGATGCTCTTTTTTTCTTGTTTGTTCTATTTTTATAAATTGACAGTTGTTCAGAATGCAAGAAAAAGCAAATCTTATCAATAGTGCTCCAGACACATTTTCTGCAAAGAAAGTGTTCATTTTTTAAAAATTTTATTGTCATTTTGGAATGAAGCAAGCTAATGAGTATACAAACATTCCTAAATTATCCATTTATTTTTTTCCTCTTGAAACATACATTTCTGCCAGAAAACTTTTTTGGAACATAAAATGTACAAGCAAAAGAAAAGTTTACTGAGAAATAAGAAATATTTTGTCTCATATTTCAAACCTCTTTTCCAGTAATGTCAACCAGGTTATCTGTGAATTTATCAGACAAACCAAGAATGCAGTTATCACTGGTCCCAGCGATGTGTGTTTCTGGGGAAAAATATTAATCAACTAGAGTCAATAATCATTTCAGGGCTTTGATCTGGGGTCACATATAAGTGAGATGTTAAGCGACTAAGGAGTAAAAAGTAAAAAACTGCTTGTGTGCTGCCCCCACTGTCTCAGGGATGGTGCTCAGAGTATGTTTTCTTATATTTGTCCTGTATCACAATCTTGGGAAGTACATTTTTATTATATATGTCTACAGATGCAAAGACAGGTTCACTAAAGGTTGCTTAACTGTTGTGCAGCAGAGTGGAATTCTCATGGAACTCAAAAGCCAGGGTTCTTTTCTCTACGTGTTGCTGTGTCTTGATATTACCCTCCTAGTTAGTGTATTCAAAAGTGGCAATTCAAGGTTTGACTTCCAAGCTAGTTGAAAAATCAGTTGGGTGCAGTGACTCATGCCTGTAATCCTTGCACTTTGGGAGGCTAAGGCAGGCAGGTGGATCACCTAAGATCAGGAATTTGAGACCAGCCTGACCAACATGGTAAAACCTCATCTCTACTAAAAATACAAAAAATTAGCTGGGTGTGGTGGGGCATGCCTGTAATCCCAGCCACTCGGGAGGCTGAGGCATGAGAATCACTTGAACCCAGGAGGTGGAGGTTGCAGTGAGCAGAGATCTGGCCATTGAACTCCAGCCTGGGCGACAGAGTGAGACTCTCAAAAAAATAAAATAAAATAAAATAAAATAAAATAAAGATTCTAAGCCTGCAAACAATAGTTGAATTTAGGTTAACTCTAGAGGAGAGGAAAGCTCTGGGATGCATAACATTTTAGTCTGAGAAAGAGGAAACCATGAGAACTGAAAGAGGGAACAATGTTTAATGTGCTGGAGGGTAACTGTAGCATGGAGTTAAAGCCATAGGAGAAGCAGTTTTAGCTCTTACGATTTGAGCTTCCCTTCAGTAAACAATCTGCCTTGAAATAAGTGAGCCTCCTGCCACTGCAAATATCTAAGCAGAACCCCGTTGACTATCTGAGAAGAATGTTTTGAAGAATTCTTGGACGGAAGGTTATATTAAGTGACCTCGTAGGTCATTTCCACTCGAGTTATATTTCTAAGTGTGAAAGCATGTGTTCTAAATCAGATTCAACAGGTGGGGTCTATCTGCTGAGGTCAAGCCCTATCAATTGGCATTACCAACACCTGGTGTTATGGACCAGAATGATGTAATGTTTCAGGTGAGATTGGCTTTCTGATGCTTGCCCTAAATATAAGCATCTTCATTTGATTTGCATAGCAAAGGGAGATTCCCATGCTCTCTTTCTGAGACTGTATGTTTTCACAGGATTTGAGAATATTTTTAACAGTTACTTGCATGTCCTTCAGGACCAGGATAGCTATCCTCTTATAATTACTCTTAGACACTTCAAAGCACCTTCTTCTGTTTCCTGTAATTCTTTACCCAACAGCATTTATAAACTTTTTTGCTATCATTCATGTGCTTTCACCTTCCAAAAATTCCCTTTCTGTCTCCCTCTTTCTTCATTCCTTTCTTTGTTCAAATCATTATTAATCACGAATTGACCTTAACAAAAGGGAGGTAGTTTTTAAAAACTGGTTGCAATGGTAACAAATGCCATCCATGGTCAACACTCATTTATTTTCTGGCATCAACACTGTTCCATAAGTAATTGCTGATTAGGGAGTTGGCATTTATTCTCACCAAAATATCATAGTTACAGTTGACATTTTTCCACTACTGATTTTTCTTTTGTCCTGGGTCGTATTTTCCCTTTTTTTTTTTTTTTTTTTTTTTTTTTTTTTT
>NW_012100209.1:4207486-4209008 GCF_000951045.1 Mandrillus leucophaeus | reverse complement strand
TTCTTTGTCTCTTTTGATCTTTGATGGTTTAAAGTCTGTTTTATCAGAGACTAGTATTGCAACCCCTGCTTTTTTTTGTTTTCCATTTGCTTGGTAGATCTTCCTCTATCCCTTTATTTTGAGCCTATGTATGTCTCTGCGTGTGAGATGGGTCTCCTGAATACAGCAAACTGATGGGTCTTGACTCTTTATCCAATGTGCCAGTCTGTGTCTCTTAATTGGACCCTTTAGTCCATTTACATTTAAGGTTAATATTGTTATGTGTGAACTTGATCCTGTCATTATGATATTAGCTGCTTATTTTGCTCCTTAGTTGATGCAGTTTCTTCCTAGCATCAATGAACTTTACATTTTGGCATGTTTTTGCAATGGCTAGTACCGGTTGTTCCTTTCCATGTTGAGTGCTTCCTTCAGGATCTCTTGTAGGGCAGGCCTGGTGGTGACAGAATCTCTAAGCATTTGCTTTCTGTAAAGGATTTTATTTTTCCTTCACTTATGAAACTTAGTTTGGCTGGATATGAAATTCTGGGTTTAAAATTCTTTTCTTTAAGAATGTTAAATATTGACCCCGACTTTCTTCTGGCTTGTAGAGTTTCTGCTGAGAGATCTGCTGTTAGTCTGATGGGCTTCCCTTTGTGGGTAACCTGACCTTTCTCTCTGGCTGCCGTTTAAATTTTTTCCCTCATTTCAACTTTGGTGAATCTGACAATTATGTGTCTTGGAGTTGCTCTTCTAGAGGAGTATCTTTGTGATGTTCTCTGTATTTCCTGAATTTGAATGTTGACCTGCCTTAGTAGGTTGGGGAAGTTCTCCTGGATGATATCCTGCAGAGTGTTTTCCAACTTGGTTCCATTTTCCCCATCACTTTCAGGAACACCAGTCAGACGTAGATTTGGTCTTTTCACATAATCCCATGTTTCTTGGAGGCTTTTTTCATTTCTTTTTACTCTTTTTTCTCTATACTTCTCTTCTCGCTTCATTTCACTCATTTGATCTTCAATCACTGGTATCGTTTCTTCCAGTTGATCGAGTCGGTTACTGAAGCTTGTGCATTTGTCACGTAGTTCTCGTGTCATGGTTTTCATCTCTAGCAGTTCTTTTAAGGTCTTCTCTGCATTGATTATTCTAGTTATCCATTCTTCCATTCTTTTTTCAAGCTTTTTAGTTTCTTTGCGCTGGTTACGTAGTTCCTCCTTTAGCTCTGAGAAGTTTGATCGACTGAAGCCTTCTTCTCTCAACTTGTCAAAGTCATCCTCCGTCCAGCTTTGTTCTGTTGCTGGCGATGAGCTGAGTTCCTTTGGAGGGGGAGATGCACTCTGATTTTTTGAATTTCCAGCTTTTCTGCCCTGCTTTTTCCCCATCTTTGTGGTTTTATCTTCATTTGGTCTTTGATGATGGTGACGTACTAATGGGGTTTTGCTGTGGGTGTCCTTTCTGTTTGTTCATTTTTGTACTAACAGTCAGGACCCTCAGCTCCAGGTCTGTTGGAGTTTGCTTGAGGTCCACTCCAGACCCTGTTTGC
>NW_012100209.1:4203707-4207436 GCF_000951045.1 Mandrillus leucophaeus | reverse complement strand
CTCACTGCAAGCTCCGCCTCCTGGGTTCATGCCATTCTCCTGCCTCAGCCTCCCAAGTAGCTGGGACTACAGGCGCCTGCCACCATGCCCTGCTAATTTTTTTTTTTTTTTGTATTTTTAGTAGAGACAGGGGTTTCACCGTATTAGCCAGGATGGTCTCGATCTCCTGACCTTGTGATCCGCCCACCTCAGCCTCCCAAAGTGCTGGAATTACAGGCGTGAGCCACCGCACCTGGCCTTGTCTTTCCTTTATATAACTTGTGAGGTTATTTCTGTTTTGTGCCATATAATAATTATTGTGATGGAAATTATCATTGTCCTTTTTCTTCCCACTCTGACAGGCTGTGTTTGATGTGGACAAGAAAAAAGGGCTGACTCTGATTGAGCTCTGGGAAGGCCTGACAGTAGATGACATACAGAAGAGTACCGGGTGTGATTTTGCAGTAAGTATTTCTGTGAACAAATCTAGCCACTTGTCTTATATTATAGGCTTGATTAATGGGTGTTTACAGGACATGAACCATTAATTTGTGATCATTTTTGAAGTTGACCTTTGCAGTGAACAGGAGTAGAAGGAAGGGTGCCTCTAGATGAGAGCAGGTAGGAACAGAGCTGTGCTCTGGCTCACGGGCCAAGGTTTGGCTTAGGACTCAGAAGCAGGAGGGGGACTCACCACCAGGAGCTGCTAGAAACAAGGTTGAGCTTGAACTCTAAGTTACTTTATGTTTTGAAGGCCCTTGTATTCCTCTGTTCTTTGGTTATATGGCAGCTGTGGTTGAACTTGATTAACTGAAAAATGTGAGCCACATACAGAGAAATGATACTTCCTTATTTTTAAACCCATCTATGACTTATGACTTTCTCTAAATTCTATGCCATATTTCATCTGTTGAAAATATTAAAATGTTGGGCCTCTGACATCACCAGGTTAATCATCACAAGACAGACATGCCCTATATTTGAAGATAAGTACATAAAACACTCAGACTTACAAAGCAGATAAATATGTCAGGGGAGTATCCATTTAAGAAATCTCCAAATCCCTTTTTAAAATAGAATATTACTGAAATATAAATAATTGCTCTTTAATATAAGTGCTTATTCATAAATCAATCACCTAGCTAATGGCATTGAAAGCATGGCTCAGTCTATTTGAAGTTAACCAAAAGTAAAACTAGAAGGTCTCTGAAGAAATGAAGGAAAGTATATTAGTCCATTCTCACAGAGCTAATAAAGACAACCTAAGACTGGGTAGTTTATAGAGAAAAAGAGGTTTGATGGACTTATAGGTCCACATGGCTGGGGAGGCCTCACAATCATGGCGGAAGGTGAAGGAGGAGCAAAGGCACATCTTACGTGGCAGCAAGCAAGAGAGTGTGTGCAGGGAAACTGCCTTTTATAAAACCGTCAGATCAAAGACTTATTCACTATCACAAGAACAGCATTGGAAAAACCCACCACCTGATTCAATTACCTCCCTCCAGGTCCCTCCCATGACACATGGGTATTATGGGAGCTCCAAATCAAGATGAGATTTGGGTGGAGACATGACCAAACCATATCAGAAAGGGATATTATTCTCATACCTATTTAGGAACCAACCTAATTAAAATGAAATATATTTATAATGAGAAGAAAATATGTTAATGTTACAGCTACACATCTTGGAGAAACTAATGTAACAAAAGTTATTTGAGAAGTCATACGTATATTTTATGTGTGTCTTTCTTGTGTACTACATGCTTTGCTTGTACCTATCAGTGCATAACACATTTTTTTTTTTTTGAGACAGAGTCTTGCTCTGTTGCCCAGGCTGGAGTGCAGTGGCACAATCTCGGCTCACTACAAGCTTCACCTCCCGAGTTCATGCCATTCTCCTGCCTCAGCCTCCCCAGCACCTAGGACTACAGGTGCACGCCACCACACCCAGCTGATTTTTTGTATTTTTAGTAGAGATGGGGTTTCACTGTGGTCTCGATCTCCTGACCTTGTGATCCACCCGCCTTGGCCTCCCAAAGTGCTTGGATTACAGGTGTGAGCCACCGCGCCCAGCCTACACATTTCTTTAAAAACAATTTGTGTTTCATAGTTCATTATCCATATAATAACTGTTTCTGGTACTCTACCAAGGTCTTTGTCTATTAACCTTTTTTGAATGTCCCTTTGGAAAAACAAGTCTCCCAGTAATACCTTGCATGCAAAGCACATCTTTAATTAGCTTTTCAGTAACCTCAAGGGGAGGGATATGCTTACACTTTAACTATTTAGGATTTCTTACTCCAGTGAGAAAAGCAAACAATCTGTAATCAGCTATTCTTTTTTTTTTTTTTTCTATGTGGAAGAATTAACCTTTTCATCAGATAACATTTTCAAGATCCACAGAATGTTCAGTTTTTTAGCAAAAGAGAATGTACAAAGGAAGACCCTGGTTATATAGTTGTTTTTTTATTCATATGGGTAAATAAGGAATGAAAATACGGGTTTTTACTATTCTTGCTTTGTTTTTCCAATGAAAGGTGCTGTTCCAATGAAAAGTATCTCTGTAGACCCTCTCTATTTCAGTGCCATCTCTTCTTTTCACAGGGATATGTAATCTTGTTTTCTCCAAATTAGGATGTTGAGATGCAATGTTAATTTGTATGTCAGTATTATCCTGAGAATGAAGAGGTATGGTATCAATGGAACCATCCAGAGGACTAGCTTTTGAGCATCTGACAATCAATGGCATCTCTTTAGACTGTGACAGATGAAATCACATATAACAGGTTGTTTCTCTGTAAAGCTAGAGCTGGAGTGCCCTAATTAATAAGATGTTCTACTTAATACCTGGATTATCAATAAGGATACATTTAATTACAAAAGTACATTGAAGATAGTATTTCTTTTTTGATAATTCAGAAGACATTCTATGTCCTAATTCAGAAAATATTCCCTGTGGTTATCACTGCATAGCTAGCATTGTACTCCATATGTGACTATGTACTAGTTGCTAAAGTTCTGTTTGAGAAAAGTCCCTAGAACTCAGCCTTCAACTGGCAGTGAACATTCTAGAAGGGAATGATTGGCCAGTGTTGCCACATAAAGAAAAAAAGGTAAAATCCTAGTGCAAAACAATTTTAAAATGTGTTGATAAAAGTCCTGTATTCCTAAGGATATGGATAAGTGAATGGGCAAAGCCTACATAATGTGGATATTAGCTGATTGGATATTAGCTGTGAATTCTTTGAAACTGGGAATTCCAAAGTAAAAGACTAAATGTGACAGCATTAGATAATAGGACGTGACAAAATTTTGGTTTTAGGATATCAAAAAAAGAATGATAATGAAGTATTTGGGCACTGTTAAAAAAATGATTACTAAGACTTTTTCATATATATCAGTGTTATTAGCCATAATTAAAAAAATGGAAAAAATATTATTTCTATCACATGAAACAGCTTCTGTTTCTTTTTTTATTATACTTTAAGTTCTAGGGTATATGTACACAAGGTGCAGGTTTGTTACACATATATACATGTGCCATGTTGGTGTACTGCATCCATTAACTTGTCATTTACATTAGGTATATCTCCTAATGCTGTCCTTCCCCTCTCCCCCCTCCCCACAATAGGCCCCAGTGTGTGATGTTCCCCTTCCTGTGTCCAAGTGATCTTATTGTTCAATTCCCACCAATGAGTGAGAACATACGGTGTTTGGTTTTCTGTTCTTGTGATAGTTTGCTGAGAATGA
>NW_012100209.1:4159056-4198498 GCF_000951045.1 Mandrillus leucophaeus | reverse complement strand
CAGAAGATAGAATATTGCTGAACAGCGAGTGTTGCTGTCTGATTCTTGCTCTGGAAGCTTCGTCTCAGGGGTGTACCCAGCCGTGTGAGGTGTGAGATGTCGGTCTGCACCTAGTGGGGCATGTCTCCCAGTTAGGCTACTCAGGGGTCAGGGACCCACTTGAACAGGCAGTCTGTCCATTCTCTGATCTCAACTTCCGTGCTGGGAGAACCACTGCTCTCTTCAAAGCTGTCAGACAGGGACATTTACATCTGCAGAGGTTTCTGCTGCTTTTTGTTTAGCTATGCCCTGTCCCCAGAGGTGGAGTCTACAGAGGTAGGCAGGCCTCCTGGAGCTGTGGTGGGCTCCACCCAATTTGAGCTTCCCAGTAGCTTTGTTTACCTACTTAAGCCTCAGCAGTGGTGGGCGCCCCTCTCCCAGCCTTGCTGCCGCCTTGCAGTTAGATCTCAGACCTAGCAATGAGGGAGGCTCCGTGGATGTGGGCCCCTCTGGGCCAGGTGTGGCATATAATCTCCTGGAGTGCCATTTGCTAAGACCGTTGGTAAAGTGCAGTATTAGGGTGGGAGTTACATGATTTTCCAGGTGTTGTGTGTCTCAATTTCCCTTTGCTAGGAAAAGGAATTCCCTTCCCCCTTGCGTTTCCCGGGTGAGGCGATGCCTCACTGTGCTTCAGCTCTCGCTGGTCGGGCTGCACCCACAAACCAGCATCGGCTGTCCAACATGCCCCAGTGAGATGAACCCGGTACCTCAGTTGAAAATACAGAAATCACCCATCTTCTGTGTCACTCGCGCTGGGAGCTGGAGGCTGGAGGTGTTCCTATTTGGCCATCTTGGGCAACCCCCCAAAACAGCTTCTTTAAAAAATCTGTAATGACTGTCACAGTTTTGTTCATGATTTTGTATCAATTGAAAGTTGGAGTTTTCCATCAGAGGGCAGTATCTTGAAGGTCATCATATATCTGGAACTTGGTAGAGGCTGTGGAAATTTTGTTGTAGAAATGCAAATATTGATTATATTTCTGGAACCTTCAGCACATACCCAAAATGAGATTCTAGTCAGGAGCTGTTTACAGATAGAGAAGCCAGCCATATAATTCCTCTCCCTCAAAATGTGGATGCTATGAAGATAGGGACTTTGCTGTTTCTTGGGGATTGAGTGCTGAATCGCTTGAGAGAAGGGAGCTGAGCAGGTAGAGGTAAAAGTATTACTATTATACAGGCTAGAGTGAGGGATGTGGCCTCAGTGTACAGCCACAGCAGGCTTCCCAAGTGTGATCCCCACAAATACAGAGGCTTCGGCTTCCAAGTATAGGCAATACCAGAGAAACCCAGGCCACCTACACAAGGGGAGCCTTCATTGCTAAGCTTCCATCCACATGGCTGAGAGCAAAACAGAGCATTGCTTTCTAGGTGAAGACCTCAATGAAGAGCAAGAGTCAGGCTAAGTTTCACATGTTAAGGTTCCTCTGCCCAAATAATCATTTAACTACATCAATAAGGGACACACCAGAGACCAGGGTAGTTACACAAATAGACAGGTGTCCTTCTGCATGGAATGGAATATGAGAAGTGGGGAATAAAGGCTCCCCTGTCCCCAGCGCTATTGGTAGAGCCGTGTACATAGGTTCATGCTCTGCAAATGCTCGTGATACTGTTCAGTAATGCTTTCCTATTTTCAAATAACTGTGGTAAAAACTTTAAAAAAATTTACCATCTTAACCATTTTTAAGTGTATAATTCAGTAATATTAAGTGTATTCACATTGTTATACAACAGATCTCTAGCACTTTTATAACTTGCATCTCTGAAACTATTCATTAAACACTTAATTCCACAGCCTTTGGCAACCACTGTTTTTGCTTTCTGCTTCTATCATTTTGACTGTTCTAGATACCTCATATGCATGGAATCATAAGTATTTGCCCTTTTGTGACTGGCTTGTTTTGCTTAGCATAATGTATTCAGGGTTCATCTGTGTTGTAGCATCTATGACAGGATTTTCTTCTTTTTAAGGCTGTATAATATTTCTTTGTGCATATATACCACACTTTCATTACCCACTCATGTGTTGGTAGACATTTGGGCTGCTTCCACCTCTTGGCTACTGTGAATCGTGCTGCAAAGAACATGGATGTGCAAGTATCTTTTTGAGATTCTGCTTTGAAATTTTTTAGATATATAATTCAGAATTTGGATTGCTGGATCATATGATAATTCTATTATTAATTTTTTGTGGAACTGCCATACTGTTTTTCACAATGGTTGCCCCGTTTTACATTCCCACTATTGGTGCACAGGGGACCTAATTTCTCCATATCTTTGCCAACAGTTATCTTCTGTTTAATAGTGGCCATCCTAATGGGTGTGAGGTGATATCTCATTGTGGTTTTGATTTGCATTTCTCTGGTGATGTTGACAAAGTTTCTCATATATTCTGGATGCTAATCTCTTATCAGATATGACTTTTGAATATTCTTTTCCATTCCATAGGTTTGTTTTTCACTGTTTTCTTTGACACATGGAAGTTTTTAAGTTCGATATAGTCTTCTGTCTTTTATGCTACTAGGGCCCAACATTTTCACAACTAAGGAATCCTTTGGCTTATTTTTCTCCTATTGTCCTCAGATTTTGAAAGAAGTCTGTCTCCCAAATATTTAAAGAGTCAAAATGATGTCATATTAAAGCTGTGACAAGTTAATGAATATGTTAAATTTCTTCATTTTTTGGCTATACTTACAGCATTCAGTATGCCAATTAGTTGATGGGCCAAAGTATTAGGTTGATGCAAAAGTAATTGTGGTTTAATAAATGGTTTTGCCATTGAAAATATCAACTTTCAATTGGTTATTTGGGTTGTTTCTTTTCTGATGAATGCTTAAGCTATGTAAAATAGGTGTTTTTATAAACCATGTGTCTGTGGACCTCTTTTGAAACAATATTTCTTTGATTTTATCTTTTTAACTTAAAAAATTAAAGTGTGATCTATATTTAAAGATTATGTGGTAGAATAAACTTCCAGACGTCACTAGTCATACACCCAATGTATGTTCCATATTGAGCTGTAAAATGTGGATAAAATAGAACTAATTTATAGTTCTTACTCCCAAGAGTCTTGGCCTTATTCTCCAGGCAGGAATATACCCGAACAAACTAGTGGCAAAACAAACAAACAAACAAACAAAAACTAGTAAAAGCATTGCTTGTTAATATGTTTGCAGTGGAATCTGAAAGAGGCCAGCTGCAGACATTCCTTGCCAAATTGAGTAAATTTATACTTTCAGCATCTACTATGAACTGGCATTCTACCAGAGTTAAGCAATATACTTTTGGGATATTAATGCACTGGGAAGACAAATCATTGGCTTATCTTCTATACCTAAATCATGTCACCTTATGCTTAGCCTGTAGATCACGTTGGCAGAATAAGCTCCTTTGGCTTGCATGAATTTACAGTGTTGATGAGACTGGGAGAACAGAATGAGAAATGGTGATTTAGTAGATGTTTTTCATTAAAACGCAGGCAAAGCCAGTCTATATAAAGCGTTACTTTTGATGTCATTTTTGACATTGAGAATGTAAATGACATTAAGAGCTCAAAATAGGGCTGACATAACAAGGAAAAGGATCAGATGTTTAGTTAAAAAAATTAATGTGTCCAGTTTCTTTTTCAAGGAAGTGCTATGAAGCATCTATAGAAAATAATTTGTAGTAAAAAAAAGTTTCACTAAATTGGGCTAGGCATGGTGGCTCACGCCTGTAATCCCAGCACTTTGGGAGGCCAAGGCAGGTGGATCACCTGAGGTCAGGAGTTCAAGACCAGCCTTACCAACATGGAGAAACCCCGTCTCTACTAAAAATACAAAAACTAGCTGGGCATGGTGGCGCCTGCCTGTAATCCCAGCTACTTGGGAGGCTAAGGCAGGAATATCGCTTGAACCCGGGAGGTGGCAGTTGCGGTGAGCCAAGATCATGCCATTGCACTGCAGCCTGGGCAACAAGAGCAAAACTCCATCTCAAAAAAATAAAAATAAAAAAATAAGGTTTCACTAAGTTATTTCCACAGATGCTCTGTTGTTTAAAAAAAAGAAAGAAAATGAACTGTGAGACATACTTATCTAAATACTAAATGTTATTCTTAGTAGAGTTGAAGATCTGTGCATATGTGTGATATTACTTTTTGTCTACTTATTCTGTTTGTCTCTATGTCTACTCTTAGAAATAAGTCATAATGCGTTCTCATTTACCCTAAGCTATATACCAAATCTTGCTGAACTTTTTTATTCTTGTTTATTCTTATTTATTCTTTTAGTAGACCTTTTTGCCATTCTGGTTTAGTACTTTAGGAGAAAAATGGAAGAGAGGACATTAACTCTTGATACCATAAAGAGTTAATTGTGAAGAGCTAATGCAGACATTATTTATAGATGGACTAAAACTGTTTAACCTAATGAAAGCCAAATGATTGCCTGTTCTTTCAGTTTTTAATACTGGTTTAACTATCAGGAACCTCCCTTCTAGTTCTTTGAAACTTAATTATCTACTTATTCATTCATTTGTTCATTTATCAATTTAAGAAAATATTGTTTATTCTGGAAGGTAAAATGCTAATTGGGCTCATTTCAGTTGCCACATCTTTGAGAATTTCACAAAGCACCCAAGTTTTGGTATTTCCTTCTTTCCATGGGGACTGTTACTAACTAGAACCCAATCAGTATTTGCCATGTTGAATTAAGGAATCTGAACCTGGTACCACACTTTGAAAAATCTGTCACAGTTAAACTGACCACTTATATTTATGGTTCTCCTGCAACCAGCTCTACCTTAAATATACATTCGTTGTCACTTTTCTCTGCTTGAAGATTTGCAGGAAAGCATTGACTATTTTATACACTGAACATAATTATAATCAACATTTGATTGTTTTAATGCTCTAACTTCCATATTTTAATAACTTTGAATCCTCTTATTGCCTTTGTATCATTTCTGTTCTGATTATGAAATTTCCAATAAGATTTATCATTGATCATATGTCTCTTCATTAATATGTATTTAGGTAATTGAAAGACTACATAAAGCATCTTTCAACAATATTATGAATTGGCTGGATCTCTTTTGAGGTTTTGGAGACTTGGGGTTTGTACTGTGTCTTAAATGAAGTCTCAGAGGCATCAGTCTCAGAGATCAGTGATTGATCTGACAGGGGGCTTGGTTATTGGGATCCTTTGTTTTCCTCTGCTCCTTTTCCACCTGCTCCTTGTTGCCAGCCTTGTTCATCCTTAATTTAAGAGCTAATACAAGAAGGTTGAGAACTACGAAATACCCAAAATGTAAACAGAACTATTCCGTCTCAGTGTTTCAGGGTGGAAAATCATATGGAAACTCCAGGGAATGTCTATGGCAAGGCTGCTTGTTTCCTACATGATTGAAATTTGGAAATTAAAAGGACAGAGATTTATATCATGCAGTTTTTCATAATTTGATTTTTTTTCCTCTTTTACCAGGTTTCACCAAAACTCATGCCAATGCAGCAGATCGCAAATTGAAACGTGAATATTTGTACCAGGCTGCGTGTTTTTCATTTTAAACACATAGGATTTAATTGAAAGGACACCAGTAATCATAATTGTGTATTTAACAGGTGGTTTTTGATTAGTTTTCTTCTAGGGTTTCAGACTTTATGCATCCATATAAACTGTTCTGTAGGCATGCTGTGACATTTTAATAAAAAGCAAAAGGAGCATTTATAATTATCTCATTTGTTAAGTACTGAGAAAGTTGTCTTTATAATAGGTAATTTACTGAATGCATTTTCACTGAATATGGTATGTATGCTAAATTATATGAACCTTTCCCCAAGAAGGGCCCTAGAAATTGATGTGGCTTTCCTCTTAACTATTAATTATTAATCCTGAAAGAAAGATAACACATGTGATTTTGTGGTTAGAAGAGTTGCTGTCATGATTGTTTTTTCTTCAACCTCCTCTGACTTTTCTTTTGGGGCTTCAGATTTTATGATTACATCTTCTAGAGCATCCCCCTTCTTCCCATACTGCTTTTAAACAAATGCCCAAGAAGGCAAGCAGGAGTGGGGGAGAGCAGGGAGAAATAATTAGTTCAAACCAACTATCTATCTGTGCTTTTCAAAGACTAAGGCATATTATAGGAATAGGAACAGAAGAAACTGATTCTTCTGTTTTCTCATTTTAAAGCAGTCCAGTATTCCTTTGTATTCTCAAGGGTCCTTGAGAATATTTCTGTTATTGAGACCCTGTGGGCTACTTGTACTGTACCTCCTCTCAAGCCAAGAAGGGCTGCAGGATAATTTACCATGAATCCTTAGTAGCAGTGACAGCAGAGTTAAAAAATAAAAGGTGCTTTACTTTCAGGCTTTCGTTTTGGTTCAGAAAAGATTTTAAATATTGAATGACACTTCTACAGAACCACGGTTTTTCTTCTGCCAAGGCTACTTCCTTTAACAAAGTCTCTTTAATTCAGCCTTGTCCAACTAGGGAAAATAATGATGGACAAGTCTAGGGATTTGAAGTCAGTGAACTTTTAGTGTCAGGGAATAAACGTGGTGGGTAGATCAGGTTTGAAAGAAACTTCCTTAGAGGTATTCTCAATACCAGACAGGGGCCCATGGGAATGACTTCAGAAGCATCCCAGATAATAGATGGGTAAGAAGGCTAGACACCCTGAAGAACAAGTGAGACAGCTGGCCTCTGGACAGAGGTAGGCATAGTACGGTACAATATATCATTCCTCTGGTCCTAAATATAGGAATTTATTCATGTTTTTAGGTGATGGTGGTCATTGAAACTCGCTTGTCTTCAGGTGTAGCTACAATTGTGTAATGTACAATATTAGAGAAAAGACAGGCTTTTAATAAGTAACACACACCGTATATAAAATAGCCTTTCTGGCTGGCCACATGGTGAAATGCGTACC
Source organism: Mandrillus leucophaeus (assembly GCF_000951045.1). Taxonomy (NCBI): domain Eukaryota; kingdom Metazoa; phylum Chordata; class Mammalia; order Primates; family Cercopithecidae; genus Mandrillus; species Mandrillus leucophaeus. The sequence goes on along the minus strand of NW_012100209.1, from coordinate 4,191,550 downwards.
TTCCCAGTACTGGGGGGAAAAAATGATCTTTCTTAGAATGTGCAAGTTTCATGAGAGTAATATATTGATATGATTTTGAAAAGAATTGTTGATAGTTACATCTTCAAACTTGCTTATCATTCCAGTATGCGTCTTTAAGATATTGTGATTCTAAGTAGATGACTTTATATTCTTGATTAAAGAGTGCTATACATGTTAAGAAATGCATTACTGAATGTAATAAATATTCCAAAGTGATATAGATCAGTGTGACTGTCCTTTATTTCACTTGGGAATGGCATTGCTAAATGTGGGAATAATGCAACAGATTGTCAGGATAGCTAACAATGAAGTCAGTACACATCACCACTTCTAGTCAAGTTGTTGCTTTTCTTTTTATCTTACCAGAGAAAAGATATTGTTCTTCTAGAAAGATCAAATGAACATTGAGTTTCACAACTTGCTCCTTGTCAGAGCCTGCTATGTTTGTAAAAATCATTTATCCAAGGCTTCATGGGTGAATCCTGGTTCGCTTTTTGTGTAACATTTTCCTTTACTGTACACGTTAGTTGCCTAGTGCTGTGAGTTTATTTCCATTTTGAACTGGCTCTAGTGCTAGTCTGCTCAGCATCTGTGTGGTAACAAAGGGATGGGGACGTCCCCAGGATTTGCTACTCCTGGTAGCTCTTGTCAGTCGACAGTGGTTATACCCAGGGTTGTGCATATGACCAAAGATGTTCCAGTTTATTTCTCCAGCATTTAAAAACAGATGAGAAGTCATCTTTCTTACTCCTCTTGGGTTATGAAGCCATAAGAACGTGAATCTGACACCAGTACCCCATTTCTCTGCTACACACATGCACACACCTAGCTGAGCTCCAGCTGGAGAGAAAGAAAGTGATACACAAAACATGGAGCTGTACAGGAAGTGTGTCAGTCGGGGCATTCTGGTGGTATTTGGATAGATGGTTCTGGAAATGCCTAAGGCCAACTTCCTTCCAGCCATGCCTGGATAGAGTTTATAAATCTCCTTTTTGCTTGAGCAGACTTTTTGTTACCTGTAAGCACAGTGAAATCATACAGCTTTTGTAATTCTTTTTCGCCACGGTGTCTCACTCTGTCACGTAGGTTGGAGTGCAGTGGCACAATCACGGCTCACTGCAGCCTTGGCCTTCTGGGCTCAAGTGATTCTTCCACTTTAGCTTCCTGAGTACCTGGGACTATAGGTGTGCACTACTACACTTGACTAATTTATTTTTTGTAGAAACGGAGTGTCACTATGCTACCCAGGCTTGCCTGGAACTCCTGGTCTCAAGTGATCCTCCTGCCTGCGTCGCCCATAGTGCTGGGAATACAGGCATGACCCAACATGCATGTCATAATTCTTGAGTTCTGAGAGGGACCTGGTCTCCTAGAGAAGTTACGCAGAATATGAGCAAAACTGCTTGCACCTGGTCCCAGAGAACACAAGAGCATTTCTGGGTATTTACAGTGAGTAGGGAAGTTATGGGTAGAGGTTCATTCTCTTCCAATCTCAGTATATTCAGCACAAGTTTGGGATGTTATTTCAATGGAAGTATAAGCAAAGATTTAATCATTAGGTGCGTTTCTTTGGCACTAACTTCCTCCCTTTTCTCAGGGTGTGATCTTGAGTTTCTTAAGCTTATTTTCAGATCCTCCATCTTTAAAATAGGGGAGAATACGCTGTTTTCCACTATGGTTCTATAAGATGTAATTAAAATATCTGGCTATAAAACTGACATCTTTTAGAAATGCTGTGCCGTCATATTACTTTGGTGACAGAATTGTTTATTGTTCCTTTCCTTTTATTTAATGTCTACACTGCCTTCCCACTGAAGACAATACTGAATATCAAAGTGGATTTAAGTATAAATACCAATAAGTATTTGTGATCTGAGTGCGCATCTATGTGACATATTTGAAGATCCTGCCTCCATAAAGTTAGACACATCTGTGTAAAATCATCCAAACGCCCCTTGTGGATCACACAGCAGCTTCCATGAGCATGATGCCTACACCACTCCAGATAACTAATTGGTAACTCCTTTGTCTATGGGAAACAAATGTGTTTGATTGTGGTCATTATCACCTCTCATGGGGAGCCACTCTGGATGGTCCAGTGGGAAAGGGCCTCAGGAAACTCTACCCTGACTCTTGGATGGCCGACAGTGTGTATGTTGGAAACACCCTTATTTCTGCTGACAAACTACAGGATCCCAAATGCCCAACACAGCCATTTTTTTGTTTTTGGCTCACTCCTAAGCACCAGGTATTCTATCTCTTGCCCTTTAAAGTTTTTAAGAGGGAATCAGACAGTTCCAGAAGCTGGCATATAAACCCTTGATGTTCCCTTGGAAGACCCTCTGTTGATGTGGGGATAGAAGGTAGCTTCTCCCATTTTGCATTCTTGGGGTTGGAGTACTCAATTCTCTAATCTGTTTCTGTAATTGCTCTGTTAATATTTATTGAATCAATTTGCTGGTTGAAAACATGGGTCATAGTACACCAGACTTAGAGGAGTTCCCTCAGCTAAATAATTAGGTAAGACCTTAGGAAGAGATAAGAAAAACAAGAGGTGGAATATGGAGGGCATAACACAGGAATAAAGAGACCTGCAGTGGTTATATGTTTAACACTTCATGATGTATAAAGCACCCACAATATGCTAGCTAGCTTATTTGATTCTCATAATAACCTGCCAGGGAGACATTATTACCTCCATTAAAATTAACTTGATTAGTTGGAAAAAAGTAATGTCTGTCAGTTCTTTAATCACATTAGCTTTTCAGGGCTAATGTTGGATTTTGTCAAGGTAGTTAATGAGATGTGAATTAAATTCCCTGAATAGAACTAGATTTGTGGCTCTTTGGTAAGCTATAAAACAGAATCCAAATTCTCTAAACCTAATGGAACAAATATTCAAATTTTGTTCCCTCTGCCCTCACAGTTCTTATACACAACCCAGTTTATAAGGAAATGTAGTTGTCAAGTAAAAAGGATGATGCCACCCACCAGGCAAAATGTCCCTGTGGAAGACTTGTAATTACCAGATGTGCTTACATGAAAGGTTCTATGTAGGTAAGCATGCTCACCTGACATCAACCAGAGGGACTGAGAGACTTTGCTTTATCTTTGTGGCTGAGCAACTTTCTGAAATTGTTGCTTTGCAATTAACCTTTACCCATGTTCAAAGTCAGAGTTGTACTTCAGACTAATTCAGTTGAGCCCCAGAAATAAAGCTGAGATTGTTACCAGACTGAACATGGATTACCTGCTTGACACAGCAAAGCCAAATACTGATATTGGGATATGCAGCAAGAAAAGTGAGGTATTATTGCAGGGCAGCAAGCAAGGAGAATTAGGCAGCTCATGCTTAAGACCCAAACTTTTCAATGACTTACATGTAAGGGTTTTTAAAGACTAGACGACAGCGGTTACAGGTGAAGTCATAAGTCAATACATGGAGGCTGTATATTGGTGTAGCCTAAAAAGGCAGGACATCTTGAAGCAGGGCCCATAGGTCATAGATGGAATCAAAGATTTTCTGATTTGCAATTGGTTAAGCTTTGCTTAAAAATTTGGGGTCAGTAGAAAAAAAGTGTTAAGCTCTGTCCTGTGGGCATGACTTCCTCCAGGCCCCTCAGGAAGAAATTCAGAATGAAGAACATTGGTCAGAGTTCAGCCCTCAGTTCCCTAATATCTGAGGTCTGTGTGCCAGCAAAGAGCATTTTCCATTTGTTGGGGATCTGGGTTTCTGAAAAACAACTCAGGGACATAAATTAAGATGTTCTCTTGATTTTCTATAGGGAATCAAATATTTCATCGCTCTCACTTCTTTGGCTGTTTTAAGCTATAGTTACCTTTTTGCTTAACAGGTTGCTCATAAGGCTAGCTACTTCTCAGGGATAGCTAGTTGCCTGGGATTTTCCTCGAAGGGTCTCTAGGTTTTCTTTTCTTTCTATGTTCTGTGGGCCCATCAGGCCTCAAAGAGGGGTCCCTGCTCCATCTCAATATTTGCATCCTCAAAGTAAATGTTACAGGTGACATAGAGGAATACTCAGTGAGATCTAATAGTTTCCTCCAACAGGAAAAACAGGATCCGTGGAAAGAGGAAAACTGGTCATGGCACTGAAGCCCGTGGAGTGGGTCGGAGTTGGGTTTGGAGTGAGAAAGCATTAGGGTTCAGCAAGACACACTTTATATGAAACATTTGTTATTGTATTTTCTTTAAATGTTAAGACAGCATCAATTTTTAAATGCACTATGATTTTGTTTGCTTTCTTATCACTTAGAAATTTTATTGTGTAGATACTAAGATTTTTTTAGACTTCTCCTCAGTCCCAGGTGAGTTCACCAATTACTTCCTGCCCAAGAGTCATTAATGGATGCCTTGTGCAGCTGATAGGCATTGCAAGCAGTTAATGACCCAAGAAAATTGACCAGTCTTGAAATCTGTGCATTTGAAATCCAGGAGTTTTTAGAGACAGGAGGGGTCAAGTGGTCAAAGAGACAGGGTCAGGGTGAGGATCAGGTCAGGAGAAGGGTGGAGGTGTGGGGAGCTGGTGCGTGCCTCAGCTGCCCCTCTGGAACAGTAGGGCAACCAGAGGACAAGGGCACCAAGACAATTGTAGTGTGCCACCATTTGTGAGATGCATCTCAAAAAAATCAGAGGTGATAAAATGTGGAAAATTTTTTATCTTTGCTAAAATCAGTGAATTGCAGGGAGTCCTCTCAGGCCTTTCTGAATTGACATAATGTTTAAGAATATTTTAAAGAAACATCTTGTCATTACATTCTATAATATACAGCACTGATTGCATAGGAAATGATCCCTAAGGACCTCTTTCACAAATAAGAGTTGGTAATTATATTAGTGTGTATGTAAATAAATGCATAAAAATGGTTCCTCCAGCAATCCAAGTGTTCATTGTGGAAACTTTCCATCATGATTTGCCAGGTTTGTCTCTGTGTCCTCCTAACCTTTTCCCCTCACTCCCATCTTTTCCACACACACAGTTTCTATCTCAGGTATATAAAAGTTTTGCCTGTAATCCCAGCACTTTGGGAGGCCAAGGTAGGTGGATCACCTGAGGTCAGGAGTTCGAGACTAGCCTTACCAACATGGCAAAACCCCGTCTCTACTAAAAATACAAAATTATCTGGGCGTGGTTCATGCCTGTAATCCCAGCTACTTGGGAGGCTAACGCAGGAGAATCACTTGAACCTGGGAGGCAGAGGTTGCAGTGAGCTGAGATCATGCCATTGCACTCAAGCCTGGGCAAAAAGAGTGAAACTCCATATCAAAAAAAAAGAAAAGTTTATCTGTGAAAAATTTTAAATATTGAGGTGGGTGCAGTGGTGCGTGCTTATAATCTTAACACTTTGGGAGGCCGAAGCAGGTGGATAGCTTGAGCTCAGGAGTTTGAAACCAGCTTGGGCAAGACATGGTGAAACCCCATCTCTACCAAAAAAAAAAAAAAAAAAAAAAAAAAAATCAGCTGGGCATGGTGACACACACCTGTACTCTCAGCTACTTTGGGGGTTGAGGTGGGAAGATGGCTTGAGCCCAGGAGGTCAAGGCCACAGTGAGCTGAGATCACACCACTGCAGTCCAGCATGGGTGACAAAGTGAGACCCTGTCTCAAAAAAAGAGAAAAACTTTTAATGTAATTAAAGATATTTAACATGGTATAGATACTTAGATATATAAAGAAAGTATAGAAGGCCAGTGCATCTGAGGAGGTACTTCTATTAAGTCAGTAGTATGAAACTCCATATGAGATTGTTGAAGTGAACAATGCCATTTAGGATGAATGTGATCAAATTGGACAAGGCACAGGAAGACAAATAATTAAAAAGTATACAACTATGGGGAAAGAATAAAATGCTATGAAATATTTAACTTGTAGAAGAGAAGTTAAAAGAGTGATTTAACAAGAATTTAGAGAACTGCTGTTTATAGCTAAAGAATGCCCAGGTCCAAAGGGAAAGGAGAAGAGTGTGTGGAATTTAATTTAGACACTAAGCAGCATTTCATGACAATGAGATTTTAAGAAACAGGAATTAAATGACCTATTCATTCATTCATTTATGTTAAATTTTATTGCATATATTTAAGGTATACACCATGATGTTCATTTATTTACTGGTAGGAATTGAGGGGGAGAGAGAAAGGGAGAGAGAGGAGAGGTGTTGGGTAGTCTAATTTGAAGATAGTTCTGGAATCTAGCATTCCTAAAATCTGGTATTCAAGGAAATTTCTACTGGCTTTATAGTCTGATTTCTCTTTGTAAATGTATTCTTTCATTATCCAAAAAAATCTATTTGTATATGCTTGGCAAATAATAGATGCTCAATAACTTTTTAGTGAAAGAGTGAGTAAAGAGAATATGAACTAATAATTCAGTGGCACAGAATCATATTTAGACAAAATTCAGTTTGTCTTTTAAAATTTCTAATTCCAAATAATAACAGCAAACAAGCACAACTGGCCCAGAGATACCAGGGATAGTTAAGGTCTCTCTCTGTCACTGTTTCTTTTCCCCCTTCCTTTCTTTTTTCCTTCCTTACTTCCTTTTAAGAGATGTATTGAGCAGTCTTATCAGTCAGAGTCCAATCAGGAGACAGAAAGTACATGGTGAGTTGAATAGGGAAAGTTTAAAATAAAGAATGGTTAACTATAACAGGAAATTGGAGGAATGCATAATTGACTGTTAAGAAGTAAAGCAAATTCTAAGCAACATGAGAATAACAGCTATAAGGAGCAACTACTACACTTAGGGTTGAAATAGAGCATCCAAGGAACAGGCCTCCAAGGCTGAGATCCAGACCTTGTTCAAAAGTGCATGGCTGTGGCTCACTGGATGGCAGAGAAGTCAACATGATTCTATGCTAACAGAACTTTCTTGAAATCTGCTTCTGGGGTGCAACAGGAAGCTGTCACAGAGGTGGAACCATGCTTCTCCTGGTGCCACAAAGCCACCTAGGGAAGCTGTTAACAGGGAGGTGTCTCATCTGGGGCATTCTACTGCACAGACACCTGAGAGAATGCTGGGGGATGTAGCTGGCTACTGGGCCCCATTGCCTGCCACATACTGCAGGAGCCAGGAATGGGAAAAGCCAATTTTTCTGTGATTATTGGGTACTGGGGAAGCTATGCGTGCTGCAGGATCCTGGAAAGAGAAGCACACCAGAACTAGGAGGATAAAGCTCTTCCTCTTCCCGTGTCTCTCCAGCACCTTCTATTCACAAAGCTTAATATAGTGTCAGTTGGCAAAGAAGTCATATTTGCAGGCTTCATCTGTATTATCTTGGACAAAGCAATGAAGGGTGGATTTGGAGCCGGAGGTCAGCAAGTTGCTAACTGACATAAGTGCCTGCTATGAGCCAGCAGTGTACTACATGCTAGGGATATGGCAATAAGAAAGCGTATTGTCTTACCCTCATGGAGCTTAGAGTCTAGTGGAGAGAAATAGCTCTTAATCACATAATCACACTTAAGAGTTAACTTATAATTGTGTTGTTTTCTTTTTATGAAGAAAAAGGATGAGTGCCATGAGAGGTTATTTTGAAGGGTCTTGAAGTTATATTAATATTTCTAACTTGCCTCTGTTCAGCACATCCTTACATTTGCCACAGGTTATTCAATAAAATGTGTAAGCGTGTGTAAAAAGAAGCTAAAGTGACTCTGGACAATAAAAGCCAACCAATCAAAAAAAAAAAAAAAAAAAAGCCCTCAAAACAATATGGAGATCAACTAACTTATCATCTCTGAAAAATTACAAAAAGAATTCAGCCACAAGGCAGAACTCTGGTAAGAAGTGGTTAGAGGACAAAAATCAAACATCACTTATGCTTGATTTGAGAAAATCTCAACTTTAAAGTTTCCGTGAAATAATAGAGTTATTAAAAGGATGTGAAATAGAATGATTCTGGCCCAGGGTGAAAGCCATACCACTCAGGGGCTATTGTAGTCATTTGATTATAGATGTTTTATCGTGGAAGGGTATTACATAGATACAATCTGTACTGAAGGGGTCAATTGAAATACTCTGGTGACTCAGGAAATGCAGCAATGAGAATGCTGCTGACCAAACTGAGCCAGCTGTGTTTTTCAGAGAAGAAGCAATTGTGAAATGACCTCATTGTCATCTGTAATATCATGGAGAAGCAGAAATGTTCCAAGGACATCTGAGCCGGTGTTAAAGCCGAACATGTTTATAAAAATCAACTCTGGCATAAACATAAAACTACTTTATATGATTAGAAGGAAAAAATGAAAACATACCTGTTCTATACATGGAATACATCCATTTGTTTATTTCATATGAGTATCCAATTAATAAGGAAATTTTTTTTTCATTTAACAAGACCATAACACAAAACGATCTATCAGTCTACCAATATGTATACAACCTGTAAATCTAGTCCAGGAAAAGAGCAATTATATTTTTAAAAATTACTAAAAGAGTCTAAGAAATTCATCTGCCAAATAGGTCATAGTTTTTAAGCACTAATTTTAAAAATAAAAATAGAAAGCATTTTGAAACTTGGCTCCGCAACCAACTTATGTCCCTTAATCTTGGGAATCTTATGACTTGACCTTGTCAGGAAAAGTATTAATTTCTGGGTGAAATGATATGACATGAGGATTTGCTTTAACATGCTCTGTCAAGTAATGATGATAATGACAATTATAGAAAAATCAATGAAATAATATTGGCAAAATTTGGGTAAAGCTGGGGGTGACAGGTACATGAAAGTTAATTATACTGTTTTCTTTGCTGTATGTTTGAAATTTGTCATATTAGAAGAGTTTTCCAAGGAAAGGTATAAATGCAATATCCATTATAGCATATTTATGATAATTACAGTTTTGAATAAGAAAACTTAGTGATGATTCCCTGGGGTTGGGATTAGAAATTTAGTCAAGAGGAACTACAATCTCATTGGAAGAGAGAAGATGAGGATGGACTTTTTAAAAATCAAGTTCACTTTTATTATTTCAATCACTAATAATGCAAACCCCAGGAGAATGAAAATAAGTACAAAAAGCATGAAAAAAACAACATTATTAGCTATCAGGGAAATGCAACTTAAAGCCATAATAAGATACTTCCACACACCTGACAGAATAACTAAAATAAAAACAGTGACAACACCAAATACTGGTAAGGATATGGAGACGCTAAATCTCTCACACATTTCTGGGGGAATGTAAAATGATATAGCCATTCCGGAAAACAGTTTGGCAGTTTTTTATAAAACTAAACATGTAGTTTACTGTATGGCCCAATATATGCACTATTGGGCATTATTCCAGAAAAATGAACATATGTTGATATAAAAACCTATACAAGAATATCAGCAGCAGTTTTATTTACGAAAGTCAAAAACTGGGAGCAGCCCAGATATCCTTAAATGGGCGAATGGTTAAACAAACTGTGGGAAATCCTTAAATAGAATACTACTCAGCAATCAGAAGAAATAAACTATTGATATATGCAACAACTAGGATGAATTTCCAGGAAATTACACTGAGAAAAACAAAGCCTGTGCCAAAAGACTATATACAATATTATTTCACTTATGTAACATTTTTGAAATGATGAAATTTTAGGAACAGAGAACATATCAGATGTTGTCAGTGGTTAGGGACCTGGGAGGGAAAGTAGAAGAGAGGTTTGTGTGGTTATAACAGAGTCACAGGAGGGATCCTTGGGGTGATGGAACTGTTCTGTATTTCACCTGAAGTGATGGATATATGAACTTCCCCATGTAATACAAGTAAACAGCACTAAATCACACACACACACGCACACACACAAGTAAAGCACAAGTGAGCATAAGCAGTATGAATAAAATGAGTATATTCTCATTAACCTAGTTGTGATATTGTAATATAATTTTGTAAGACGATCCCATCAGAGGAAAATAGGTAAAGAGTACATGGGATCTCCCCATTGTTATCTCTCACAGCTTCCTGTGAAACTAAAATTATCTCAATAAAAATTTCAACTACAAATAAAGTTCAAAAATCAGTGTTGAAAGGCTGCCTTTTTAATCTGCTCAAAACCTTGATAGATGATCTTCTTGACTTTCTTTTTTTTCAAAGGTAATAAAAAGAAATGGTTGTAATCTTCCTACTAACGATAGGAAGTTATTTACTTGGTTTACCTAGGAATGCCACCCCCTGGCTGGATGCCTCTCATCAAGTTTCGTAACCTCACTGGGTGGGTTTCCTAATATGTAAATGGATATAATACCTTCCTCACAGGGCTGTTGAAAGGATTTAAAATATATCTGAAGTTCCTGGCACATAGTTGCCAATTAAAAAAATTCTTTACACTGGAGATAATGTTTCATTTATAAGTTTTTTATAGTCCCTGCTTTTTTAACTTCTTTTTTCCCATTTGTCTTTGGGAATTTCCATATGTGTTTGTGTATTCCCCGGAACATGAATATATTATAGACAGTAAAATTTCTGGTTAAGAACAAAGAAAGTTTGTAGAGAAAGCTTGAAACTAGTGACTCAAAAGAGATGTTGGATTATCTGTGATTTTCAGTGATATATCCTCTTCCTGGCCAAGTGTAGCATATGAAATCAGGAACTAGCAACATTGAATGGCAATTTAAAATGCTGCTTAATGAAGCCATTAAAGCTGAATATAAATTCTCACGGTGATTTTTCATCAATTCTTGTTTATTACCAAGGACACCTGTTGCTTTAAAAGTGTGGAAGTACTGAGAGCTTGTTCTGTTCTTGTAATGAGGAGTTGTGAAATATCAGCATTGTCCCATTAGTGACTATGTGCATATCCAGATCCATGTGATTTTATGAAGCAGACAATGAGTATTTTTGAAGGCAAATGAGGAAAATCACTCTTTTAGAAACCAAGCTGGGAATTCTCTACTTCCAGGAATGGTGGCATAGATTGGTATAGATAAATCTGGCAACAGAAAGCTACCAGGAAGGCTGGATAAAATACCCCCACACCTGTTCCACTATCTCCACCACCACCACCACCACCACCACACACACACACACACACATGTTTGAGGACATCAAAGAAAAGCTGAAACTTTCTGGAGCAATAAAGAAGCAAAATGAGGTTAGTTTTATATTCTTAAACTTGACATTCCATGGCATTGTTCCCTTTGAAGTATTTGCTAACTTACAGAACTTGTAGGGCCAAAACACTGAGAAAGCAAATACAAAGTGACAGCTAAGAGTCTGAGAAGCTTAGATGAACTTAAGTTGTCTTATCAGTTGGGGAGACAACAATTAGGAATCAGAGCCAGTCAAGAAAAAATGGTCCTACTAAAGACCTCAGAATTCCAATTACAGTTGACCCTTGAACAACATAGGTTTGAACCGTATGGGTCCACTTACACACAGATATTTTTTCAATAAATACACTGAAAATATTTTGGAGATTTGCAACAATTGGAAATAACTTGCAGATGAACCAAGTAGCTTAGAAAAATAAAGTTAGGTATGTCAAGAATACATAAAATATATGTAGATACTAATCTAGTTTGTCCTTTACTACCATAAGATATATACAAATCTAACATAAAAAGTTAAAATTTATCAAAATTTGTGCACACACTCACTATACATAGTGTCATTTGCAGTCTAAGGAAATGTAAATAAATATAAAGATACAGTAGTAAGTGATAACTGCATAAAATAAACTGTAGTAGTACTGTACTACTATAATAACTTTGTAGCTACCTTCTTTTGCAAATGCAGTGAGCTCCTGTTGTGAGTATCCAAGACTCCATTTAAAATGCCATGCCATACTAATCATCTCCATGTGCACAATTTGTCTCTCTCATAAATATCTTATCACAGTAAAAAAGTGATTTCTCATGTGGACATTTTTGTTGTGTTTCATGCAATACCATAAACCTTAAATAATACTATAGGTCTCATACAAAGTGCCACTAGTAGTGCTGAAAGTGCTCCCAAGAAGCATAGAAATATCATGGCATTACAAGAAAGGTTTGGGTCACTTGATATGTACCAAAGATCGAGGTCTAAAGCTGTGATTGCCCACCATTTCAAGATAAATGAATCCAGTGTAAGGACCACTGTCAAAATATAAAAAAAGAAGGAAATTCGTGAAGCTGTTGCAGCAGCTATACTAGCAGGCACAAAATCCTTGCCCTTTTTGTGAAGTGCCTGTTTATCTTGTATTATCTTGTATTTGTATTGAAAATGCAGCTTTATATGGGTGCAGGGTTGCATTATAGGAAAGGCATACCTATAAACTCTAATATGATTTGAGATAAAGCAAAGTCATTGTATGTGACAACTTAAAGCAAAAAGAAGATGAAGGATCTAAAACTGGAAAATTTAATACCAGCAAGGGATGGTTTGATAATTTTAGAAAGAGGTTTGACTTTTATAATGTCAAGACAACAGGAGGAGCTTCTGCTGACCAACAGACTGCAGATGAGTTCTTAAATGCCATTAAGAAAATCATTGAGGGGAAAGGCTATCTGCCTGACCAAGTTCTTAATGCAGATGAAAGTGCCCTATTCCAGAATATCCACAAAAGAAATTTATTAGTAAGGAAAAGAAGAGAGTATCAGGATTTAAAGCAGGAAGGGATAGGCTAATTCTACTGTTTTTTGCAAGTTCAGTCAGGTTTATGATCAGGATTGCCCTTACCTATAAAACTACTATCTGCTGAACCTTGAAGGTAAAAAAGAAAATAAACATTTTATCTGAGGAATGTGCATCTCCTCTAAATTATCAGGCCTAGGGAGGCATAGGAATGAGACACCAATTGTGTCCAACTTCCCCCTTGAGCTGAGTAATCATCACTTGAAGCTGCATGCTATGTGGACTCTAGACTGACCGATGACACAAATAGCTATAAACTAACCTAACACTCCCACATACTGGACACCATAAATCATACCCTAGAGTTCAACAATGTACAACAATCACTAACAAATGCTATTTTTGTGAACCCATGAAGAATTCCTGACAAACAACTTTGTATTAGCCCACTCCTTGTTCCCCTTTTTTGCCCTTAAAAACCTACTATAATAAAGGCTACACGGAGCACATATCCAAGGTTGCTTGGGTGTGAGTCTTCTGGGAAGCTCTTCCCATTTTAGTTCAAGTTTGAAATTATATTTTGTGCTTCAGTTTCTTTCTTTAGGCCGAGAAAGGGAAAAGATAAGCACCTGCTTCCAGTCTTCTGATTATACAACAAGAAGGCATGGACAGTAGGATCCCTTTTCTGGATTGGTTTCATCGATGTTTTGTCCTTGAAGTCAGGAAGTACCTTGCCAGTAAGGGACTGCCTTTTCAAGTTCTTTTGATATTAGACTATACCCCTGCTCATCCAGAGCCCTGTGAGTTTAATACTGGAGGTGTCAAAGTGGTCCACTTGCCTCCAAACACAACATCTCTAATTCGTCCTCTAGACTGAGGGTCATAGGAACCTTTAAGGCTCATTACACATGCTACTCTATGGAAAAGATTGTCAATGCTATGACAGAGAAACCTGATAGTTAGAATGTAACGTAAGTCTAAAAGGATTACACCATTTACTATGCCATCCTTGTTATAGAAAAACCGATGAAAACCATCAAGCTCAAAATAATACATTCCTGCTGAAGAAAACTGTGTCTATATGTGCATGACTTCACAGGATTTATAACAGAGCCAGTCAAGAAAATCATGAAAGAAGTTATAGATATGTCAAAAAAAGAAAGTAGGGGGTGAAGTGTTCAAAGATTGTGTGAATCTTAGAGAAATTCAAGTGGTAATAGGCACCACAGCAGAGGAATTAACAGAATATGACTTGATAAAGATGAGTGCTTCTACACCATGCCAAACTATGAAAAAGAAGACAGAAGAAGCAGTGCCAGAAAACAAATTGACATTAGATAATGTGGCAGAAGGATTCCAGTTATTCAACACTGCTTTTGACTTCTTTTATGACATGTACCCTTCTATGATACAGGCAATGAAACCAATGCAAATATTGGAAGAAGTATTGGTACTGTATAGAAATATTTTTTGAGAAATGAAACAAGCAAAAAGTCAGAAATTATGATGCATTTCCATTAAGTTCCACCAAGTGTGCCTGCCTCTCCTTCCTCCTCTCTACCTTTTCCACCTCTGCCACCTCTGCCACTCCAGAGATGGCAAGATCCATCCCTCCTCTTCTTCAGCCTACTCAATGTGAAGACCATCAGAATAAAAATCCTTTTGATGATCCACTTTTACTTAATGAATAAGTATAATTTATCTCCCTTGTGATTTCTTGAATAACATTTTCTTTTCTCTAGCTTATTGTAAGAATGCAGTATATCATACAAATAATATATAAAATATGGGTTACTAGACTGCTTATATTATTGTTAAGGCTTTCAGTCAACAGAAGGCTATTAGTAGTTAAGTATTCGAGGAGTCAAAATTTATATGCAATTTTTTTATTATACTTTAAGTTCTGGGATACATGCACAGAATGTGCAGCTTTGTTACATAGGTATACACATGCCATGGTGGTTTGCTGCATCCATCAATCTGTCATCTACATTAGATATTTCTCCTAATGCTATTCTTCCCCTAGCACCCCACATCCCAACAGGCCCTGGTGTGTGATATTCCCCTCCCTGTGTCCATGTGTTCTCATCATTCAGCTCCCACTTATGAGTGAGAACTTGTGGTGTTTGGTTTTCTGTTCCAGTGTTAGTTTGCTGAGAATAATGGTTTTCAGCTTCATCCATGTTCCTGCAAAGGACGTGAACTCATCCTTTTTTTATGGCTGCATAGTATTCCATGGTGTATATATGCCACATTTTCTTTATCCAGTCTATCATTGATGGACATTTGGGTTGGTTCCAAGTCTTTGCTATTGTGAATAGTGCTGCAATAAACATACATGTGCATGTGTCTTTATAGTAGCATTATTTATAATCCTTTGGGTATATACCCAGTAATGGGATTGCTGGGGTCAAAGAGTGATTGCATGAGGGGGATGGCTTCCCTATGCCCCATGTTGGTCAAGGGTCAACTATAGTTCTCCTGACTTCAGAAGTACCGAATAGAAAGAAAAAGAAAATTCCTCTAAAAAGGATCTCAGAAAGAGCTTCAAAGCATTACTCCAATTTTTTACACACAGATGTGCCATATGTTGGAACCATTAGATATGGATATAGAAAAAGATAAATACATTCAAGAAAATAAATGATAAGGTGGATAATTTAACCAAAGAAACTCTAACATAATAAAGTCAAGACCCCAATATAGCTGAGTGCAGTAGCTCATGCCTCTAATCCCAGCACTTTGGGAGGCTGAGGCGGGCAGATCACCTGAGGTCGGAAGTTCGAGACCAGCCTGACCAACATGGAGAAACCCCGTATCTGCTAAAAAGTACAAAAACAAAAAAACAAAAAAAATAGCCAGGAGTGGTGGCACATGCCTTAATCCCAGCTACTTGGGAGGCTGAGGCACGAGAATCACTTGAACCTGGAAGGCGGAGGTTGCAATGAGCTGAGATTGCGCCATTGCACTCCAGCCTGGGCAACAAGAGCAAAACTCCATCTCAAACAACAACAACAACAACAACAAAAATATATGTGTGTAACAGTAGATGAGACAATGAAAGAGTATGAGTAAACTGTAAGATAGGATAATATAAAATATCCAGAGTGAAACACAGAAAAAATGAACAGATTAATAAATACAAAAAGTATGTAAAAGACCTGTGAAACATGGTAAAAAGAAGGTCTCATATCTGTGTAAAAATATTAGAGAAGAAGAGGAGAGTGAGAAAGGGAGGGGCTAAAAGCTTTTAATAGGTAAAATTTTGACCAATTAATTTCCAAGATTATCAAAAGCACTTAAATAACAGATTCAAAGGAGCTCCGTCAAACCTAAGCAGAATTAAAAACAAAAACAAAAACTTAGGTAGGTATATAAGGGGCCAATAGCTAAAAGTCAAAGACAAAGAAAGATCTAAAAACAGTCAGAGTGATAAAAGACATAATACTCTTAAAGGAGGAAAAATGAAACAGAGAGCCTGAGAGTTAAAAACTCCAAGAGGGATTCAGTCACGTGGGAGCTGCTACACATTTGTGACTTTTACCTTGAGGAGTTCAACCAAGTTCTTACAGCAAACATCAGACAAAAATTTCCTCATGCTTTTGGTAGGGAAAGGGAGAGGAAGGCAAGAAGAAAGAATTATTTTACAATATGCTAGAGAACTATGCTCTCCTTAACCAGAACTGACCCCAGAAGAAACTCCAGAACCAGAGCCTAACTTTCTGAAATATTATCAGGAACAAATTGACCCCAGAAAAGGAAATACCCAATTCCAGCCTACTCTAGCTGTCCTGTCTCACCTAAAGGGATAGGGGAGAAACAGAAGCACTTGTGAAGTTCACAGTCCAGGAACACAGGCTCACTAAAAGTTTGAGACCTAAGCATGGGACTATAGAATGTTTTCCCTTGCCCCTCAACTGTAGCAGCAGATTACTAAAAGCCCATACAAAGCACTTCCTTTTACTTGGTTCATCATATCTGGCTATCAAGAAAATGTTACAAAACATACTAAAGATTAAAAAAAAAAAAGAAAAAATTCCGTAAGTTGAAGAGGCAAAAGAAGCATCAAAACCAGAATCAGATATGGCAAGGATGTTGGAATTATTAGAAACAAAGTTTAAAACAACTATGGTTAATATCCTAAGTGCTCTAATGAATAAAGTAGACAGAATGCAAGAATAGGTGGGCAATGTAAACACAGAGATAAACATTCTTAAAAAATGCTAGAAATAAAAAACACTGTAACCAAAAGAATAATGTCCTTGATGGGTTTACAATAGACTAGGTATGGCTGAAGAAAATATCTCTGAGGATATATCAACAGAAACTTCCAAAAACGAAAAGAAATGAAAACAAAGACTTGAAAAAACAAAAGAATATCCGAGGACTGTGGCACAACTACAAAAAAAAGTGTAATATACATATAATGGAAATACTAGAAGAAAGAAACAGAAGAAATATATGAAATAATAATGACCAAGTATTTCCCCAAAGTAATGTTCAACACCAAGTCATAGAACCAGGAAGCTTAGAAAACAGCAAGCAGGATAAATGCAAAAACAAAAGCCTATGTCTAGGCATGCCATTTGTAAGCTACAGAAAATTGAACATAAAATTCTGAAAGAAGCAGAGGGAAACAGCACCTTACCTACATTTTACTTATCTGTAGTGGAACAAAGATAAGAACTACAACCAACTTCTCCTCAGAAACCAGGCATACTGGAAGAGAGTGGAGCTAAATAAGCTGTTGATTTTCATCCCTTACCAACCCAGAATTCTGTACCCTGTGAATCATCTTTCAAAGTTGAATGAGGAATGAAGTGTTTCTCAGACAAAAATTGAGGGGGCAGAACTGCCTTGCAAGAAATATTAAAATAATTCCTTGGGATGGAAGGAAAATAATACAGGTCAGAAACTCAGATGTATGTTAAAGAAAGGAAGATCATTGAAGTAGGAGTAAGTGAAGGCAAAATAATAAAGTTTTTTCCCTTATTTTAATTGATCTAACAGATAACCATTTGTTTAAAGTAATAATACTGGCAATATGTTCAGTTATGTATGCTTATGTGTATACCATATATATGTTTACATATACTATGTGTAAATGATGACAGAAGGAATGGCAGAGAAACTTAGGAATATTTTGTGTTTATAAGGTGTTCACACTTCCTGTGAAGTGATATAGTGTTATTTGAAAGTAGACATGGATTAGTTATAAACGTATATTGCAATCTCTAGGATAGCCAGGAGAAACATTGAAAAGAAGTCTAACTGATAGGCTAAGAAAGAAGAGAAAATTTCATAAAGTGTTCAATAGAAATCACAAGAGGTAGAAAAAGAGCAGAAAATAAAAACTGGACCAAAGAACAAAGGCAACAAATAGAAAACAGTAGCAAATATGGTAGATATTAATCCAACTACATAATCACTTTGAACATCAATGGTCTAAATGCATCAACTGCAAGACAGAGATTGTCAGAGCACATCAAGAAAACAAGACACAACTAGATGTCTGCAAGAAACTCACTTTAAATATAAAAATACATATATGTCAAAAGTAAATAGATGGAGAAAATATACCATACTAACATGCATCAAAACAAAAGTGGAATAGCTATATAAATTTCAAAAAGAGCAGATTTTAATGCAAGGAAAGTAATCAGGAATAAAAAAGAGTATTACATAACTATAAAGGGATCAATTATCTGAAAGACAACAATCTTCAACACGTATGTGCCTAACAACAGTATCAAATTATATGAGGGAAAGCCTGATAAAAATACAATGAATAAGAGATGAATCCACAATCATAATTGAAGACTTAATACCCCTCTATCAGAAATGTACAGATTTAACAGGCAGAAAATCAGTAAGGGTATAACTGAACTCAACAACCCCATCAATCAAATTAATATAATGAACAGCTATACTACTTCATTCAACAACATCGGAATACATATTTTTGTCATGTTGACATGGAACATTCACCAAGACAGACCACATTCTGAGCCATAAAACATATTTTAACAAATTAAAAGAATAGAAATGATATAATGTCTGCTCAGACCACAATGAGACTAAACTAGAAAGTAATAACAGAAATACAGTTTAAAACTAAAAAAAAAATGCATTTTTTTAAAATTTATTTTTTATTATTATTATACTTTAAGTTCTAGGCAGCTGGAAACCATCATTCTTAGCAAACTATCACAAGAACAGAAAAAATGCATTTTTAATAACATGGACAAAAGAATTTTGAAAGAAATTACACAATATTTTGAGCTAAATAAAAAACACAATTTATTAATACTTGTGGAATTCAATGAAAGTAGTGCTTAAGAGACAGTTATAGCATTTAATTCATATATTAGAAAAGAAGAAACATCTAAAATCAATAATCTAACCTTCCACTTTAGAAAAAAGAAAAAGAAGAGCAAATTAAATTCAAATTAAGCAAAAGAAATGATAAGAATTAGAACATAGATTAATATAATTGAAAACAGAAAATCAGTACAAGAAATTAACAAAATCAGTGGCTGGTTTTTTGAAAAGATTAACTATAATTGATTAGCCTCTAGCAAGGCTGACAAAGAAGGAACACCACTACAGATACCATGAACATTAAAAGAATAATAAAGGAATGCTATGAACACCTCTCTGTTCACATATTTGACAACCTAGATGGACCAATTCCTTTAAAGACACAACTTGCCAAAACTCACACAAGAAGAAACAATTTGAATTGTCCTATGTTTATTAAAGACATTAGATAAATCATTAATAACTTTCCAAAAGAGAAAGAAGCAAGCTCAGATGGATTCTCTGATGAATTCTACCAAACATATAAGGAAGAAATTATACCAATTTTTTAACAATCTTTTTCAAAATATAAAAGCAGAGGGAATACTTTCTAACTCATTCTGTAAGGCTAGGACTACCATAACATCAAAACCAAATAAAGACATTCCAAGAAAGAAAAACTATGCAATATCTTTTATGAACATAAATGCAAAAAATATCAACAAAACATTAGCAAATAAAATCCAACAATGTATAATAGGAATTATACACCATGACCAAGTGGGATTTATTCCAGGTATGCAAGACGTATTCCACTTTCAAAAGTCAATTAATGTAATCCATCACATCAACATGCTAAAGAAGAAAAATCACACGATCATATCAATAGATTCAGATAAAAACACTGGATAGAACTCAATATCCATTCATAATAAAAAATAAAACTCCAGTAAACTAGAAATGGAGGGAAACTTCCTCAACTTGATAAAGATTACCTATTTAAAAAAACCTACCTCATACTTAATGGTGAGAAACGTGAAGTCTTCCCACTAATATCAGGAATAAGGCAAACATGTCTCCTCTTACTGCTGCTTTTAAACATTGTACTGGAATTCCTAACTAATGCAATAAGATAAGAAAAGGAAATAAAATTATTCAGATTGGGAAGGAAGAAATAAAACTGTCTTTGTTTGCATAATTGTCTATGTAGACAATAGACAATCAAAAAATTCATACACACACACACACTCACACACACGTCCTGGGACTAGTAAATGATTATAGCAAAATCAGAATACAAAAGTCAATCACTTTCTAAATACAAGTAATTAACAAGTGGATCATTTCAGCCAGGTGTGGCTCTGCATTTCTCTGGGCTGGACTTCCCAGAGACAATCCACAGGCTCTCTGCCTATGTTTCTGTAGCAGTACCCTCCCTTGCTGCCACTGGTCTGGGGAAGGAACAAAGAGCCTGCGTGCTTTACTCATATCCAGCATACCACAGCTGTCCTACAGGGAGGAGGCTAGACTGTCTTCCACGTGAGCCTCCACTCCCCCTGCTCTTCACCAAGCAGAGCCCTCAGCTTGGGCCCACAGAGTAGCTGTCCCACTCCCAGCTAAACTGACAGCCCCTCTGCCACTGCCACTGCCACTGCAGCAGTACCAGTATCTTGCTGGGACAGGTATGGCTGTAGCAACAGTGGCAGAGCAGCTGTCAGTTGCCTCTGGGAACTGATGCTGGGCACTGACTGCCCAGGACTAGGAAAGAATCAAAGAGCCTGTCTGCTTTACTGGCACCTCCATCACACCACAGAGTCTGTGGAGAAGAAGCCAGTCAATCTTCCCTGTAAGCCCTAACCCCCTTGTTCTTCACCAGCAGGGTAAGAGCCTATACTGACCATTACACTTGAGTGCCATCTGCAGTATTGCAGCCCAAACTACAATACCAAAAATACTTTGCTATAATAATATATCCCTCTACAAAACCAAGGGCAAGAATTCAGCCACAGATAAAGATCCTGCACAAAGTCTTGGCCCTCTAAAAACATTCAGAAATGAAGCCGACTAACAATACTCAAATTACACAACAGTTAAAGGAACATCAGCCCACACAGATGAGAAAAAAAAGTGCAAGAACTCTAGCAGCTCTAAAAGCCAGAGTGTCTTATTACCTCCAAACAGCTGCACTAGCTCCCCAGCAATGGTTCTTAAACAGAATGAAATGACTGAAGTAACAGACATATAAATCAGAATCTGATTACCAATGAAAGTCAAAGAGATTCTATGAAAAAGTAGAAATCTAATACAAACAATCTTAGGAATTCAGTAAAAGAATTCAAGGGATGTAACATGAAATAATTATTTTAAGAAAGAACCAAATTGATCTTGAGCTAAAACACTCAGTACAATAATTTCATAACACCATCAGAAGTATTAACAGCAGAATAGAACAAGATGAGGAAAGAATCTCACAGCTTGAACCGGCCTTTTGAATGAACTCAGTCAGGCAAAAATAATGAAAAAAGAATTTTTAAAAATGAAGAAAACTTCAAAGAAATATGAGATTATGTAAAGAGAACAAGCCTGTGACTCATTAGTGTCCCTGAGAAAGCAGGAGAGAGAACCAGCAACATAGAAAACATATTTGAGGATATTGTCCATCACAGTTTCCCCAACCTCACCAGAGAAGTCAACATTCAAATACAGGAAATTCAGAGAACCCCTGTGAAATATTATACAAGAGGACCATGTTGAAGACACAGAGTCATCAGATTCTTCAAGGTCAACATGAAAGAAAAAATATTAAAGGTAGCTAGCAAGAAGGAGTGGGTCACCTACAAGTGACATACCATCAGGCTAACTGGGAACCTTTCAGCAGAAACTCTATAAGCCAGAAGAGATTGGAAGCCTATATTCAGCATCCTTAGAGGAAAAAAAGGATAGTAAAAACTCTCCAACCAAGAATTTTATATCTAGCCAAACTAAGTATCATATGTGAAGGAGAAATAAAATCCTTTTCAGACAAGCAAATGCTAAAGGAATTCACTACTTGCAGACTTGCCTAACAAGAGGTTCCTAAGGGAATGCTAACAATGGAAATTGAAAACAATTACCAGCCACTGCAAGAACACACTTAAGTACATAGACTATTGATACCAATATCTATGGTATTGCTTTAGCAACTTTACAATTAAGTCTGCATAACAACCAGCCAAACACCACCATGACAGGGTCAAATTCACACATTGATATTAACCTAGAATGTAATTGGGCTAAATGCTCCCACTTGGAAGAGTGGCAAGTTGGATAAAGAAACCAGACCCAACTGTTTGCTGTCTTCAAGAGATCCATCTCACATGCAATGACATCTATATACTCAAAGTGATGGAGAAAGATCTATCAAACCAACAGGAAACAAAAGTGAGCAAAAGTTGCTAATCTTATTTTAGACAAAACAGACTTTAAACCAACAATGATAAAAAATCACAAAGGCATTACATAATGATAAAGGGTTCAATCAATAAGAAGACTTAATTTTCCTAAATATATAAAAACATATATAAGAATGTGGAACACTCAGATTCATAAAACAAGTTCTTAGAGACTTATGAAAAGGTTTAAATAACCACATAACAACAGTTGGAGACTTCAGCATCTCACTGACAGTATTAGACAGATCGTTGAGGCAGAAAACTAACAAAGATATTCAGGACCTGAACTCCACATTTAACCAAATGGGTTTAACAGACAGCTACAGAATACTCCCCCCAATAACAGCAGTATATATGTTCTTCTTATCTGCACATGGTACATACTCTAAAATGGACCACATACTGGGTCATAAAGCAATTCTCAAGTTTTAAGAAATGGAAGTCATTCTAACTATACTCAGAACACAGTGCAACAAAGATAGAAATCAATCAATACCAAGAAGATCCCTGAAAACCATATGATGACATGGGATTAAACAATCTTATTTCCGAATGACTTTTGGGTAAACAGTGAAATTAAGGCAGACATAAAGAAGAAATGTTATAACACTAAACACCCACAAGAAAAAGTTAGAAAGATCTCAAATTGATAACCTAACATCATGCCTAGATAAACTTAAAAAACAAGAGGAAACTAACCCCAAAGATAACTTAAGAAAAGAAATAACCAAAATCAGAGCTCTACTGAACAAAATGGAGATGAAAAAAGTCATAAAAAAGATTAGGGAAACCAAAAGTAGGTTCTTTGAAAGAATAAACAAGATTATTCTTGAGAGCCTGAACAAGAAAAGGATGTCCACTCTCACCATTCTTATTCAACACAGTATTGGAAGTACTAGCCAGAGCAATTTGGCAAGAGAAAGAAATAAATGGCATCCGAATAGGAAGAGAGAAAGTTAAACTGTCTCTCTACACTTATGATATGATTTTATACCCAGAAAACCCCATGGTGTCTGCCCAAAGCCTCCTCAGTCCTACAAACAACTTCAGCAAAGTTTCAACGTACAAAATCAATGGGCAGAAGTCGGTAGTGTTTCTACACACCAATAGCACCCAAGCCAAGAACCAAATCAAGAATGCGATCTCATTTGCAATAGCCACATAAGGAATAAAATACCAAGGAATATAGCTAACCAGGAAGTAAGGGATATCTACAACAAGAATTACAAAACCCTGGTCAAAGAAATCAGAGGATACAAACAAATGGAAAATTTTCCATGCTCATGAATAGAAAGAATCAAAATTCTTAAAATGGCCATTCTGTCCAAAGCAATTTACAGATTCAGTGGTATTCCTATGAAACTACTGATGACATTTTTTCACAGAAACAAGCAATGGAGAAAGGATTCCCTATTTAATAAATGGTGTTGGGAAAACTGGCAAGCCATATGCAGAAAGCTGAAACTGGATCCCTTCCTTATACCTTATACAAAAATTAACTCAAGATGGATTAAAGACTTAAACATAAGACCTAAAACCATAAAAATCATAGAAGAAAACCTAGGCAATAAGATTCAGAGCATAGGAATGGGCAAAGGCTTCAATGGCTAAAATACCAAAAGTAATGGCAACAGAAGCCAAAATTGACAAATGGGTTCTGATTAAACTAAAGAGCTCTGCACAGCAAAAGAAACCGTCATCAGAGTGAACAGGCAAACTACAGAAGGGAGAAAATTTTTGCAATCTATTCACTGACAGAGGGCTAATATCCAGAATCTACAAAGAACTTAAACAAATTTACAAGAAAAAAAAAATCCCGTCAAAAAGTGGGAGAAGGATATGAACAGACACTTCTCAAAAGAAGACATTTGTGCAGCCAACAAACATATGAAAAAAAGCTCATCATCACTGGTCATTAGAGAATCGCAAATCAAAACTATAATGAGATACCATCTCACATCAGTTAAAATGGCGATCATTAGAAAGTCAGGAAACAACAGATGCTGGGGAGGATGTAGAGAAATAGGAATACTTTTACACTGTTAGTGGGAGTGTAAATTAGTTCAACCATTGTGGAAGACAGTGTGGTGATTCCTCAAGGATCTAGAACTAGAAATACCATTTGACCCAGCAATCCCCTTACTGGGATATACCCAAAGGATTATAAACCATTCTACTATAAAGACACATGCACACATATGTTTATTGTGGCACTATTCACCATAGCAAAGACTTGGAACCAACCCAAATGCCCATCAGTGATAGACTGGATAAAGAAAATGTGGCACATATGCACCACGGAATACTATGCAGCCATAAAAAAGGATGAGTTCATGTCCTTTGTGGGAACATGGATGAATCTGGAAACCATCATTCTCAGCAAACTAACACAGGAACAGAAAACCAACACCACATGTTCTCACTCTTAAGTGGGAGTTGAACAATGAGAACATATGGACACAGGGAGGGAAACATCACATACTGGGGCCTGTCAGGGGCTGGGGGGCTAGGGGAGGGATAGCATTAGCAGAAATACCTAATGCAGATGATGGGTTGATGGGTGTGGCAAACCACCAGGGCATGTTTATACCTGTGTAAAAAGCCTGCATGTTTTTCCACATGTACCCCATAACTTAAAGTATATATAAAAAGAAAAAAAACTATTCTAAAATTTATATAGAACAAAAAAGAGCCCAAATAGCTAAAGCAATCCTAAGTAAAAAGAACAAAGCTTGAGACATCACACTAACCGACTTCAAACTATACTAAAAAGTGATAGTAACCAAAACAGCATGATACTGGCACAAAACAAACAAACAAACAAACAAAAAAACATGATGTAGACCAATGGAATACATTAAAGAACCCAGAAATACAACCATACATCTACAACCATCTGATCTTTGACAAAGCCACCAATAACAAGCAATGGGGAAATGACTCTGTATTCAATAAATTGTGCCAGGATAATTGGTTAGCCATATGCAGAAGATGGAATTTGGACCTCCTCCTTTCACCATATCCAAAAATAAACTCAAGATGAACTAAATACTTAAATGTAAAACCCCAAGCTATAAAAACTGTAGAAGAAAACCTAGAAAATAGCATTCTGGAGATCAGCCCTGGCAAAGATTTCATGGCAAAGACTACAAAAATAATTGCAACAAAATCAAAAATTGATAAGTGAAATCTAATTAAAGAGCTTCTGCACAGAAAAAAAAAAAACTATAAACAGAGTAAACAGACAACTTACAGAATAATAGAAAACATATTTAAACTATGCATCCGACAAAGGTCAAATGTACAAAATCTATAAGTAACATATCAACAAACATAAAGTAACATTTTTTAAGTGGGCAAAGGATATAAACAGACACACTTCTCAAAATAACACGTACACATGAACAACAAGCATATGGAAAAATGTTCAACATCACTAATTATTGGGGGTAGTACAAATCAAAACTACAGTGAGATACTATCTCATACCAATCTGAATGGCTACTGTTAAAAAGTAAAAAATAACTGATGCTGAAGAGGTTGGGGAGAAAATGGAATGCTTACACATTGTTGGTAGGAATGTAAATCAGTTCAGCCACTGAAGAAAGCAGTCTGGAGATTTCTCATAGAACTTAAAACAGAGCTACCATTTGACCCAGCAATCCCATTACTGTGTATGTGCCCAAAAGAATATATCTCATTCTGTCATAAAAACTCATGCATATGTGTGCTCACCACAACAGTATTCACAATGGCGAAGACGTGGTATCAACACACATGCCCATCAACAGTAGACTGGATAAAGAAAATATGATACATATATACTGTGAAATATTATGTAGCCATAAAAATAATGAAATTGTATCCTTTGCAGCAACATGGATGGAACTGGAGGCCATTATCCTAACCAAATAAACACAGTAACAGAAAATCAATTACTGCATGTTATCACTTATAAGTGAGAGCCAAACACTGAGTACACATTGATGCAAAGATAGGAACAACAGACACCAGGGCCTACTTGAGGGTGGAGGTTGGGAAGGGGTTGAATATCGAAAAACTACCTGTTGGGCACTATGCTCATTATCTGAATGACACAATAATCTGTACGCCACACCCCTACAACACACGATTTTACTTATTTAACAAACCTGCATATATACCCCCAAACATATAAAAGATGGACAGAAAATTTTAAAGTAAGACAAACTAAACTTATCACTAAGCAGACAAAAGTATTAGAGAATTTTAAAGTGAAAAGGCTCTTAGAGTAAATCCTTAGATCTTGTTTTCCAACATGTGGAAAGTAAACAAAATTTTTACAGGAATATAAGTTCTTTCATATAGGTATTGCTAATAGCAAACACAATGTTTAGTTGTATGTGTCTGTCACAGGGTGGTTATTATAAAATGGAATACAATGGTTTTAATAAGGAAAGCTATTACTAAACAGGATGAAAAAATAATAACTATTTGGGTTTTTAAAATATTTTTAATTTAGTTTTTGTTTTTATATTCGATTTGGTTATTTTTATTTTTATTATTTTTTTATTTTTTTAAATTAATTTATTGTTATTATACTTTAAGTTGTAGGGTACATGTGCATAACGTGCAGGTTTGTTACATATGTATACTTGTGCCATGTTGCTGTGCTACACCCATCAACTCGTCATTTACATCAGGTATAACTCCCAATGCAATCCCTCCCCGCTCCCCGCTCCCCATGATAGGCTCCGGTGTGTGATGTTCCCCTTCCTGAGTCCAAGTGATCTCATTGTTCAGTTCCCACCTATGAGTGAGAACATGCGGTGTTTGGTTTTCTGTTCTTGTGATAGTTTGCTAAGAATGATGGTTTCCAGCTGCAGCCATGTCCCTACAAAGGACACAAACTCATCCTTTTTTATGGCTGCATAGTATTCCATGGTGTATATGTGCCACATTTTCTTAATCCAGTCTGTCACTGATGGACATTTGGGTTGATTCCAAGTCTTTGCTATTGTGAATAGTGCTGCAATAAACATACGTGTGCATGTGTCTTTATAGCAGCATGATTTATAATCCTTTGGGTATATACCCAGTAATGGGATGGCTGGGTCATATGGTACATCTAGTTCTACATCCTTGAGGAATCGCCATACTGTTTTCCATAATGGTTGAACTAGTTTACAATCCCACCAACAGTGTAAAAGTGTTCCTATTTCTCCACATCCTCTCTAGCACCTGTTGTTTCCTGACTTTTTAATGATTGCCATTCTAACTGGTGTGAGATGGTATCTCATTGTGGTTTTGATTTGCATTTCTCTGATGGCCAGTGATGATGAGCATTTTTTCATGTGTCTGTTGGCTGTATGAATGTCTTCTTTTGAGAAATGTCTGTTCATATCCTTTGCCCACTTTTTGATGGGGTGGTTTGTTTTTTTCTTGTAAATTTGTTTGAGTTCTTTGTAGGTTTACATACTCAGTCTCCTCCTTGGTTGTTATTCAGTGTTACATACTGTGTCTAGTCTCTCACTATACCTACTACTTCTCTCACTATTCCCTACACACTGCTCCTGAAATATTTAAAGTGGAGTTCTTGTTTGCAATCTATGGATACTCTATATTCGCTCCTGTTTTGGCATAAATTCTCATGCATTTTCATTGCCTTTCTTCCTCCTCAGTTACCTGTAATCCACTTTTACTTTAAGACCCAGGTAGAGCCCCATCTTTTCTGAGCAGCCTGCTCCTCTTATCCCAGACTGCTTTATCAATTTCTTCACTGAATTCCGAATACAGCAGGAAATGCATGTGAAAATGCATGAGAATTGAGTCTCACACAGATTGGAAAATAATTGTTTTCTAGGCTTTGTTTTTGTTTTAGATACCTTATAACTGTACCCCTCAACACAAACAATGGGGAGTCCATAATTAGGTGATTAATCTTAATTAATTGGTTGACATTGCTAGCAGAATTATTGGTTTCTCAGATGATTTGACCATTTTCCTAATATAGACTAATATTTAGCCATGACCAACAGGAAAGCTGTAGAATTTCCTAGTGATATTCCATTTTAACCAGTATTTTGTCAAGAAGTGACAGTTCAATTTTTAGATAAGAAGGATTCTACAGAAATAAACAAAAAGCCATGCAATCTGTGAAATTCCACAAGTTTGTTGACATCTCTAAGGTTGGTAGAATGGGCCATGATTAAACTAATTACCACCACTCTTCCAGAAAGTAACAATTCTCTTTGAAGCACTGAAAGGAAAAGAGTGTAGATGGGAGCAGAATGGTCCAAATGGTGTAAAGGAAAGGGTTCAAATACGATGAGGACATACAGTTCTTTTTCTAGTTCTGCCATTTTTCTGTTTTGTGACTGTGAGCAAGTGGCCTAATTTTAGGAGCCCGTTTTTCTCTTCTGTCAATGAAACCATAGACTTTTGCCATCCACTGAGCCTTTCTGTAGACAATGGAAAATGGCTTTAACAATGGACTGGAACATCTCTCAGATCCTTAACAGTAAGGATGTAAGAAACAATAATCTATAGGGTAGAGAGATGGAAATTGACTAATGCAATAGTATGAGTCACTACAGCTAATGCTTAATGGAAAAAATATTTTTTTATAAAAATCACACATTTATAATTATAAAATGTAGTTGGTGCTACAGTTTCTACAGAAACTAATTTATAATTGCATGGAGTATGGTGTTTTTTCTTTTCCAAATGAATCTCCAGTATACTTTTACATGAAAGATAGATAATCCTTGGTAGTAAGAAGTTGAAAGCTTGAAGAAGTATATTATGGTTTGAATATGAAGTTTCAGTGAATTTGATTTCCTTTTTCAGACTTTGATAGTTCATGAGAACCTTATTATAATCACACAGCATTTTTTGTGTTTCTACTCCCATCTATTAAATGGGAAGGATATTATACTTTATGAAAGTTTGAGAAGATTACAAAATCAAATGTCTACAGGGATTGAAGAGTTAGAGGAAGCGGGTGAAATAAGCTGTAGGATAAGTAATAGGGAGTGGTGGGAAGTATAGTACACACATGGGAGACATAAGAACTCATTTAAACCATCTGACTGGCAAATCACTTGGTAAAATGTGTCATGTCTTTTGATTTTTTTCAGGTGTATTTTATGTGTGAATCTCCATTTATTTATTTATTTATTTATTTTACATCTAATTGAAAAAGTTTAGATCACCATGCTGATCAGACAGAGTGTTTCTGGACCACCATGTGAACTCTACTTTAGAGCACGCCATCAAAAGAACATTAAAAGTTTTTCATTGTGGTTTAGATTTGCATTTCCCTGATGATTACAGATGCTGAACATTATTTTTTTTCATGTTTCTGTTGACTGTGTGTCATCTTTTGAGAAATTCCTATTATGATCTTTTGCCCATTTTTTAATCAGGTCATTTGTTTTTAAGCTGATGAGTTGTTTAAGTTCGTTATATATGCTGGATATCAACTTCTTGTCAGATGTATAGTTTACAACATTTTCTTCATTCTGTATGTTGTCTCTTCACTTTCTTAATAGTTTACTTTGCTGTCCAAAATTTTTTAGTTTGATATAATCCAATTCATCTGTATTTGCTTTTATTTCCTGTGCTTTTGAGGTCTTATTTAAAAAATCCTTGCCCAGCCCAATTTGGGAAGCATTTTACCTATGTTTTCTTTTAGTAGGTTTAGAGTTTCAGGTTTTACATTTCAACCTTTAACCTATTTTGAGTTGACTTTTTTTTATGGTGACAGGTAGTGGTCTAGTCTCATTCTTCAGCATGTTGATAGCCAATTTTCTCAGCACCAATCATTGAAGAGATTGTCTTTTCCTCAATGTGTGTTCTTGGCACTTTTGTAGAAAAAAATCAATTGGCTGTCCGCCTATTTACTTCAGTTAGAATGGATATTGTCAAGAAGGCAAAAGAAAACAAGTGTCAGCAAAGATGTGGAGAAGAGGGAATACTTACACACTGTTGGTGCAATTGTATACCAGTACAGCCATTCTGGAAAACAGCATGGGGTTTCTTCAAAAAGTTGAAACTAGAGCTATCAGGTTTTTTTTTCCCCAAAATGGTAAATTAGAGGCTTTTAGTGTGCCTCATACACTTGAACACAGTAAAATAGTGCATGAAGATCAATATTGTGAGCTTTTATTCAAGAATAATGAATAATTTTATTTAAGAATAAATGATTCACCCAAAAAGCCAAGGACTCTACATTTCCTGGGAAAGAGAAGGCAGGAAGCAGGCTATGTGACAGCATTTGCTGATAAAATTGAGTGAATCCCCAGTATACGAGAGGCAGAGAACGTAACTGTGATTCAGTTTTCCATTAGGGATCCATGCAACTCAGGCCATGAGGGAGGACCTTGGGTCTCTGAAGTGCTGGAGCTAACTTGGGGAAGCACTGGGAGGCACTAACAGGAAAAGCCACTGGGTAAAGCTGCAGGCATATTCCCACACCCAGGACTGAGAGGAAGATATCTTTTTGTTGATGTTGCTGTTGCTGTTGAGACGGAGTCTCGCTCTGTCGCCCAGGCTGCAGTGCAATGGCGCGATCTTGGCTCACTGCAAGCTCCGCCTCCCAGGTTCTCTGCATTCTCCTGCCTCAGCTTCCCGAGTAGCTGGGACTACAGGCGCCCGCCACCATGCTCGGCTAATTTTTTGTATTTTTAGTAGAGACGGGGTTTCACCGCGTTAGCCAGGATGATCTCAATCTCCTGACCTAGTGATCCGCCCGCCTTGGCCTCCCAAAGTGCTGGTGTTACAGACGTGAGCCACCGCGCCCGGCCGGAAGATACCATTTTTAATCTGGACTCATGCAGTCAGTCATTGCTTTATGATCTGGCAGTGGTGTCTGTCACAAGCAGTTTAGTCTCTAGCCAGAGATTAGAGCATTTGCTCTGGAGTGTGGGTAGAGTCCCCAAAGCCAAAATTGAGTGGCAAGGGTAGAGTGCACCCCAGAAGAAGGCGCTAGAATTGGGCTTTCTCCCCTCAAACTTGAGCAGGAGGAGAATTGCTGAAACTGCAGGTTTTCCTGAGTGGTGTAATCTCTGGAGGGAACAGCTTTGTGGCTTGAGACTGGTCTGCCTCTGTCATTGCTGGGTGCACCTGATTGCTCCCTTGGTCAGTCAGGAGACAGTGCCCCACCAGCTCTGAGGTGCAACAGGGAGGCAGACCCTACTCCTCCTCACCCGGAGTGTGAGTGTGGGCCACATCTCTCTTCCCTTGCAAAGAACTTGGTGCAATGGTGCTCCCTCTGTTCCACACCTGGGCATATTTCCAGGCATTTGGCACACCCACTTGACTGGAATAGGGGCCTGAGTTGCCCCTTTATTCCCCTGCAAAGACATTTCTGCATCAGCTGTTAAAATGTTCCGCAGGAGTTACTCCACTTCTTGCCAGAGTGCATATTTCCAGGTATTTAGCACATCTGCTGCCTGAAATAGGAGCCTGAGACACCCCTTCTTTCCTGTGCACAAATCTTGGTGCAGTGGTGCCCTCTCCTTTCCACACCTGGGCATAATTCCAAGCAGTCCGTGCACCTGCTCACCTGGAGTAGAAGCCTAAGTCACCCCATTTCCCTCTCACCACCCATCTTGGTGCAGTGGCACCCTCTACACTACATTTCCAGTTATATCTGCAGGCATATGATGGGAGCACCCACTCTTTTAGATTAGGAGTTTAGGCCACCCATCCTAGACACAGAACTTGGAGCAGTGGAGGTTTGTACACTCTCCTCCCTGGTATATTCACGGGTGCTTGATGGCTGTACCCTGGATCCCACCTTGGACCTGGTGATTATGCCTGCCATTGAGTGATGGTGTAGGCAGGCCTGCTGATCTGGCCCTTAGTCCCCACTCAGGGGCTAAGCAGGGAGCGCAGACTATTATGTATGCCACAGGACAGTCTAATGTCTGAATCTACAGAGAGCTTTTCATGGTAAACAAAGATCAAACATACACCATCTTCATCAGCTGCAGACAGCTCTTATCCATAAGTACCACCTACTGGCTTGGAGGTTGAACTGTATAACCCAATAGAAAAATCTGCTGATAGTCTGCGATCTAGTGGCAAGGCAGCAGCGAGGCTGGGGGAGGGGTGCCCGCCATTGCTGAGGCTTAAGTAGGTAAACAAAGCCGCTGGGAAGCTTGAACTGGGTGGAGCTCACAGCAGCTCAAGGAAACCTGCCTGT
>NW_012100209.1:4126237-4152776 GCF_000951045.1 Mandrillus leucophaeus | reverse complement strand
CAACATGGCACAAGTATACATATGTAACAAACCTGCACGTTATGCACATGTACCCTAGAACTTAAAATATAATAATAAAAAAAAATCTGCTGACATAAGTGCACAGCACTAGGTAATGAGATAAGCCTCATGAGACCACTACCCTCCCAGCCCCATAGGAGGAAGCAGTGAGCCTGCTCCCACACCCAGTTTATCATGACTTCAACCAGCATTTGAGAAAGCCACCAAACAAAAGCTATCTATAACCAAGGAACTTATACAAAATTTTTAACATTGAAAAGACCCAGAACTGAGGCCAAAGGATCCTGCACAACACGCACTCTAGTCACATCCTCAAAATGGGGGGAAATCCCATCGGAATGAAAATAAATTCAAAAGTAAGAAGGAAAGGAACCATATAGAAAGGAACCAGAGAAGCCATTCTGTAAGTATGAAAAGACAGAATGTTAAAACACTCTCAAAGACACACTAACTCTTTAGTAATGGATCCTAATCAAAATGAAATCTTTGAAATGTCAGATAAAGAATTCAAAATATTGACTTTAAAGAAGCTGAATGTAATCCAAGGGAAAGTTGAAAACCAACACAAAAAAATCAGGAAAACAATTCAGGATATAAAGAGGAGATAGGTATGTTAAAAAGGAAAGCAGAACTTCGAAAACTGAAAAAAAAAAAATGTCATGGAAGGATTCGTACAATACACTTGAAAGCCTTAACAGTAGGCTAGACCAAGCAGAAGAAAGAATTTTAAAGTGGGAAGATAGGTCTTTTGAATTAACCCAGTCAGACAAAAATAAAGAATTTTTTTAATGAACAAGATTTTGAGAAATATGGCATTGTGCAAAGTATCTAAACCTGTGAGTTATAGGTACTCCAGAGGGAGAAGAAGAAAAGGTAAAGAAATATGAAAAACCTATTTGATGGTCTAATGCAGGAAAACTTCTCTGGTCCTCCTAGAGATGTAGACATCCAGATACGAGAAGCTCAGAGAATCCTTAGAAGATACATTGCAAGAAGAACTTAACCAAGGCATATAGTCATCAGACTATCCAAAGTCAACATGAAGGAAAAAAATTCTAGAAAGTGACAAGACAGAAGCATCTAATCATCAATAAAAGAAATTCCATCAAATTAACAGCAGACTTCTCAGCAGAAAGTTTCAAAGCCAGAAGAGATTGGAGTCCACAAACTTCAAACCCATATCAATACTGAATGAGCAAAAGTTGAAAGCATTCCCCCTAAAAACTGAAACAAGATGAGAATGCTCACTTTCAACAGTCTATTCAACATCGTACTGGAAGTCCTAGCTAGAGCAATCAGGCAAGAGAAATAAATGAAAATCATCTAAATTGGAAAAGAGGAAGTCAAATTATCCCTGTTTACTGATGTTACTATCTTATACCTATAAAATCTTAAATTCTCCTCCAAAATACTCTCAGATTTGCTAAATAACTGCAGTAAAATTTAGGATACCAAATAAACATACCAAAATAAGTAGTATTTCTATACACCAATAATGATAAAGCTAAGAACCAACAAAACCTCAATTCCACTTACAATAGCTACAAAAAATACCTAGGAATACATTTAACATAGGAGGTGAAAGATCTTTACAAGGAGAATTACAAAACACTGATGAAGGAAATAAGGGGCAACACAAAAATGGAAATATATTACGTGCTCATGGATTATAAGAATTAAATCATTAAAATGACCATACCGACAAAAATAATACACAGATTCAACATGATTTCTTTCAAATTACCAACATGATTCTGCACATAGAATAAACAATCCTAAAATTCGTATGACACCAAAAAAAGCTTGAGTAGCCAAAGTAATTCTAAGCAAAAAGAATAAAGCTGGAGGAATCACATTACCTGACTTCAAATTATACAACAAGGCTATGGCAATCAAAACAGTATAGTACTAGCATAAAAATAGATAAATAGATCAATGAAACAAATTAGAGAACCCAGAAATAATTTTGCATATCCACAACCAACTGATCTTTCACAAAGTCAACAAAAATATACACTGGGGAAAAGACATCATATTAAATAAATGATGCTGGCATATGCAGAAGAACGAAATTGGACCCCTATCTCTCGCCATATACAAAAACTAACTTAAGATGGCCTAAAGATTCAAGTGTAAGATCCGAAACTATAAAAATCCAAGAGGAATACCTGGGAAAATTCTTCTGGACATTAGTCTAGACAAATGATTTATGACTTAATCCTCAAAAAGAAATGCAACAAAACCAAAAATAGAGAAAAGAGAATTAAACTAAAAAGCTTCTGCACAGCAAGAGAAATAATCAATAGAGTAAACAGACAACCTACAGAATGGTTGAAAATATTTGCAAACAATGCATCTATAGTAGCCTGTTCTCATGCTGCTATAAAGAACTGCCGGAGACTGAGTAAATTATAAAGGAAAGGCGTTTACTTTACTCAAGGTTCCACAGAGCTGGGGAGTCCTCAGGAAACTTATAATCATGGCAGAAAGGGAAGCAAACATTGCAGCAGGAAGAAGAAAAAATGAAAGCCGAGTGAAGGGGGAAGCCCCTTATAAAACCATCGAACCTCATGAGAACTTAGTATCACAAGAATAGTATGGGGGAAACCACCATTTACAAGAAGTGGAAGGTTCAATTACCTCCCATTTGGTCCCTCCCGTGACATGTGGGGATTATGAGAATTATAATTCAATTATCAAAATATCAAAATTTGACTTGAATTGTAACTATAATTCAAGATGAGATTTGGGTGGGGACACAGCCAAACCATATCTGCATCCAACAAGGGATTAATAACAAGAATCTATAAGGAACTCAACTCAACAACCATCAGCACCACAACACCAAACAACCCCATTAAAAAATGGGCAAATGTCATGAACAGACATTTTTCAGAAGAAGACATACAGATGGCCAACAAACATATGAAAAAAGTGCTCAACATCACTAATCATCAGAGAAATGCAAATT
The DNA here is from genome assembly GCF_000951045.1 of Mandrillus leucophaeus. Taxonomy (NCBI): domain Eukaryota; kingdom Metazoa; phylum Chordata; class Mammalia; order Primates; family Cercopithecidae; genus Mandrillus; species Mandrillus leucophaeus. The sequence continues at coordinate 4,149,784 of NW_012100209.1, read as the reverse complement.
AAAATCACAATGAGATACTACCTTACAGCAGTCAGAATGGCTATTAGTAAAAAGTAAAAAAAGAACAGCAGATGTTGGCAAAGATCCACAGAAAAGGGAATGCTTATACACTTTTGGTGGGAATGTAAATTAATACAATGTCTACAGAAAACAATATGGATATTTTTCAAAGAACTAAAAATAGAACTACACTGTGATCTAGCACTTCCACTACTGGGTGTCTACCCAAAGAAAAAGAAATCATTTTATTAATGATACCTGTGTTTGTATGTTTACTGTAGCTCTATTCTCAATAGCAAAGATAATGAATCAACCTAAGTGTCCATCAGTGGATCATGGCATTAAAAAATACACACACACACACAGACACACATGCATGCACACACACACACATGCCCCACCATGGAATACTATTCAGCCATAAAAAGAAAAAAAAAAAAAAAAGTCTTTTTCAGCAATATAAGTGGAATTGGAGGCCATTATCCTTAGTGAAATGACTCAGAAATAGTCAAAAATTGCATGTTCCCACTTATAAATGGGAGCTAAATAATGGGTACACAGACATACAGAGTGAAATAATAGACATTAGTGACTCCAAAAAAATGGGAAGCTGGGAGGGCAGTGAGGAATGACATACTTATTGGGTATACAATGTACACTGTTCAGATGATGGGTACACTAAAATCCCAGACTTTATCACTATGCACTATACCCATGTAACACAATTGCACTTATACACCTAAATCCTTAAAAATAAAAATAAATAAAAATAGAACTACCATATAATCCAGTAATCTCACTACTGAATATTGATTCAAAGGAAATGAAATCAGTACGTTAAGGAGATATTTGCTTGGATGTGATGAGTTTCAGCATGTATGACTTCCATTTTCAGGTTTTGATGCTTAATGGGAACTTGAACTCTCATATTTATTGTAGCATTATTTACAGTAGCCAAGATATGGAATCAACCTAAGCGTCTAGCAATGTATTAATAGATAAAGAAAATGTGATATATGGAATACTATTTATCCATAAAAATAATGAAACCCTGTCATTTACAACAACATGGATGAAACTGGAGGACATCATGTTAAGCGAAATAAACAGAGTAGAACAGTGGTTATCAGAGACTGGGGAAGGGAGGGGGTACAGAAGGATGAGGAGAGGTTGGTCAGTGGGTACCAAGTTTAAATGAGAAGAAATAAGTTTTCGTGGTCTACTGCACATAAGGTGACTATAGTTAACAGTAAAGTATTGTATATTACAAAATAGCTAGGAGAAAGGTTTTTGAATGTTCTTACCACAAAGAAATGCATGAGGTGATAGATTCAGTAACTACCCCGATTGAATCACTATACAACATATTTATGTATAGGAATATCACATTTTACCCCATAGTTATGTACAATTAAAAAATAAGTTTTGTTATGTAAAAAAAATTAAGAGAATCACACCTGAGTCCACCTCCAGTTCATATTACATGTACGGAGATCAAAGCCTCAAAAGACACTCTGGTTGGTAAACTATACCAGATATGCTAAAAACTAGAGAAACATTAGTGCACAGGACAGACATATTTTCCAATACCATGCAGCTCTCCACCTGAATTTTGCTCCCTAAATGGTTGAGATCCTCAAAAACAAATTTAATTTCTATCTGAATACATTTACAACTCCCAAAGTACAATGAATCTAATGTGGTAGGCTGGATCAGGCATTCTCCCGCCCTGGATGTTTGGATAATCAGAAATATTCTGCAAAGAAAATTAGGCTGTGTTGCAACTTTTTTCTTAATCACTTTATCAAGAAAGATGTGTAAAATGTAGTAGAGTAAATGTACTGAAATGATGTTAAAGCCTTTCTTTTTGTATTTGACAGTAGAAAAGGCATTTGTAATTTTTGCTAATATGGTAATTTCCTAATGTAATATGACGTAGATATCTTGGGCAACTTTATGGGAAATAAAAACTATTTTGTAAGTATGTATTGTATTACTTCTTGGTAAGGAGTTATTGAGATAGCAGGACAATTAACACCTTGTTGGTACTCATATGGTCTTATACTTTTCCACTTAGCCTTTCCTCACTCTGTTCTTTCTCTCTGAAATACCTTTCTAGAAGTTTAAATCCTGCCCATCTTTTACCATCAGCCCAGTGGTGTCTCTTCAGTGAAATAGGATGTCATTTCTTCCTCTGATGAATCCTCATTTGTGTTCATTTCTTATACCAGTAATAAGCGGAAGTTTCTTAAGGGCATATATAAATGAATAAGTGATATTTTGTCTCTTAAATTATGGAGTATACTTTTTTGTTGTTTGGAATAATTTCAGGCTATCCTGAGTTCACTTAGAAATCTAGTGAATGGGAGTCCTACTAGGGAAATGACATCAATACAATAAATAAGATAAGGCCCCTGTGACACTCGAGAGGGAGTACATAGTGTCCCCTTTCATTAGGTTGAAGAGAATAAATATTAGTTTGGGGTTGGGGAGTGGAGAGGGCATGGCAAGAAGAATTACTCTTTCAGATCTGTATACCATAGGATGAAGAAGAAAAAATGAATTGGACATTAGTTACTTCAATTAAGACACAAGTCATTTACTTTTTGGCAGAAAAAGCATCATCACAGTGATGGCACAACTGAAAACAACACATTAACTATTATAAAGCCTTTCCTGGAAATCAAAGTAAAATGTACCTTCCTTCCAGAAAACTTTTTGTGAGTATAGAGACTCAACTCTACTTATGACATTGTTGTAATTGAATTATTTACCTATAATATTTTGCCACAATTAGTTAACTTTACTACTAATCCCTGGTGATAGTAATTTTAAAAAATTAAAGGAATTTTAAAATACACTTCATTAATTAAATCTATTCTAGAGTCATAGCAAAATTTAGCAGAAACTGTAAACCCCCTCCCTCCACACATTCACAGTCTCCCCAACTACCAACATTTTGCATCTGGATAGTACATTTGTTGCAGTTGGTAAGCCCACACTGACACCTTAAGAGTCCATAGTTTACATGACAGTTCACTCTTGGTCTTGTCAACATTCTATGGGCTATGATAAATGTGTAATGACAGATATCTATAATTATATATCACACGGAATAGTTTCACTTCCCTAAAAATCCTTTGTGCTCTGTGAATTCATCCCTCCCTCTCCACTAACCTCTGGCAATTACTAATCTTTTTACTGTTTCCATAGTTTTGCAGTGTATCTCTTAATGGAGCTATTACTGTTGCCTAGTACTATCAAGACAGTATGCTAAACTCTTTACAGGAATTATCTCACTGAATCTGCTCAAAACCAAAGACGTAAGTTGGATCATCCCCCTTGTATGGATGAGGACAGATTTAGCAACTTAAATGAAATCACATAGCTGGTAGGGACAGAGTCATGCTTCAGATATATAATGTTTGTCTCCACGCAGCTTCCACTCTCATTATTCCCATAATTCTTTGCAGTTTGTGACTTTCTAGTCAAAATTGCTCAGTCTGGCATTAAGGCTACTTAAGGCCTGATCCCTCTTTATTTCACCAAAGTTCTCTTCTGTTCCTCCCTTATATGAATGATCTATTCATGCCAGCCACATTGGTCTACTACTTGTCTACTCAGCAGATCATGTGCTTTTGTATCTCACTGACTGTTTTCTCACCATTTGCAATACCTTACAGTTCCTTCCAAACCTTCTCAGCCTATCTGAGTTCTTACCTTTGTTCCAGGCCAATAACTCATCTCCTCCCACCACTTTGACCACTATTTCCTCTTCTGAACTGGTATAAAACATGATTTATACCATTAATTTAGTATTGAAACAATACCCTGAATTGTTCTTTGTCCTTTTTATGCATATATATTCTCTCACCCTACCCATATTTCTTCCTGAGATCTGAGGTCATGTCTTTTACCCCATTGCATTCTGCCCAATAGGTATTGAAAGAAGTTTCTGACTTGTACAGAAGATTCTACCACTGTGTGTTCATTCATTCACAAGTAACAATGAGGTTGAGGATATAAAAAACATAAATCAAACTTAAAAACTATGTCTAGGACAACTATGTCTAGGAAAGCATTTTGGGTAGGTATAGTTACTGATACACGGAAAAGTATGATTACTGATAAATGAATAAAAGAGCTAATAATATTTTGAGGGAATTAATTTGACAATGAAACAAGCAGCATGATCTGAAAAAGTCACTGAGTATTCAAGCCTCAAAAAGCCTTCAGGCCGCGTGCAGTGGCTCACGCCTGTAATCCCAGCACTTTGGAAGGCTGAGGTGGGTGAATCATCTGAGGTCAGGAATTCGAGACCAACCTGGCCAACATGGTGAAACTCTGTCTCTACTAAAAATACAAAAATTACCTGGGTGTGGTGGTGCGCACCTGTAATACCAGCTGCTCAGGAGGCTGAAGCAGGAGAATTGCTTGAACCTGGGAGGTGGAGGTTGCAGTGAGCTGAGATCGTGACACTTCACTCCAGTCTGGGTGGTGGGTGACAGAGTGAGAATCAATCTCAAAAAAAAAAAGCCTTCAGCCTTCCAAACTTGTATAAACAGGAAGAAGCATGCTGAAATGATGAAATAATACACCCCATGCAAACACTGGTCAAGTCCTCTAAGGCAGGGTCAGAGTCAATAAAGGAATGGAACCACTGCTGGGGCAGTCTTTATGACATCAATGCTGTGGATCACAGGCATCACTGTCTCCCATTCTGCCTTTTCTGAGAGGGAAGTTTCTACTGCAAATATCTGGTTTCTGTTTCATCATTTTTCTCAGGGTGTGAAGGGATAGATAACCTGTTTTTTGGTTCTTTTGTCATGGTACTTCAAGGAATGGCATCCAAATTTGATGTAGAGGACGGTATTATATCCAGGAATACCTTTTGTGTATGTGTAAGTTTAAAAATTGAATTCCTTTTGTGTTAAACTACTAAAATATTTGATTTAAAAAATCAAAGCCTAGACTACATTAAGATATCTTCAGTAATAAAGTTTCCTTTACTTCTTTGACTTCACTAAAATCTGAGTGACCCACACTCCTAGCTCTTTCAAATGGAAACTATTGGTTTTACACACCCAGAGAGCATTACATTTGTACTAGCTCCTACTCTAGGTAAGCAGAATATTCTGCTTACAGAGAAGAAATATTGCCCTGTCCATACCTAACTATATCACAATATGCAAACTCCTTCAAGATAGCAGGGCAAACATGGCATGATGAGAAGACAGAACACAGGTGCAGGGTGGCAGGAGAGGGGTTGGAAGAAAGCTTCTAGAAGAACACACAAATAATAGGACATATAAGCAACTGTATAAATTGTGACATAATTCATGGTACTGTTTCACCTAGAAAAACGTAAAAATTACATTTTAAAAATAAAACTTAGAGAAAACGAAGAGCAAGGAAAAATTGTAAGCACAATCTTGCAGAGAGACCTACTATAACATGAATGATCATGTCACTTCCTGTTCATTCCCTTATAAAATTTGACTAGCTCTGAAGTTAAATTGATGCGGAGAAGAAAGGACCAGGATCACTTTGTAACTCCACAGGTGTGTGAGGGAATAAAGGACTAATGTAACATCAAAAATGAGGAACTCCTAGTAGCTAACAGAACTATAGCCTCAAGAACCTCAGTTGGGAAGAACTTAGGGTTCTTGATGAAACTGTAACCATAATGTGCTCTCAGAGTCTAGAGAAAATTAGGTTAAATGAGCTAAGGAAGCATTCACAGGGGCATAGGGGTATCTTTAAAGCCCAAAGTGTCAGATACAGTTTCAGGTGCCAGATACTGAGATAAACACCTCCATTCTTCAGGAGGGCTCTAGAATCTGATTACATGTCCTTGGAGGCACTGAGACTTTGTTGAAAGATGACTGGACTGAGGGTTAGCCCCCGGGGAATCTAGCATTCCTATCTCAGGTTTGATATGTTTGTGGTCACAGATAAATCACTGTCACCTACAAAAACTGGTTAATTATCTAGCTGCTACCTACATTTTGAAAAAAGCATTTGTAGGAAGAAATGGACTCTATTCTCCCTCCTAGACTTTTCCTCTTACTCCCATTTTCATATTCTTCATCTCTTTGAATTAGTCAGATGTAGTCAGGTATAATAATTATTTTCATTAGTGAATAACTATTGATGGTGGCAGGAGGCAGACAAATGCCTAGGAAGACAGAGGTGAGTCCCCAGTGAAACTCCACCTTCAAGCTGAAGACAATTTAAAGCCTAGCTACAAGTTCCAGGTAAATCTACAGACTGGATTGAGAGCCTGTCTTCCCGTTTGGTATGCTTTCCTCCAATCCCTACCTTTCACCTATTTTACATAAACATACCCTTCCCTAATTAGATTTTTGCAGTGTTATGCCCACCTTTTAGTGGTGCCTTTGTTTTAACTTTTTTGCATGCTCAGAAACCAATCAGTATTCACACTCTTATTCGGAGCCCAAAAAAGCCCCAGATCCAGTCACACTGGGAGAGAGACAACCCAACTTTAGATGAGAGACCACCTTCCTGTTCCCTCTCCCCTGAGAACTGTTTTGTCTGTCAATAACATTCTCCGCCTTCATCACTCTTTAATGGTCGGCATATCCTCATTCTTCTTGGGTAAGGGACAAGAACTCAGGAACCACCTAAATGCAGGTACAAGTTGTAACACAGGCAGGCTGGGGCATGCCTGGCCCAACCACAGACTGAGCTGGTGCACAAGCCAGGCACAGCCTCAGTCGGCTGAGGGGGCAGCCTCTCTCCTGTGATAGGTAGCATGCTGAAATGAGGCCTGGGTGGGAGCTTTGCTGGCCAGAGGTCCCCTGTTTGCAAAGTGACCAAGAAAACTCATGCATCACTATTGACATCAGATATTGGTGAGAGATGTCCTACCTGTCTTATTTCATATCTTTTATATCTGTTTTATATCTTTTTAATCAACCCTACAAAATTGAAGGAACTGAAGCTTAGAGAGGTATTAGTAAATGACAAAGGTGAAATTTGACAATAAGCATGTTTAGCTCCAAAGCCTGTTGATAAGCTTGAGAAAGGAGTAGGAGTTAAATACAGCTAAAATAATTAAAACTATCACCTCATTTGGCTAATCCTCAGCTGGACCAATAACATACAACAAATAGTGGGCAAGCAGACTGTTTCCAGAAATTGAACCGAAGTTTCAAAAGAAATACAGTTGTTATGCAGATTGCCTGGCTTAGGAACAAAAAGCACACAAAATCTGAAACTTTAGAGGAGACTTTGACAATAAAAAGACTTTTAAAAAGGAACAAATGACTGTTTAAAGTGCTACTGAATGTGTTTCCAGGAATGGTTATTGTTATATTTTAAAAGAAAAAAAATTGTTCTCTTAAAAGAACACAAGAGTGCTGGAAATTCAAATAAGGATGGTAGTGGACTGGTTCAACTAACTTTCCCCAAATGTAAGCAGCCATGTCAAATGAAGCCCAGATTAAAAGCTCTTGTGGAAAAGGCAATTACCAATCAGGAGCCATTGATCATTTGTTTATTCATTCATTTGGTATTCTTTCTCATTATTAAAGTGCTGAAATTCACAAAGGAGTGTATAAACCATATATAGTAATATTATTATTATTATTACCACTACTACTACTACTACTACTACTACTACTACTACTTGAGATAGAGTCTCACTCTCTCGCCCAGGCTGGAGTGCAGGGGCATGATCTCAGGTCACTGCAGCCTCCGCCTTCTGGGTTCAAGCAATTCTCTCGCCTCAGCTTCCCTAGTAGCAGGGATTACAGGGGTGCACCACCATGCCTGACTAAGTTTTGCATTTTTAGTAGAGATGGTGTTTCACCTTACTGGTCTCAAACTCCTGACCTTAGGTGATCCACCCATCTTGGCATTCCTAAGTGCTGGGATTACAGGCATGAGCCACTGCGCCCGGCCAATATATAGTGATTTTAAAGAGCAATTATATAGCAAACACCCAAGTAAGCTAAGGAACCTAACAGTGACCATTTAATTAGAAGATGCCTCTGAGTGCTCTTTCTCACCCTGTCCCCCTCTTCCCTACAGGTTACCTAGTTATTTCTTTGCTTTTACTTAATTTTATCACCTATGTATGCAAACTTAAGCTATACATACATTTACATGTATATTTTTTTCTTTTGTCTATCTTTGGAATCTATAAATGGAATCATAATACATGTGTTATTTGTAACAATTTTCTCATTCTGACATTTATGAGTTTAATCTTTACACTGTATCTCACAACATTTTCATTTTCATTTTCTTCCTTGCTTACTGTGGTGGCTGTGAGAACGAGCCTCGCAGACTGAGCCTCTCAGACCTCCATCCACAGGGAGTGATTAAGAGCCCCCATGTTTGAGCTTTGAAATCCATGGCAATGTTTGTGGCCAGCCTTTGTTTCCTGCAACCATCTCACTCTCTCCGTGGCGAGTGCAGCAGGGTTGCAGAGACAGGCCTGTTCACGGGAGACGCTGGATTCTTCTCTGAGCTAGATGCCTCACTGTGGCTGGAGTCAAAGGCTTAGCTGAGCTTCTTTAGATTTCTTTAGGCTGCACAGCAAACCAACCTTCCCCTTCTCCTTTGCACAGGGTTTCACATGCATCAATGTCTGTCAGTTTGCCTGGCTTTTCTGGGCTCTTCATTTTCTCTCATGGAGGCATTTTCCCTGAAAAAATCTTTGCATGTTTAATCCCATCTTAGTGTCTGCTTCTCAGACGGCCTAGCTTAACACATTCAGTATTAATTATTATAAATATTCTTTTATACATACTGTTAACTCCCTTGCTGTCTTCTGCCTTGTTGAGCTTGCTTGGCCAAACCACCTATGTGGTTAAAAACAATTGTCTCCCTCTTTAATGCCTGCTTATGTGTAGGTAGATGTGGCTGAAAAAACAAAAACCAAAAAACATAACACAGTCTTATTTTAAATTATTGACCCTGGAGCTTCAACTGTACCTTTAATGTAAACAGGCAATCTACTATTTCCCTGGCCTATTCATTATTCCACTTCTCATAGGACTATGTCATATTTTCTTTTTCTTAACCTCTTACACCTTCTTTATCACAGTTATTCTTTGGCTATGACTTTACTTATTATGTTACAAAAATAAATAAATAAATAAAAGCATCAGAGAGCTCTTCCACAGACTCCCACCACTGCATCTACCCACCTGTTTGTATCTGGACCTGTATATTCTGTGTTCTCTTCTGTTACAATGAACTGATTAAACTACCCTGAATTCCTAGCGAGGTCAAACCCTCCAATGTCTCTCAATCTACCCTGTTCACTTAGAGACATTGCCCTCAAAAGATACCCACTTCTTTCCCCTTTAGATCCAAACTCCTTGAATGGGTGATCTATACTTGTCTCAAATTTCTCTCTTTTCAATCTTTCTTTTGCTCCAGGCTTTTATACCCACAAAGACCTTAATTTTTTAAAAAATCTAAAGTCATGATTGACTATCATATTGCTAAATTCAAAGGTGAATTGTTAATTCTCATCATGCTTTAATTGGAGGATATGACTTCATTACTCATAAATCACAGATCTATTTGTGATCACTTTACTTCTTCCTTTAAAATTTCCTTTTGTGAAGATCTGTTGGTGGCAAACTTTTTTTTTTATCTGAAAATGAATTTATTTCTCTCTTAGTTGGCAATTATTTTCTTTCAGCAAATTGAAGAAATCCTTCCATCTCCAATGGCTTGCTTAATATAAATGTTGCTCTTTTGAAGATAATTTACTTTTTTTACTCTGACTGCCTTAAATTTCCTCATGACCTTTGTTTTTGGGCAATTTCGCCATGATATGACTAGATATGAGTTTATTTATATTACCTTCTTGGAATTCTTTATGATTTCTGAATAAATGAATCAATGTTTTTCATCAGTTGTAGAAAATATCAGCCATTATCTCTTCAAATATTGCCCTAGTCCCTTCTTTTTCTCCTCTTCCTGGAACTCCAGCTATATGTATGTTATGCTTTCTTAGGTGCTTATTCATACTTTCCATTACCTTTTTCTATGCTGCTTTCTGAAGCATTTCCCTTGGCCTAGTTTTAAGTTTACAATGTCTTTAGTAACCTGTATCAATTTGCTGATAAATCCATTTGCTGAGTTTTCTATTTTAATTACATTGATCATTTCTAAAAGTACTATTATATTGTTGTTCAATTCTTTTGTATTATATTTTATATCTCATACTCCCTGAAAATATTTTCAAGCTTATAGTTGATCTGTCTCCAATTCTGAGCCTTATTTTATTATTTGAAATTTTAAGCGCTTTATTTTTGCCAGATTTTACTTGTGAAGCCTTGTTTCCTTGGGTATTTTTGTTTTTTAACTATGTGCATTATCCTTACGAAAATATTTGTAGGAATTCTTGATGCCTATGGTAAAGGAGTATTTCTTTGGAGTAGACTTACATTTGCTTGGGAAACGTGGAGCCTCAATAGTCTGGAACACTTTTAAATGAAATTCTCCATATAGTTAGCCAATTATTCCAGCAACACTTATTGAATAGGGAGTCCTTTTCCTATTAAGCAATAGGAAAAATTTTTGTCAGTTTTGTTGAAGATCAGCTGGTAATAGGTGTGCAGCTTTATTTCTGAACTTTCTATTTTGTTCCATTGATCTACATGACTGTTTTTGTACTAGCACCATGCTGTTTTGATTACTGTCACTTTATAATATAGTTTGAACTTGGGTAATATGGTGGCTTTTTTTTTTCTCTCCCTTAGGATTGCTTTGGTTATTCAGGCTCATTTTGGGTTCCATATGAATTTAATAATAGATTTTTCTAATTCTATGATGAATGACTTTGGTGGTTTGATAGTGATAGTGTTGAAATCTGTAAGTTACTTTGGATAGAATGGCCATTTTAATGACATCAATTGTGTTAATCCATGGGCCTGGAATATTGTTTCATTTGTTTGCAGCAGTGTATTAAAGTTCTCCTTGTAGAGATGTTTCACCTCCTTGGCTAGCTGTATTCCTAGGTATTTCATTTTTTTTTGTGGCTATTGTACATGGGATTGTGTTCTTGATTTGACTCTCAGCCTGGACATTATACATGTATACAAATACTCCTGATTTTTATACATTGATTTTTGCATCCTAAAACTTTACTGAAGTTGTTTATCAGTTCCAGGGGTCTTTTGTTAGCTTATCAGTTCCAGGAGCCTTTAGGGTTTTCTAGGCATAGGATCATATCATCACTCAAGAGAGATAGTTTGACTTCCTTCTCCTATTTGGATGCCTTTTATTTCTTTATCTTCTTTGCTTGCTCTATCCAGGACTTCCACTACTATGTTGAAGAGGAATGGTAAAGGTGGGCATCCTTGTCGTGTCTGAACTCTCAAGGGGAATGGTTCAAGCTTTGGTCCATTCGATATGATGTGGGTTGTGGGTCTGTCAGGTTGAAATTGGACCCTTACCTTTCACCAAATACAAAAATTAACCCAAAGTGGATTAAAGACTTAAACGTAAGGTCTCAAATTATAAAAAATCCTAGAAGAAAACCTAGAAAATGCCCTTCTCAACATTGACCTGACAAATAATTTCTGGCTAAGTCTCTAAAAGCAATTGCAACAAAAACAAAAACTGAGAAGTGGGATCTGATTAAACTAGAAACTGTGTGCACAGCACAAGAGACAAACAAATGAAATTAAAGATCAACAGAGTGAACAGACCACCTACAGAATGGAAGAAAATATTCACAAGTTATGCATTCAACAAAGACCTAATATCCAGAGTCCATAAGTAACTTAAATAAATAAACAAGCAAAAAAACCAAATAACTGCATTAAAAAGTGGGCAAATAGATACTGCAGGCTATTAGAGGGGGCTGGGAGGACGGGGGGCATGGGCAGAAATACTACCTGTCGGACAATATGCTCACTACATGGGTGACGGGATCCATACCTCAAACCACAGCATCAAGCAATATATCCATGTAACAAACTTGCACAGGTACCCCCATATCAAAAATAAAGTTGAAATGTAAAACAAAATTACTGGTTTCAAGTTTTTGTAAATTCCCACTGATACATATTTTTTAAAAAATAATAGATTTAATTATTTAGAGCAATTTTAGGTTCACAGCAAAGTAGACAAAATTTAAGAAAGTTTATACATCTCCCCTCTTCCCCCCAGCATCCCCCACCATCAATATCCCTATCTATCTGTATGGTAAATTTGTTAAAGACCTCTAGTGAATTTAAATTAAGTTTACAAATCTGCATAATGGCCAGCTGTTGTTTATAACTTCCTAAGAACTTTTCTTTCTTCTCTACTCAACACCAAAGCAAATTTTCTTGAAGTGCTCTCATGTTAGGAGAAGCAGCAATTTACCTCTGATTTGAATGTAAACTGAAAGTAGAACTTTACTGGGGAGAGGGTCTCCCATTAAACTTCCCTTTTGGCAGGCTCCGAGCTTGGTTTTCTGTTCCCATACCAGTGAGGTCATGAAAAGTGAAGTTCAAGTTTGTAAAGTTCAAATAATGCTCTTAGGGCAAAAGTGATTCTAATGTATTTTTATGAGTTTCCTCCTGCGGGTAGAATTTGGCCTGAAAAATCCCTATAATTTTTCAAGGTTTTCAGTGCAAATAAAAAGGCTTAAAGATATTTTCTTCAGTCTTTTGTGGTTATTCCTAGTTGGATACCTGGCCAAACATTTCTTCGAGAACAGAAGGCTGTTCGTTTATTATCTCAATCAGCCAACAATTAATGAATATCTACTACTGTGTTAGATATTTGGGGAAGGCAATTATGTATTAGATATTATTCCTGTCATGAGGAACTTACAATCAACTAGGGAAGGAAGTGCACAAAATCTATTTAATACAAGATTTTATTGAATTGTAGAAAAGATCAACACTATAACATGATGTCCCTATGTTTTTCTTAAACACAATTGGAGTAATTGTAAACTCAACTCTGGCTAGAATCTTATGAATCATTATTCCCTGCACCAACACCCCAATTTGTCCTGGTTTCTATGAGGGGAAAGAGCTCCAGCAGAAAGGGACTGAGCAACAGAACTGGGATGAAGATGAGAGTTCCAGAGATATTATCACCTGCTAAACCTATTCTCTTGGGGCTACTAAAATGCTGATATAGTCTGCTTTCTTCTGTTATCTGAACCTGCTTCATGCATGGAAAAGATTAGTATGAGGAGCCTACCATCCCAACATTTTCAAGGAAATCTTGTATAGGTGTCACTTCTAGCAATAGATGTGACTTTGTTGGGTCAATTATTTTACAGCTTTCTGTGATCATACAGTTCTATGGACATCAAAAAAGCTAAATAAGACTTGTACCTGCTATAAGATCAAGAATTCATTTGGTGCTTTCTAATAGATATATTTTTTTAATCCGAGGAAAATAGTTAATACATTTTCCTGATTAGGATATTAGATTTTATTTATATAGCATAGAAAAAATCCAACAAATCAACTTTAAACAGTGAAATATTTGATATTATGTTTTACTTTGCATATCATTGTGGGACTAGCAGATCTGAAAGGAAAACCAAGGTTAATTTTCTAGCAATCAGATACAGTTAAATGATGGAGACATTTCAGAGTAAAATAAAATTATCTTGACAGCTTTTCATTAGGGTAACAACCTGACAGTCAAACAACTACCTAATTTTTTTCCTAATCATGACAAATTATTAATAGTAGCTTACACATGTCTTAAACATCTTGAGAGATGGATTCTTGCAGACTTGAGTGCACAGATTGGTGAAACAGTCTCTTCCTTCATTGACTAGATCCTAGGCATTTCTAAAATAATGATACAAAGAGTGTTTATTCTAAATAAAGTTAAAAGAGATAAGTTTTCAAATTTAGAGCATAAAAGAAAACATCTAAAATTATAACGAAGAGTGTTAAGAAGTAATGTTTCAGAAACTTTCACCAAGTGATTGTAGCCCATGTGAGTACTTTTACTGTTTCTTTTCTTGTTTTGAGGGAATGACTCACTGATCAGAAAATCTTGCTTTGCCCACAAAATATGCATTATATACTTAAGTTGAATAAATCTTTCATATTTTTAGAATTTATTATAAAGTGGTAAGATTCAGGGCAAGAAGAAAATTCATTTTTTAATTTTTTTTGGATGCATATCCAGGGATAGATTTGGGAGGGTTTTCCAGTCATTCTGGTGAGCGTTTGATAGCCTTTATTTCCTTTAAGCCTTGAGATCCTGTCCTTGTATGTCTATGAGTATCAGAAGAAAATGCAGAAGATAAAAACCTGGGTGAATTCTGGAGATGCTTCATCCCTCTGGTCCATCTATATTACCCTCTGATAAGCCAAGGAAACTCTAGAAGTATAGGGTGGTGAGAGGAACCTGGTGAGAAGCCATCCAGGTATGGTAGAGCTGAACACAAAACTGGGAATTCTTGACTAAAAGCAAAGAACAGGCTCACCCCTAACATTTGTGTGGCTTGAGCATTTATAAGTCATAAATCAACTATCTGAAAATTTTACCTTCGTAATGATAAATTTAAAAATTTATGTAAAGTTATTGTTTTTACATAGCTTTATGTAACTTAATATTCATAATTATCAACTATATTTAAAATAAAAATATAAATTGCAATTATGTATATTAAATTTTAAATAAAAATTATTTAGAGTTGAAATTAAAATATATTTTAAAACGTAATTTAATTTTATTAAATATTATTATAAAAATATTATTTTATCATTAATCTCTCAACTAGTTGGCAATTTTAGTAAGAAGTATCGTGCTCCTTGATGTTATACCTAGATGTACACATTTAAGAGAAACATGAACCTTTAATATTTTAAAAAGTTTCTCAGCCAAGTGTAACTGTTGTGAATATTGTGCTAATTCATGAACATCCTCAGAATTACAAGTTGGAAAATAATAAAAGGGTAAGAAAAAAGATGTTCAGCACTACTGGGAAATGATGCTTTATCATGCAAGAATATTGTATCCATGCTATTGGAGTAGAAGGATTTGATAAATTAGTCTTTTATTTTCTTTTTACCTAAGTTAATCTGCTGCCTAAATCCTCCTCTGACTTCATAGCTGCGTTCATCTTCAGTGTCAAAAGGAACATAGCCCAAAACCTTCATGGTGTTTGAATGTAGTAGCCATCTGTTTCTAGGACAGGGAAAGGATATGAGACGCAGCATTTCTGAAGGGCCTGAATGGTGTTAGTAACAAGCACAGGTGTTGGTGGTTATGATGTGCACTTTACCACAGCTGAGCAATGGATCCCAAGTGACAAAGGCACCCAGGTGTTGTTAACTATTAGTGATGTGTATGTTTGTGATATACATACACTTAAATTATTATAATTTTTTGTTATAAACTGTCACATGGATGATGGGATTTAAAGTGTATGTTTCATGGAGTGTTTTTTTCTCCATCAAATTTGTCAAGCATTCTTGAAATAACCTGATGACTCTTAGAATCTATGAAGCAGCAGCTCTGGCAATGTAAATCTTTCCAGAACCCCCCATTTTAGCAGCTACAATAAGGTAAGATAAAAGGAATGGAAAGTAACTACCTTGATGATGGGATCGGCTTTTAAAGTAATTGTTATGTTTTGGCTGGTTTTTTTTTTTTTTTTTTTGTTTTGGCTGGTTTTTTTTTTTTTTTTTTTGGCATGGGTCCAGAGGTTAAAGCTGTACGAAACAATAGCACAAAGCTACATGATAATGAAAATTTGGGCTTTTATTGAATATTCTTTCATTTCTAGAGACATCAGAGCACAATGTTATGCATATTTTAATGAGTTGCATATTTTGACCTGTTGTGTATGCAATTAAACAACCAGATCATTTACATTTAAAATGACAATCCTAAAAATTAAAAAGAAGGAAGGTTGCCATGGAGATTATCCTGTGTACATATGATAGGTGAGAGTCTTAACCTGAAATGAGATGTGGTCTCAGAAAAAATACAAGTTTACACTGCTGTAATAAGGTAAATAAATCCACTTACCTAAGTAAGAAGGACACTATTTGTGCTGAAAAAAAAAACTCCTTCATGTCTCTTTATTTATTAAAAAATAATGAGAATACAATATTAACAGTATGGTCAGAAGTTTAATTGAAAAACTGAAAGTTCCCATCCTGTTATTTGAATTTCTTCAGTTGGTATGTAAGCATCAAGTTTGGGAGGAAAAGAACACATGTCCCTATTCTAGGCAGATGTGGTGTCGATTCACTGATGAATACTCAAACATTGTAGTGAGAGTTTATAACTCAAAGTATAAGGGTCTAAAAAAATCACTGTAATAAACAGGAAGTCTTTAAAGGCATTTTCTAGACAAGTTTGGAATGCCATCTGCTATGTTGAAGGAATTGGGCATAATGAAAAACATTTTGAACACAGTGGCTTCCATCGTACAGTCTGGGATTCCCACAGCACTGAGAAATAAATCGGACTGGTCAGAAAAGGCAAGTAATCCTGCTGCAAGGACAGGTGTGTTGTTTCAGCCCTTCAATAACTTTTCACTGCAAAGAAGCTGGTTCCTACACCAATGACATGCTTCTGTAGTCTCTAAATACTCTCTAAATTCTAGGAACCTTACTTCTCTTGACTGGCTTCTCTTGAAAGTCCCTGAGTCTTTAAAATGTGTTTTCAAGAGTTATCAGATTCAAGAGACACTGTCTTATAAGGCGGAAGCCTTTATTACTTAGCAAGAGCTACAGAATTTATGTACAAAAAAACAAAGTTCCAGCCTGACTATGTGCCGCAAAAACGCTAAGAAATTAAAATCAGCTGCAACCAGGGAGAAGCCCCCCCAAAACACTAGCATTATTATTATGGTAACTCAATGCTTAAATAAGGATAATGCTTTCTGTCACTATTTTATGTGGCATGGTTATTACTGGCCTCTCTTGTCACCTGCACTGAACTCATGGTTTTGTGCTGGGCTCTGAAAGAGGCAGGTTTGCTTTTTTTTCTGGCCACTCGGTACCATTTAGCATGTTACCATTGCTGTGCCCTTAATGACACTCTAAAAACTTAAAAGAGTTAACGTTCTTTCTTTAATATCTGGAAGTAACTCGAGGCTCTGGAAACATTTGGATTCTCATTATTATAATCAGAGATAATGAGAATAATGTGCAGAGATAATTGGTGCACAGTGACTGCAAAAGGACAACAAGCATGGACAAGAGTGTTTGGCAGGACCACACGTTAATACATGGGAGTGGCTGATTAACCCTCAGTGCTTTCAATTCCTAAATCTATCCAGTTTTAAGTTATACAGTGCCCATCACTTGGGCACTGTTGTTTATGATGTCTGCTGAACATTTGCCTGAGTCAAAAGTGTTTTGTTGTGAGCTATTCACATCACCTTAGGGAGGCTGGCTTCTATTATGAGCCTCAATTTTTTTATAAGCCCCTGAACGTTTAAACATATCTAAGAGTAAATTGGTTCCTGACAGAGGGTGTGAGACCATGAAACTCAGGTTATTCATGCTTTCCTAAGTGCTGAATAATGAAGCCTTTTTTTTTTCCACACTGTCAATACCATCCCAAGGTAAGAACACTTTCCCTAGATCCAGTAGTTCTGGAGGTGCTGGAGCGATAAGCCTGAGGGCTGACCTGGGCTTGTTGCTAAAAAGTAATGGCTTATAAAGGCAGTTTGCTTGGAAGGAAAAAAGAAGGTAGCTCTGTCAGCTGGTGTTAAAAATGTATCTAAGATTCCGTGATAAAATGTGCCCATAAGCCCTCCTGTTATTACCAAGCTACGATAATGGAAACTACCTCCTTCTCTAGTCAAAGCTCATATCTTCTCTTTTTATGATTTTCCTTTAACTACCAGGCTACTGTTGGTGTTTATGTTAGCCTGATTTCACTTGGGTAAATTTGTGGTGGAGGGGGAGGAGCATACATTAAATGATATACTTTGGGACTGTTTGTATTTACAACTTTCACTGACCACTGGTACTTCTATCCTTAAAGAATATGGTACACCAAACACTTAAACTTCTCTAAGAGCCAGTGTAGACTGTAACATTACAATGTGTTACCATTTCTTCCTTAAACATTTTGTCTTCCACCATTCAGATCTAAACATCTAAATTTATGGTATTGAACAGTTTCGGCAACCAATATGTCTCTTATATCCAACAAACACAGGTGGTTGAAGCTGGGTTTTTTTTTGTTTTTTTTGTTTTTTGTTTTTTTTTTGGTGAAAACCAGAGACGCAGTGTTTAATCTGTCTCCCTCCTCCTCTTCCCAGATACTTCTGAAAAAAAAAAAAAAATCAGTTTCAGTTTTTTCAACTGTCAAATGAGGATTGTTGAGTTTGTGAAGATTAATTGAGATGATATCTGAGACAGTTCTAAGTGCTATATGCAACAGTGCCATAAAAATGCAAAATCTTGCTATCATTATCTAGCAATATTATGCTCTAGTGTTAAGAGAATCAAGATCTATGGAGCATCCAATAAGCATGTAAGAAGGGGATCCCTGTCCACTAAAGGAATATGTTTTACACTTCTCAAAGAATGGAACAGAATTTTAGAAAATATTTCCTGAGATTTTAAAGTGTCTTAAATCATTTTTATGCATAATGAAAAATGATTACTTTTAGATAATGAAAACTGGTAATGTAGGACCTGGGACTATATTCTTTATAGAGTAAAGTAGAAGCAAAATCCTAGGTTAAAATATACCATGGGGTAACTGTGTGTGTGTGTGTGTGTGTGTACAATAAAAAGGAAAATATTGTCAAATATCTGTGCTACTATAACTAGCTAATCATATTATTACTGACATATTTATTCTCAATTAAAAGCATAAAGTATTTTTTCACATGTCAGTTTATAAAGTCATTTGGGTATGTGAACTTACTACTATCTTGAGTTTCATAGTGTCTATAACCCACATATTTCATGGATCTCACTGCTTCCTGACATGCCCTTCATGTAGGAGTTGGACTGAAATCTGAGCTACTATCTTCTGTCATCTGGGTGAATAATACTTTGCTTTTCTTGTGTTTAGCTAGACAACGAGAAATGAAGACTACGAGTTCTTGATGTGTTCTGCCATGGGTTGGCTGAGAGGACCACAAGATACCTCATCATCTTGGACAGTTTAATCCAGCTCACACAAATGGCATATTTGTCTCTATCGGGACTGCTAGAAAAAGGGATTTTAGTAATGTCATATTCACATATCACTTATGTCCAAGAATTGGGTCTCATTGGCAGGTTCATTACCAGCATGAAGAAACAATGGGTACTCCTACTTAGTACTTGACACAGCTGTCATCTTGAAGGTGCCAACAGGTTGAAAAATGTCACGTGACTTGCCATAGGGAACTCTGACATCACTACTCCCCAAAACCCTTATAGGAATTGTTCTCAACTGGGTGCCATTTAGCCCTCCCACCCCAGGGGACACTTGGAAATGTTTGGAGACGTTTTTTTATTGTCATGGCTAGGGAAGTACTGCTGGTTATCTAGTAAGCAGAAGCCACGGATGCTACCTAACATCCTGCAATGCACAGGACAGCAGCGCCACCATCCCTGACAACAAGGAATTATCAGGTGCAAGATGTCAGCAGTGCCGAAGTTAGGAAAACCTTGTCTTTAAGGTAAGGGTTTCAGAGACAATTGGCAGGGTAAGGAGAATGAATTACAAACGTTGGTCAGATCCACTCCACGTGGGGTATTTTGAAACATCAGATTTGGTGGTGATAAAGTATGATTCAGCACATTCCTGTTATAAGAAAGACAAATTATCCATTCTCTTCTTGAGATTACATTAATATTGTTCACACCTCACCACTGATTTTCTAAAATAAAACATTCAGTGTTTACCTCCCTACTTGTTGGTTGTCCTGCAGGGAGGAAAGAAATCCAGAGAAATTACTGACATGCTGTGTTCCTCTTACAGTCCTATGCACCTCCCTCCCAAATTTAGAAAGGGTTGTATATTGTACATATGTGGCGATTTCTATGTCAGCCTTTAATGAGAAGGCTTGTAGAAGCTGCATGTCGTCCACACCCAAAATATGCAGGTGTTATGGCAAAGCAGCTGCAGAATAATTGATAGAGTTTCCAAGTTCCACGGATCATGTCAAGATTCATTTACATTAAGTTGACCTGGGATCTGCAGTCTACTGTAAACTAAACTAATTTAAGAAGGGCATCTGTTGTGTTATCTCTCACATTGCCTTCAGCAGGCCTTCCCTTTTTATTTTGAGTGAAGTTTTTGCTTTTGTGTCTTATGACAGCAATGTCTCCTCCATGAAAAGCTGAGCCTTTGCCAATGTTCCAGCCACCTTCTGAATAAATCAACTATGTTCCATCAGGTGGCAGAAAGGGCACTTCGAATTTTCTTGTGGCAGATGGTTTGCCACATCTAATTGAAGTAATATAGTTTTTCAGATGGCCTTGATATGCTATAAGGAAATGTACAGTGTGTCATATTGTGACAAATATCTACTGGTTGAAATAGAAAACTTGGAGTAAATGTGTTGTACTCAGCATAGACATGGTGTTTTTTGGGGAGGGAAAAATCCTTGCCTTTATATTTTCAAGTCTTGGCTTCAGATGGAGGAAAGATTGCAATGGTTTAAATAGATGTGAAAAACGTACCCTCTTTTTAATTTTTTGAGATGGCCGTACTCTGTCACCCAGGCTCGTAGCTTACTGCATCCTCTGAGTGATCCTCCTGCCTCAACCTCCCGATTAACCAAGACTACAGGTACATGCTACCATGCCTGGCTAACTTTCCAAAAAATTATTCTTTTTGAGATAGTTGTTTCGCTGTGTTGCCTAGGCTGGTCTCAAACTCCTGGGCTCAAGTTATCCTCCCCCCTCAGTCTCCCAAAGTACCGAAGTGACAGGCATGAGCCACTGTGCCTGATTCAAGACTGACTTTTTAATAGAAGCTGAGTCACATCTTTCCTCAGTCTGGTTAGGTAATTTTGTGGGTGGGGGTTTGGTAAGAAGCTGTTGCTGAGAGAATTACCGTTACAGTGCTGTAACAGAGTTATGGTTCTGAGAACCCACTGGGAGAAAATGGTGTAATAATGCATTAAAGTGGAAGGAAAGAAAAGAGGTTTATGAGAGTAGGAGTGAGCTGGGCCCTTTAGCACCCCCATATCCCATAACTCAGCAGTGTCTAGACTAAGCTGATGAATGGCTCAGACAGCCCCTTCATCCTCAAGGCTTCACAGATTCACTGGCCTCATCCTGCCCAGACATACATAAAAGACAGAGCTTCAAGCCACTGCCCAAGAGGGCTTGTTATAATTTCCTAGAGGTCTGGTCCTTAGTTATTTATTACAAGTAATTATCAATTTGGAAGAGGGCTTGCTCAATGAACAAACTGGCATTTCCAAAACAATCTATATAGGGTTGTTCTATGTAGGTAAGTTCTTTAAAAATAAATCTGGTTATTGATGTATCCTAATTATCCCTTTATTAAAATCTCTGCTTAAATGTTGCTACCCCAGGGAGACGGAGGGGCCCATCCTTCTCTTCCCCTTACCCTGGTCTAGTTTGATGTGCAATACTGTTACTACTTGACATCATTTTTTGTATCTATTTGTTTATTTTCTATTCCTCTCCCGTGGACATCCCCCATTCCCTCTCCCCAGTGCCAATGTAAGATCAGAAAGGCAGGCACCAGAGATGTCTCTCTTGTTCAGTATCTAGACCACTGCCTGGCATGTAATAGGTGAATAAATCTTTTGGATAATTCCCAAGTTTACTGTGACTTTCTGATTGATCTGGATCCTACCTGAGAAATGGGTGACATTACTAGGTACATTACATTATTCAAGAGAGGTGGAGAGAACAACTGTTGGTTAAGACCCTCAGATAATCTTCATGTGGATAGATCTTTGTTTCTCTGAACTTTTCTCTTCTAGACCCTGACCCTGGCATAATGGGATTCCCTCTTTCCTTCCTAATTATTTACTTTCTGACATTAGTAAGTCAATTTGGCTCAAATCTTCCGCACCTTGACTTGGGTTCTCAGAGACCTGTTCTGTTCGCCCAAGATTATAGTCAGATTTCTGATTTCATTACCAGCCTCCATTTGGCCTATTTTTACATAGTCATTAGGACTTTCCTGCTGTGGATTGAATGAACATATGTGTCCCTCCCAAATTAATGTTGGAACCTTTAACCCCAAGCTGATGGTATTACGAAGTAGGGCTTTGGGGATATGATTAGGCCCTGAGGGCTCTGCTTTTGTGAATAAGATTAATGTTCTTATAAAAGAGCCTTCAAAAGACTTGCCTGGCCCTTTTGCCCTTCCATCTTTTCTGCCATGTGAGGACACAGCATATTTCCCCTCTGGAGGATGCAGCAAAAAGGTACTGTATTAGTCCATCTTCATGCTACTGATAAAGACATACTTGAGACTGGGCAGTTTGCAAAAGAAAGAGGTTTAGTTGTATTTCAGTTCCACATGGCTGGGGAAGCCTCACAATCATGGTGGAGGGCAAGGAGGAGCAAGTCATGTCTTACATAGATGGCAGCAGGCAACGAGAGAGAACTTGTATAGGGAAACTCCTCTTTTTAAAACCATCAGATCTCCTGAGACTTATTCACTATTACAAGAACAGCACAGGAAAGACTTGCCCCCACGATTCAATTACCTCCAACTGGGTCTCTCCCACAACATGTGGGAATTCAAGATGAGATTTGGGTGGGGACACAGCCAAACCATATCAGATACCATCTTGGAATCAGAGATTAGCCCTCAACAGACTCCAAATCTGTTGATGCCTTCATCTTGGACTTCCCAGTCTCCAGAACTGTAAGAAATATATTTCTGTGGTTTATAAATTATCAAGTCTAAGATATTTTGTTAGAGCAGCCTGAATAAACTAAGGTGCCTCCACTTGATCCTCATCTAGCTTGTTATCTCGGTAGCATTGATGTAACCCATACTTCTTTTTCTTTTTTGAAACATTTTTCTCTCTTAGCTTCTGTAACTCTCCTGTTCTGATTTCTCTTCTTTAATAGCTACACCTTTTCAGTCTCACTTATGGGCTTCTCCTCCCTCTCCCTATGACTATTATAAGGTAGAGTGGTCCAGTGCTCAATCCTGAGCTCCTCTTTTCTCTCTTCTTCAAATCTGTTTCTTCTACAATTTACTCCATCTTACTAAAGGTCATCACTATCACATTCACCATTGATATTCACTTCAGAATTGTAGAGTCATCTTGATTTCTCTTTTTCCTAAATCTTCACATAAAATCCACTAGCATATTTTGGTGATTATACTTCCAAAAGATACCTTAAGTATATCCACCTCTACTATCTCCAGGGAAACCAAATCCCACACTAGTTCAAGGGCCTCTGAGTTGGTCTTCCTTCTTCCTCTTGTTTCCTTTGGTCCAATAGCTTTCAACACATGTTGCACATTGAATCATCTAGAGGTGTCTGGGTCCCAATCTCCACAAATTTTGATTCAATAGGTTTGGAATTCAATGGTATTAAGAAGTAGGGCTTTGGGGATATGATTAGGCCCTGAGGGCTCTGCTTTTGTGAATAAGATTAATGTTCTTATAAA
>NW_012100209.1:4121458-4125329 GCF_000951045.1 Mandrillus leucophaeus | reverse complement strand
TTTTTTTTTGACCTGGCCCCTACCTCCTCTCCAACTTCATCTCTTGCCATTATTCTGGCTCCCTGTACTCTAGCCACATGGCTATTTTCCAGTTCCTTAAACACTCTAAGCATGATTATTAGGAGTGTGGGCATGACAGTCAGTCTTCCAGAGAACCAATTCCAGTTTCACTATTTACTGTGTTTATGACCATGAGAGAGGGACTTAATTACTTTGCTTCTGTTTCTTTTTTCCATTCTATAAAATGAGAATAATGGTATCACCTAGATATAGGAAAATTGTGAGGCTTAAAAGAGATCACAAATGTGAACACTTAGGACATGTAGAGAGTGTCTAGTAAATATGACCTATTATCTCTTTCTGCTCCTTTGTATTCTGTGTCATGTTATTTTCATTTTAGCCTTTAATATACTGTTCCTGCTGCCAAGAAAGCTTTTCCTTTTGCACTTTGTTTTGGTGCCTCCTTCTCATCCTTTAGACATGATGTTATCTTCTCCAAGAGATATTTAATGACTGCTTATTTAAATTAGATACCCCTTCCTCCACCTTCTCTATGACCACACCTTGTTTGTTTGCTTTGCAGATTTGCCTGTTTTTATATTATCTGTCTCACCCACTAGACCATAAACACTGTGAAAGGTAGGAACCATGTCATTATTGTATATTCCCAAAGCTCAGCAAAATGTCTCGTATATAGTAGACTCTCAAAACATATTTGTTCAATAGATAGACAAATTAACGTATATTTATCACCCCAGTCTGCAGGCATCACCTGAATTCCTAGAATATAGAGACTCTATAGATACTGGAAATTGACCTTAAGGCCCTTTAGCTCAACTAACTTATTTCACTGATGTGGAAAATCCCATTTTGCTAATGTGATCCCAAGCTTGATGACTGTATTAATGTTACTGACTATGGCTTGTGCCTTGATGCTGATAAACTTTGGTATGTTAGTTCAGCAAAAAGTGTCTATGATGGTTGATACTGAGTGTCAACTTGATTGGGTTGAAAGATACAAAGTATTGTTCCTGAGCGTGTCTGTGAGGGTGTTGCTGAAGGAGATTAACATTTGAGTCAATGGGCTGGGAAAGGCAGACTCACCCTTTATCTGCATGGGCACAATCTAATCAGTTGCCAGGGCAGCTAGAATATAAGCAGGCAGAAAAATGTAAAAAGGGACTGGCCTAGCCTCTTAGCCTACATCTTTCTCCCTTGCTGGGTGCTTCCTGCCCTCAAACAGCAGACTCCAAGTTCTTCAGTTTTGGAACTTGGACTTGCTCTCCTTGCTCCTCAGCCTGTAGATGGCCTATTGTGGGACCTTGACATTGTGTGAGTTAATACCTAATAAACTTCTATATATATATATAACCTTGACTAATACAGGTTTTGTACTAGAGGAAGAGAATAATAAGGATGAAGTTCTTTCATTGGTTTTGGGGTTTCTGGAGTTGGCTGCTTAATATGATTAGGCCCCAAAATGCTAAGGACTCTACTTCTAACAGTATGGAGAACACTGATAGACCTTGGTGTGAACTGTTTAGAGACTTATGCAAAATAAATGCATTTGACACTCCTGATTCATCACTCCTGAGAGGTAAGGAGTTTAGTGACTCTGTATATAATACCTTTGACCATATGTAGAGAACCAAGGAATGTAATAAAGCTGGTTCGTTGCTCCTAAATTCAGTGGACACAGTGATAAAAGAAAATGATGAACTCAGGCATTCTGTTTCCCAGGTTCAGAAGCAGATACTGAACCTCAAATCTGCCAAGATTGCCCTGAGTGAGAGTGTTCTCTTTTGTAGAGAAAGAGCTGAAATTGTGGAAAAACAGACACAAACTCTTATCATGCAAGTGGCTGACCTGTAACAAAAGGTGCATGCACAACCTTGCCAGGTGTCTACTGTTAAAGTGAGGGCATTGATTGGAAAAGAATGGGACCCTGAAATTTGGAGTGGAGGTGTATGGGAGGACCCTGATGAAGCTGGGGACACTGAGCTTGAAAACTCTGATGAACCTTTTTTGCCAGAAGAAACAGCCTCCCCATCCCCAGTAGTGGCAATATCTCCTCCCAATCCAAACTGACATCAACCTTTCCACCTTTGTCTGAGGAGATAAACCCTGTGCTGGCTGAAGCAACAGTGATGGCCTCCCCTGATGCAGTTTCCAGGCAAAATAATGTTGATTCTCATTAGGAGTCACCCCCAACACCCCTGTTTGGTACTAGACCTATAACTAAAGTCCTGGCAGGCCCCTAGAGACGAGGTTGAGAGTATGACCCATGAGGAGGTTCACTACACTTGAAAAGAACTGTTTGAGTTTTCTAATTTACATAAACAGCACTTTGGAGAACAGGCATGGGAATGGATATTAAGGGTGTGGGGTAATGGTGGAAGGAACATAGAACTGGATCAGGCTACATTTATTAATTTAGGCCCACTAAGTAGGGACTCTGCATTTAATGTTGTAGCCTGGGGAGACAAAAGGTCCTAATAGTTTATTTGCTTGGTTAGCTGAAATATGGATTAAAAGATGGTCCACTGTGAACAAGCTGGAAATACCTGATCTCCCTTGGTTTAATGTAGGGGAAGAGATCCAAAGGCTTAGGGAGATTGGGGTAGTGGAGTGGATTAGTCACTTCATACCTACTCATCTCAGTTGGGACGGTCCAGAAGATATACTCTTGACCAACACCTTGCAAAATAGATTTGTGAGGGCAGCACCTGCATCTTTGAAGTTCCCTGTAATTGCTATTCTCTGTATGTCAGATCTAACAATGGGAACCACAGTCACTCAACTACAAAATTTAAATATAATGGGAATAATTGGATCCCAAGGTGGCAGGAGCCAAGTGGAGGCACTCAACTGTCAAAGGCAAGGTGGACATAGCTACCAGAATGGACAGCAGAGGCAAAGTGGCAATCAAAATTGTCTGACTTGTGTGGAGCTCTGACATTGTCTAATTAATCAAAGTGTTCCTAGAAGTGAAATTGATAAGATGCCTACTGCATTCCTACTTAATTTATATAAGGAGAAAACTTCTAGGTCGAATGGACAAAAGACTAATTTGAATTATAAAAACAGAGAATTGTGGCTCCTCAATCAATTTCCAGACTTGAGCCAGTTTACAGACCCAGAACCACTTGAATGAAAGGGAGGACCCTTTCCTTCAAGGGTAGGGTCTTGAAGTAATGTAGAGGGAAGACCCCACTACATTGCTGACAATTTATGCAGTGAATCTTTCTCCCATCGTTCCCCAAGGATACCTCCCACCTTCACCAGGGTAACTGTGCACTAGGTAAAGGGAAGTGATAAGACATTTTGGGGACTACTGGACACTGGCTCTAAGCTGACATTGAATCCAGGGGACCCAAAACATCACTGAGGTCCTCCAGTTAAAGTAGGGACTGATGGAGGTCAGGTAATTAATGGAGTTTTAGCTCAGGTTCAATTTATAATGGGTCCAGTGGGTCCCCGGACTCATCCTATGCTCATTTCCCCAATGCCAGAGTGCATAATTGGCATAGACATATTTAGCAGGTGGCAGAATCCCCATACTGGCTCCCTGACTGGTAAGGTGAGGGCTGGTATGGTGGGAAAGGCCAAATGGAAGCCATTAAAGTTGCCTTTACCTAGAAAAATAGTAATTCAAAAACTATATCATATCCCTGGAAGGATTGCAGAGATTAGTGCCACCATCAAGAACTTGAAAGGTGCAGGGGTGGTGATTCCCACCACATGCCCGTTCAACTCTTCAATTTGGCCTGTGCAGAAGACAGATGGATCATGAAGAATGAAAGTAGATTATCATATGCTTAACCAAGTGATGGCTCCAATTGCAGCTGCTATATCAGATGAGGTTTCATTG
>NW_012100209.1:4119947-4120741 GCF_000951045.1 Mandrillus leucophaeus | reverse complement strand
AAAACATGTTTGTACATGTATACGCTTGTACTAAGAAAGTATCTTCATTTTATTTCCTTTCTCCTTTATTGTGTAACATAAGATTTACTGACTTCACATCAGCATTTAAGTATCATTAACTTTATGTAATAGTATTTGGGTTGGGGATTGGTACATTTCCACTTGTATGAAGGATAGTTGTATTACATTAGGCATAATTATGAATTTATTATTGTCTTTACTTGAAGATTGTGTATGATCTCAGGAGATGTGTATGGGTTCAAGTTGACAAGGGGTGGACTTGTGATGGTTAATACTGAGTGTCCACCTGATTGGATTGAAGGATACAAAGTATTGATCCTGGGTGTGTCTGTGAGGGTGTTGTCAAAGAAGATTAACATTTGAGTCAGTGGGCTGGGAAAGGCAGGCCAACACTCAATTTGGATGGGCACAATCTAATCAGCTGCCAGTGTGGCCAGAATATGAGCAGGCAGAACAATGTAAAAAGAGAGCCAACCCTAGCCTTCCAGCCTATATCCTTCTCCCTTACTGGATGCTTCCTGCCTTCAAACAGCAGACTCCAAATTCTTCAGTTTTGGAACTCAGATTGGCTTTCCTTGCTCCTCAGCCTGCATATGGCTATTGTGGGACCTTGTGGTCATGTGAGTTAATCCTTAATAAACTCCCCTTTAGAGAGGTCTGTCTCTCTAGAGAATCCTGACTAATATAGTATCCAACACTCTTCACTCTGTTTATAGATTCTTCATTCAGCCCTTTTTCTTCCCGACACCATGGTCTGTCTTAGATTTACCTGG
>NW_012100209.1:4066707-4117047 GCF_000951045.1 Mandrillus leucophaeus | reverse complement strand
GAACAGGAGACGGCTCTGCAACAGGTCCAGGCTGCTGTGCAAGCTGCTCTGCCACTTGGGCCATATAACCCAGCAGATCCAATAGTGCTTGAGGTGTCATTGGCAGATAGGGATGCTGTTCAGAGTCTTTGGTAGGCCCCCACAGATCAATCACAGTGGTGGCCTCTAGGATTTTGAAGTGAGGCCCTGCCATCTTCTGCAGATAACTACTGTCCTTTTGAGAGACAGCTCTTGGCCTGTTACTGGGCTTTGGTGGAAACTGAACGTTTGACTTCGGGTCATCAAGTCACCATGCGAACTGAACTGCCTATCATGAGCTGGGTGCTTTCTGACCCATCTAGCCATAAAGTGGGTCATGCAGAGAAGCATTCCATCATCAAATGGAAGTGGTATATGCATGACAGGGCTCGAGCAGGTCCTGAAGGTACAAGTAAGTTACATGCGGAAGTGGCTGAAATGACCATGGCCTCCACTCCTGCCACTCTGTCTTCTCTTCCCCAGCCTGCACCAATGGCCTCACGGGGAGTTCCCTATGATAGTTGACAGAGGAAGAAAAAACTAGGGCCTAGTTCACAGATGGTTCTGCATGATATGCAGTCACCACTTGAAAGTGGACAGCTGTAGCACTACAACCCCTTTCTAGGACATTCCCGAAGCACAGCTGTGAAGGGAAATCTTCCCAGTGGGCAGAACTTTGAGCAGTGCATCTGCTTGTGCACTGTGCATGAAAGGAGAAATGACCAGATGTGCGATTATATACTAATTCATGGGCTGTAGCCAATGGTTTGGCTGCATGGTCAGGGACTTAGAAGAAGCATGACTGGAAAATTGGTGACAAAGAAATTTGGGGAAGAAGTATGTGGATGGACCTTTGTGAGTGGTCAAAAATTGCCAAGATATTTGTATTCCGTGTGAGTGCTCACCAACAGGTGACCTCAGCAGAGGAAGGTTTTAATAATTAAGTGGATAGGATGACCTGTTCTGTGGACACCACTCAGCCTCTTTTCCCAGCCACCCCTGTCATTGCCCAATAGGCCCATGAACAAAGTGGCCACAGTGGCAGGGATGTGCATGGGCTCAGCAACATGGACTTCCACTCACCAAGGCTGACCTGCCTATAGCTACTGCTGAGTGCCCAATTTGCCAGCAGCAGAGACCAACACTGAGCCCTGGATATGGCACCATTCCTCGGGTG
Source organism: Mandrillus leucophaeus (assembly GCF_000951045.1). Lineage (NCBI taxonomy): Eukaryota > Metazoa > Chordata > Mammalia > Primates > Cercopithecidae > Mandrillus > Mandrillus leucophaeus. Next base: position 4,115,852 of record NW_012100209.1, on the reverse strand, counting down.
GATCAGTCAGCTTCCTGGTGGCAGGTTGATTATACTGGGCCTCTTCCACCATGTAAAGGGCAGAGGTTTGTCCTTGGTGGAATGGACACTTATTCAGGATATAGGTTTGCCTATCCTGCATGCAATGCTTCTTCCAAGACTACCATCTGTGTATTCACGAAATGCCTTATCCATCATCATGGTATTCCACACAGCATTGTCTCGGACCAAGGTACTCACTTTACAGCTAAAGAAGTGTGGCAGTGGGCTCATACTCATGGAATTCACCAGTCTTACCAAGTCTCCCATTATCCTGAAGCAGCTGGACTGGTAGAATGGTGGAATGGCCTTTTGAAGTCACTATTACAACACCAACTAGGTGACAATACTTTGCAGGGCTGGGGCAAAGTTCTCCAGAAGGCCATGTATGTTCTGAATCAGCATCCAGTATATGGTACTGTTTCTCCCATAGCCAGGATACACGGGTCCAGGAATCAAGGGTAGAAGTGGAAGTGGCACCACTCACCATCAACCCTAGTGATCCACCAGAAAAAATTTTGCTTCCTGTTCTCACAACATTACATTCTGCTGGCCTAGAGGTCTTAGTTCCAGAGGGAGGAATGATGCCACCAGGAGACATGAGAATGATTCAATTAAACTGGAAGATTGCCACTTAGACACTTTTGGGTCCTCCTACCTGTAAGTCAACAAGCTAAGAAGGGAGTTACAATGTTGCCTGGTGTGATTGATCTGGACTATCAAGATCAAATCAGTCTTCTACTGCATAATGGAGGTAAGGAAGTGTATGCATGGAATACAGGAGATCCATTAGGGTGTCTCTTACTATTACCATGCCCTGTGATTAAGGTCAATGGGAAATTACAACAGCCCAATCCAGGCAGGACTACAAATGACCCAGACCCTTCAGGAATGAAGGTTTGGGTCACTCTACCAGGAAAAAACCCACGACCTGCTGAGGTACTGTTGAAGGCAAGGGGAATACAGAATGGGTAGTAGAAGAAGGTAGTCATCAATACCAGCTACGACCACATGACCAGTTGCAGAAATGAGGACTGTAATTGTCGCAAGTACTTTCTCCCTCTTTTTTTGAAAACATGTTTGTACATGTATACGCTTGTACTAAGAAAGTATCTTCATTTTATTTCCTTTCTCCTTTATTGTGTAACATAAGATTTACTGACTTCACATCAGCATTTAAGTATCATTAACTTTATGTAATAGTATTTGGGTTGGGGATTGGTACATTTCCACTTGTATGAAGGATAGTTGTATTACATTAGGCATAATTATGAATTTATTATTGTCTTTACTTGAAGATTGTGTATGATCTCAGGAGATGTGTATGGGTTCAAGTTGACAAGGGGTGGACTTGTGATGGTTAATACTGAGTGTCCACCTGATTGGATTGAAGGATACAAAGTATTGATCCTGGGTGTGTCTGTGAGGGTGTTGTCAAAGAAGATTAACATTTGAGTCAGTGGGCTGGGAAAGGCAGGCCAACACTCAATTTGGATGGGCACAATCTAATCAGCTGCCAGTGTGGCCAGAATATGAGCAGGCAGAACAATGTAAAAAGAGAGCCAACCCTAGCCTTCCAGCCTATATCCTTCTCCCTTACTGGATGCTTCCTGCCTTCAAACAGCAGACTCCAAATTCTTCAGTTTTGGAACTCAGATTGGCTTTCCTTGCTCCTCAGCCTGCATATGGCTATTGTGGGACCTTGTGGTCATGTGAGTTAATCCTTAATAAACTCCCCTTTAGAGAGGTCTGTCTCTCTAGAGAATCCTGACTAATATAGTATCCAACACTCTTCACTCTGTTTATAGATTCTTCATTCAGCCCTTTTTCTTCCCGACACCATGGTCTGTCTTAGATTTACCTGGGAGGAAAATAACTGATACAGGTTCAGGAACATTTGAAAGCCAGGAAACAGGCTTTATGGAAAGTCATTTGAGAATAAGATGAAAGAAAGTTCCAGCTCATTTCTGTCACTGGTCAATGTTCTGTAACTTTAAATTTCTAAATAAATGAACAATTGGGGGTGTCTTTCCTGCAATATTATTATTGCCATCTCCCTGTTACTATAATCATTTCAGATGATGAATATACAAGGCTTAAGAAAGGACTCACCATTTGTTGTCTTGTCTTTTCCTTTATCCAAGCTTGAAGAGTAATTTGCTGCCAGCTCTTCCTCCAGATCCAACCCTTCACTATCCTGTTTGCATTACTGCAAATTAATTTTCCAAAAACTTTGGTCTGCATATGTCACCTTCCTCTTCAACAATATTCAGTACTTCCCTTCTGCTTTTATAAAAGACTCCTGTCTGTGGCTTGGGGTTCAAGTCTCTCCATATTATGGTCCTATCCATTTCTTTCTCATCCTGAATCATGCTCCCTTTATGGTCCTCTCTCTGCTAGAAATTTGCTTCATCCAGTTCTCCATGCTCTTCCTCCCTCCATCCTTTGCTCAATGTGTTCCTCTTGCATGCAAGATCCTCTTTACTCATGTCAGGGTGTGTAAGCCTACCTTCTTCTGGATCCCACTCAATTGAGGACCTTAGGTTTTCTAAGGCTTCCCCAGGTCAGTGATTCTTCCAACTGTCTAGTAGTTGGGAGACCACAGGAGGCTACATGGTATTTTCAGAGCCCCTTCTGAATGTTAAACTCATAAAGAGTACCCAAAATGTAGTATTAACTATCAGCAGATGTTACCTTGTGAGACAGGATCACAGGAAATCTGGAAGGGAAAAGACATAGAATATAGAAATCAGGCAAAAACTGCTTAGTCTGTTGTTGAAGAATCTTTTCTTTAAAAAGGAGAGGTCTGCATGGAGCAAAGATAGGAAAGAGTCAAAACTAGCAGAGAGGATCTCCAGCTCAGGCCAGGAAGGGAGAATTTGGATGTGGAGAATGTAAGGAAACAGCAGGCTCTTGAAGGGAGTGGTTTATGGTTCAGAAATCCCATGTGAGACTAGCTAACTATGGCCTGTGACTAACTCATTTTTTGATGTCTCCTCATTAAATACTCATCTAATTATGAATTCAGGCTCCCCTCTTCCTCCCTCATCCTCTCAGACACCTTGAGATCATGGCAGGACGCTCTCCCATATGGATCAATGGGGTTTTTTTCATTAGAAAAGAATATACCCTTGTAAACATTTTGATATCCTGATTTTTTTTTTTTACCTTACTCTCTTGTGAGTGTGGTTACTAGGGGTCAGGTGCCCACATTCTGATCAGTGCTGGCCACCAAACCAAGCTGAGCTTCTGATTCTGCAAACTTGAGGCCTACACCCTGAAGGAGGTTCACTCCCTAGGTCCTGCCCCTGTGAACACTTGACCTTCCAGAAGGCTCCTTCTCAGCCTTTTAATCCCTGTCTTCAATAGAACTCATCAGGCCTTAAGTAAATGTGACCTTTTCATGTAACTTCCCAGGGTGCCTGAAGAGACAGATTTCCTATAAGATAGGTCTGTATGTCTTAACCCCAGTGACTGGAACAGTACCTTGACTGAATATAGCCAATATGTTATTAATACAGTTGTTGCCAATCTTCCTCCACTAGAATATATCATCCCTCTGTTGCCTGACTTACTCCACTGCTGTATCTCTAATGCCTAACAAATAGTGCCTGGCACATATTTGGTGCTCCAAAATATTTGATGATTGGATCATCTTAGAAGTCATGATGTTTTATTCCTTTTAGGTTCTTTTTACTTCAAAATCTACAAGACAGTCAATCTACTCCATGAGTCTCTGCTTTCTGACACTCCCTGCCTTATCAAGATTTCAGAAATACTCCTGGTTCCTAGTCAAACACAGTTAATACTCTTAGTAGTGTACATATATGTCATGCACCCTTTTAAACACTTTGTATTCACTCTTTTAATTGTTACAATCAGTCTGTGAAGAAATAATACAATTATCCTCATGTTGCATATGAGGAAACTGAGGCACAAGGTGGTAAAGTGACAGCATTGTATATGAACTAAGGCAATTAGGCTTTGGAGTTTGTATTCCTAATCACTAGTCCAACTACCTCTCCAATGGTTATAGCACCTACCTGTTTATTTGAGAATGGCCTAATTTATGAAATTCTAGTGCATGTCAGAAGGGAGTTTTGGCTAAGACATGAGGAAGAAGACTGCCCTGCACATGTTAATAAATCATATTAATAATGAGCATGGTTTATTTATCCACAACATCATGAATGCACAAGCAGATCAACCATAGATGGGATTAGATCAAACAAACAGCTCCAGTCCTGCCCTGGAGCGCTAATAATCTAGAGGTGTAAAACCTATTCTCTAGGCTAAAAAGTGAAAACAACCAGGCTTAGGGAACAATGGAGAACTGTCACCCTTCTGGATCAGAAAATGGTAGCTTCAACCACTCTGCATGAGGAAAGAAAAAATGGCTTATAGTAACCATATATTTTTATGCCATAAAAAAATCACATGGAAATGTTCTTCCAATGGCCTTCTCTTTCCTGGCCAGGGGTACCCCTGCCAGTTGCTGCCAAGGGGCTTCAGCTGCCCCTAGTATCATTAGAACTTTCTACAAGTGCCCTAAAGGCTGAAGCCCTTGATGATTTTGTGTGACCTGTGCTCTGAGAGCTGCTTATATATATGTTAGGAGGACAAATTTTGGAGTCAGACACTGCTTAGTCCTAATTAACCTGATTAATTAATGTTGTAGAATCTTGATTTCCTCATATATATACTATACACTTCATAAGCTGGTGTGATAATGTGATATAATAAGAAATTACATTTATTTGCGTTCTTCCCCCAGCTCTTGATATAAATATATTGAAACTCTTGTAAATAGTGGCACGAGGAGAATCTTTTGTTATATTTGGTCTTTGACACCCCCCACTAGCCAGGTTTTTGACATAGAGCTCCTAACACTTCTATAATTTTCTGAGTGATAGGAGCCTCTGACACAAAGTTTCTAAATCTCTTGAAAATTTTCAGTTGATAAAAGTATCTTTTGTTTTATTTGGTGACTCTTGACAGGCATCTGGATAACCTTGGGATGAAGGCTAGTTGCCAGGAAAACAAACTATGTGATTAGAGGGTTAAATCTTTTAGTTCTATTCTTCAGCCTCTGGGGAGAGGAAAGGGGTTGAATGTTGGGTTGATCACCAATGACCAACAATGTAATCGATCATGCTTACATAGTGAAGCCTCCACAAAATCCTCTCCAGGACTTGAAGAGTTTCAGGGTTGCTGGAGGTGCTTGGAGGTGTACCAAGTGAGGACAGGGAAGATCTTCCCCTGCAACCCTCTGCACCAATACCTTGCCCTATCCATCTCTTCATTTGGCTGTTTGTCAGTATTCTTCCTTTGTAATATCCTTTATATATAAACTGGCAAATCTTAAACTTATCCCTGAGTTCTGTGAGTCAACCAGCATATTAAACAAACCCAAGGAGGGGGTAGTGGGAACCATGATTTATAGTCAGTAAGAAATATAGGTGAAAATCTATTACTTGTGATTGGTGTCTAGTGTAGGGGATCAGTCTTATTGGACTGAACCCTTACCCTGTGGGATCTGACATGAACTCCATGTATATAATGTCAAAATTGAATTTAATTATAGGACACTAGGTGGTGTCTGCTGGAAAACTCGTTGCTGGTAGTAAGAAATCCTCACACAATTTGGTTACCAGAACTGAAGTAGTGTGTTGATCAACTACACATAGATTTTAGTCTGTCAGAGCTTCTGTCACTAGCCTCAAAGCTGCCTTATAAGGGCAAACTTATGCCAGAACAATAGAAAGGCTCTCTAAGATCTCTGGTTTCCAAGAGGGTACTCAATGTGAGGGAAGGACAAAACCAGGATAGACCACTGCCTAGCACAAAGTAAGCATTCGATGTGTTGTATATGCATACACTTAACTCTTTTCTCTGAAATAAAGCATCAGGCTCTGTGAAGGACAAGTAACTTGCACTACCAGCAGATCATGAGACTTCAGCCCTGGGGATTCAGCCTTTGCACTTGGTTTCTCACCCACGTGGTGAGAAACCCGTGTTGTAATTACTGAGAAGTCATCCAGTGTCAGATGATGTTAGCCCTGTGTCATGCAGTCCCCAGGAGGAAACGGACAGCAAGTTCCACTAGAATAGTTCATGAGAAGCTTGAATAAAAGGATACTCATATGGATGTGAGCGAAGTGTAGGGAACATAGAAGCAATTGAGTAATACCTCTAGTTTATAAGAGTGGGGCCATTATCACCTTAGAGTGAAGTAGGAGAGAAGGAGCTATTATTAAAACCTGCCAGAGTCAGTTCTGAGCAGAGGCTGTCTTGATAGAGTTTGACCTTAGTAGGATGTGGCCACACTGCAGGGTGACCTCAAATGAAGGTGTCCAGGAGGGGCCACAATATCATTCTCCTCGCTTGTGACCTCATGATAGGGCTCTGTTGTGGCCAAACCTAACCTGAAGCCAGATGTCAAGAGAGCCCCTTGCTGTAATTTATATTAGTCAAGGTAGAGAAAGGTGGGTTTCTATGTTTCTGCATAGATAGAGTTGTTTGCATGGATTACCTATTTAATTCTTACAATCTCCTCGTGAGATAACTATTATTCCAGTTTGTCAGAAGAGAACACTGACTTTTAAGTAGTAAAAATTTACTATATATGTTTTTTTGTATATATACACACATACATATATTTCCACATATTTATATAATGTTTGTATTTTTATTTTTGTTTTTAAAAGGATGATGTGTTTATTGTAGAAAATTTGGAAATACAGTTTCCTCTTTTCAAAAGGAAAGTAATAATCTAATAACTTTTTCATCATGGATCACCTCTATTAACATATTTTCACATCTATTTTATATGGTACATTTAACATGGCACATTTTAACTTCATTTTATTATATTCATCTTAATTCAATTTATTTCATTTCATTTATGAAAATATATGACGTTTAAATGTGTCAGATACTATTCTATGTATTTTATAATATTAACTCAATAAATTCTCATAATAGTCTTATGAGGGCAAGTATCATTATTATGCCAATCATACAGGTTAAAGAGGTTAATTTGTCCAGAGTCACCTATCTAGTGAATGGTGAAGTTTGTATTCAAATATGGGCAATTGGAATTGTATTTGGCTCCTATTCTTAATCCTTCTGATCTACGGACTCTCACATACACATACATTGCAAACTTGGAATCATTCCTGTTCTCTGTGTTTTATTTTTATCTAATTGTAAGTCTTCAGCATGCATTCACATAGCAGTTTTTTTCCCTGATCATAACAAATGTAACTAGGTATGGAAATAAGTATTTCAGAAAGGAAAGAATATGTCAGTAAATAGCTGCTAAAAAATCAGGTAGAAAAAGATGTACCCCCAACACACACACACACACACACTCAGGAAACCAAAGGACAAATGCTAATATCACTAGTCAAGTATTGAATCATTTGACATGTAGAGTGACCTTCACAGGGGTCACTTAAATAAGACTCAGTGTGTTTAATGGCTGTGTTTCATTATTTGCACAGGGTCATAGATAATTCATTGGCAACTAGTTAACTGCCACGTATGCAGTTTGATATGGGGATTTGATATGTATAAGGGACTTTGAGGATTGAGGGACATGTAAAATGATTTCACTAAACTCTCTGGCTGACAGTATAGTTGTGGAGGCAAGATATATATGCACAGAAAAATGTTATGGACTGAATATTTGTATCCCCTTAAAATTTTTATGTCAAACTTCTTATTCCCAATGTGATGGTACTTGGGGATGAGAATGTTGGGAACTAATTAAGGTTGGATGAGGTCACGAGGATGGGGACCTCATGATGGGATTAGTGCTCTTTTGGGAGGAGACACCAGAGAGCTTGCTCTGTCCACCGCCCCTAGGACTGAACCTGCACACAAAAAAAATTCATGTGAGCATGCAGCAAGATGGTGGCTGCATATAAGCTAAAAGAAGAGGCCTCAGAATGAAACCTTCCTTGCCAACACCTTGCTCTTGGACTTCCCAGACTTCAGAACTGTGAGAAATAAGTTTCTGCTGTTTAAATCATCTAGTCTATGGTATTTTCTTATGGCAGCCTGAGCTGACTAATATAAGTAAGATACAATTTTTAAAAGTAGTTCAAGACAATAAGTGCCTACCACTAAGTGAAGAATATGATAAATGTTTTAGGGGCAGAAGGGTCTGAGCAGCTGTGGTGATAGAATAGGACTCCTAGGGCTTAGTGGGATTGGGGTGGGGTAACTGGCTGCAGACTCACAAGCAAGAGTACTTAAGGATCATGCAGATTCGAATGTGCCTACTCATAATTCATATGATTGATCTGAGCTAACAGAACTCTTAGGGCTCTGTATTTGTCCTCTCTGACTGACATACTTGTCTCCTCTTCTTCATCTAGTTAATGCCTCTTCAGCCTCAAGACAGTTTAAATGTTTCATCTTCAAGAAAGCCTTTGCTGACTTCCAGGTTTGGTTGTGATACCCAGTTACAGAATTCTTTGAACTTTTCCTTTATGGCAGTTTCCATAATGATATTTAAATAATTAATTGGCATAAGGTTTTATTAATGCTTGTTTACCTCACTGGACTTCAAGATCTATAAGTACCCAAATTGGGTTTTTTTATGTCCCATTGTGGTCCCAAATTCTGGTACAGTCTTTGTAAGAATTAGGTGCCCAATATTTGTTTGTTGATTGACTAAATGGACTCTCCCCACAGGAGAGTCCTTCCTTGCTGTAGCAGTGACTTATTTTAGACTGAGTCTTTTTTTGGTAAGAGTTAAGAACCATGTATATAATCAAAGGAATAGTTTGTGGTCTCCCAGGCCATGTTTTAAATGTAAACTGGTTGGCTCAGATCTAGCACAGTCCTCTTCAGAACTTCAACTTGCTTCTGATTTATAGAAATAGGAGAGGATGAAAGCTCAGGGTCAGATGACAGAATAGATTGAATGGAATCCATGGCCAGATAATTTCTATAAGAGGCCAAGGGTGTGGTTCAACCATTCCTTCAAAATTTTCAAACTTCAATTCATAACAGGCTGAGAACAATTTCTATTGTTATTTTTTAAAGGTTTCACTTAAAAATGTGAAGAAAATTGACTAAACTGCAAAACTTTTGACTAGAGCCCTTTCCAAGTATTGCAGATAAAACAAACTTAACTCTTTCTTTTTTGGGCTACTGAGCTCCTTAACTGTTTAGGAAAGGGAGATGGTGGAGCTAAGCCAGGGATGTTCCTTCCTTTTTGTTAGGTTGTCTATGAGAATCCTTTGACTACACTCAGGTACCCCAATTTTCAGCTTCCTGTGGTATCAGATGTTTGGGAGAAAAGGCAAGATCTGTTTTTAGAAACATTTATTTAACAAAGAGTTCAGAAATCCCCATTCTAATAGCTTTGAAATTAGCTACCTCTGACCTCTTTCAGGGCAGTTTCCATCTTTCTGAGATTACCCTGGCAGTGACATTCCTAACTCAGACTCCCAGGTCTCCAGTCCCTCTCCTCCTCCTGCCTTTACAGAGCATGTGACCATCCCATCTAGATCATGAAGACTGGAGAACTTGACATAGTCACAGCCACTTTTTCCTTTGAACATTATGGCGACTGCAAGACCCATGGCGTTAACAAGACATCTCTAACCAGGGCCTGTGGTTGCAGGAGCTAACAGTGGCCAAACTGATATATCAACGACCAAATGATCAAGACCAAGACCCTGTATATTGACAAGTTAATAATGCTCAGATAACTTTTCTAATATAAAAATCCCTTCCAAGATCTGGATTACACTCACAATCTGGCTGGTGAACCGTTTCTCTAAAAAATATGCCATGAATAAATATAACTCAAAGCCATCTCACATGTTTGAATTCTAGAACACTTCCCTTTTCTACTGGTCACTTATTCTATCGAAAATTCAGCTGAGAAATAGAAGGTAATATTTTGAAAAGCTGATAGGAACCAACTAGATTTCTCAATACCCATGTATTAAGTTGATGTGCTTTATGTATATAATCTCTCTGATCTTGACAGTATATTCTTACTCCATACACAATTTTAACAAGTGTAAGAGTATGGTCTCCCAGCTCATAGTAGATTAGAAACAATATGTTAGAAAGGGCAAACATATTAGGATCATTAAGAGGTCACAACAGGTGGTTGTATTGTGATAAAGAATGTACAGAAATGAGGAAAGGTAGACACAAAAACTACAAATAAACATCTTAGTGCCTGGGGCCATTTTGTGTGTGAGAGGTGGCCCTCTCCACTCATGCTGGGAAGCAGAACATCTATATTGCAACACGGCAGAGCAATAGGATGTTCATTGTGTTGACCCTGGATCATCAAGCAAAAAGTAAAGTGGGAAATTTATAACAAGTTACCCTTGCTCGAGCCACAGCAAATAATTCAAAACTTTACAAACATTTTCAAGTAAAATAGTTCAAATAAAACACATTGTAAGGCTCTAATAGATAAGCTATGGTTACCTGGAAAATGTATTTCTTTGAAACACCTTATTTTGTGATAATGTCAAATAAATGAGGTGTCTTATGTGGTGAGCACTGAAGAGTACAGAAAATGCAATTTTGATTTCATAGACAAACTGAAATATTCATGAGATCATATTTTCTCAAATGAAATTTAATAATAGTATATTGTCTCTCTTCCTAATATGGTTGCAATTGGGGTTGGGGGGGAGGAAGAGACACACACACACACAAATAGGGGCTCTGTCCTATCAACAAAATATTTGCACATGACTAGTTATGAATATTCCATTGGGAAGCTGTAGGGAAGATAAATTCTCCAACCCGTGTAAACTTCAGTCTGATCAACAACAGATTGAAGTAAGTCAGTTAGCAAATGTTTTCAGTGGAGTAGAGGAATCTCATTTAAACAACCAAAACTAGGGGAAGAAAACCTTAGCATCCTAAAAAGCTTGGCTCTTCATATATCAGTATTATATCCAGTAGACAGAAAGGTACTCAAATCATGTTTGTGTTTATTCATATTTTCCTTGTTTCTTTTTTTTTTTTAGGAGACACCAAGGATATTTTCTTCTCCTTTGTTATTAGATTTGTCTTTGTCTGAATTCTTGGGTACTAGGGAGATAAATGCTTTGAAATTACCCAGAGAGAAGTAGATTAATGGTTTTGTTTTTCAAATATCTTAGTAAAAGATTTGAAAATTATTATTTGTGAGGTTGTAAGTAGATACTTAATGAAGCACAGCAAATTGAATATCCCTTCCAGACGCACTTAATTAACACCATGGATCAAAGGCCCAGAAAATAAAACTATTCTAAGCCAAAGTCAGAAATCCTCAGGGGTCATTACTTACCTCTGCTTCCCAAATTTGACTAGTGGGAATGACCCATGCTGTCTAAATGCATTGCTTTGAGTTTGCTCTCTATTTCACAGCCTACGGTGGAGACTATGAGGTGCTGGTGGGATTTGTGCAACGTCTCATCTATCACCAGTTTGGGGAACTTAGCTAAGGTTACTCAGAAACCCAAAGTTTCAGTAATCAGATTTTTAAAATAAATTATTTCAGGGCAATAAGTATCTATAGTAATGAGAAAAATGAGAGTTAGTGATGACAGCCTGGGTCACTCTAAGAAATCCTCAGGACTACTGTGACAAATATTTGCTGATGGAAGAAAGATCTTCCCATTCAGAAATGTTCCACCCCACTCCTATCTGTCCTGGGCCATAGTTCTTTTATACCTCTGTGCTACAAATTCAGTAGGTGCTTGTTAAATTAGGTCCAATCCTCTACTGGTAATAATGGATTCCCCGTACACCTGTTATTTTCCTAACTCAAATTTCATTGATGAGGGTCCATTTCTTTTTCCATACCTGGTTCACCTGCTTTGGGAGGGAGTGGGCTCTTGGAATCCAGTCCTAATATGGTTCTACGTAACAGGAAAGACAATCTTCTTTCTACTCCAAGTCAATGACTGTATGGTCCTGGTTCTAAACTTGAAAAATTGTGTACTATCTCCAGCTGTGCCCTGATGATTTCTCCCCATGAGTAATGGGACACTATGGTTCAAAATGGTGAATGGCAATAACAACAGTAATTTTTAAAAGATGTTATAGTTTTTAAAGCACTTTTATGTGCATGATCTATTGTGAATTTCAAAACAATCTTGTGGATTAATTTTTCATCCTTATTTTACAGATGAAGAAGCTGAAGGAGAGTGACTTACCCAAAGTCACACACCTAGGAACTGGAAGGAGATAAATGCACTGAGGCCTTCTGGGTCTATGCATTCTACCTGTGACTGTTGCCTCTCTTGGCCATCCCAGAGCATCATGTGATGCTGTGATATAACAACAGCAGCGACAACAACAAGAAATCAATGTGGTCCTTTGTATGTGTAGGTTATATGGATACCATGAAAGGCTGGTTCAAATCCATCTTCTTATACTTCATGTGACAATGGCAGATGGTCAGGTTCACAACTACGCCAAATGTCATGCCCAACGTCAGGTTCCAGTCCATGCTGACGTTTGAGGGAGTGGGTGGATGAGCACAAAGAACACCTGGGGGGCCACAGGCAGGTGAAGGATGATTTTATTCAGCAGCAGGTCTCAACAACAGCTTTCTCACACTGTCTGCCCCGTCTCGGCTTCCTGAGCCAGCGGGTCCCACATACAGCTGTGCGGCCAGCTCTCCCCTGACTTCAGGGTCAGCAGCTTAACTCTTTCTCTCTCTGGGCACAAGTGAGTCAAGATGTGTCCTGGCTCCCCTCTGTCCATCTGCAAAGGATGGCTCTCTCTCTTTCTCTGGTCACCAGCACTCCTGCACAGTGTCAACAGGACAGTTATACCTTTTACAGACAATAGTGGCATAGAGCCAAGTGATGAGTCTTCCTTATGTTATAGCTATGGCAGTGAGCTTCTCTATGTTATGTCTACGTGGCTATGATAACAAGGGGAGTTGTATGCCTGCGCTCTAAACTCACTGAGTCACTCTGAATGTTTACCTTGGCCTATTCCTTGACCAAAGCACAGCCATGTTCCTTACACAGACATTTCCAAGTTCTTTGGAATTTGTGAGGAATGAAGCCTTGGAAGGAGGTAAAACCAATGGGTCCTTCTGGCAATGAAGTCCTTGACCTAATTAGCACCAGGCTGTATCTAATGGAGAGCACAATCATGTGTAATGAATAGATTAAGCTGCTTTCATTAAAGGGTAGAGAAACCCAGAAAATGCCTATAAATGCATATTATCCCACATTAAAAATAAGTTATGTGCCCTTCTGTATATTATCTCTGATGAAATGAGTGAATTTACTTGTGTCTTTCTTTTGGAACAGAAATTCTAGAATGAAACTGGCAAATGTGAGGCCAGTGATGGAGTGCTGCTGGGACCCCTGCTGCACCACACAGGTTAGCACACATTTCAAAAGAATCATAACTTCCACACTCCTGTGGTCCTACTAGCTCAATTAGAGGGCCAGCTTGGCCTTCTTCATCATGCCCTGTGGGAATACCCTTTGATATTGCTAAGGATCCTAGAGCCGAGTGACAGAACAGAATGAAAAGCTGACTCCAGGAGAGTATTTGATCTCTGAGTTGGGTCACAGTGAGAGCAGACACCTGCCTGTAAGGATAGTCTCATGCTCACTGAATCTATCAGTCTGGGCCAGGCTAACTGCAGCCAAATGCAGGCGTTTACCTAAGCTAACCCTTGAATGACTGGCTGTGTACCAGCAGTAAGCATATTCACTGAGCCTGGAGTTCCAGATAATCATAATCTCAGGTCTGTTTTCAGAAGCAGGTTTGTTCAGGTTCTGTATTCAGACTTCTTGCTGTAACTGTTATAGAAAACAAGACAACCTGTCTAACAGACCCCCCACATCTGAATCAGAGGGGGAAAAAATAGGAATGCTTCAACCCCAGCCATTCTTATCCCCACCACCACTTCTCACGTAGATCCTGAGACACTAGCCTTTTCCTTACTGTCTATTTTAACTGAGAGAAGAAATTAAGATGGAGGAAGATGGAGAGATGAATAAAATGGGATGCACAAGGCAGAAGGAGACATGGATAATGAGGCAGGTTTCTGAGTGACTGTTGTGCCTGGGGCAAAAAAATATTAAAACCCCATGCAAAATGAAAGATTATTTTGTCTCCTTTGTGACCTTAGACAACCAATTTCCTTCAGTACAGTTAAAGACTGTAGCATAATGTGATGAACATTATTACTGAGAACAACCAGCTTCTCAAGTGTGGCTTGGTGGAAAGGCAAAGTAGCCATCTATTAGCTTCAAGGCGTGCTTTCCCCTCCTCCTGTACTAGCAAATGGCCATTGCAGTATACACAGAGCCACCTCCCTCTGAGGTTCCACAGTGTGAACAGAACCAATTTCCTTCTGAGATTCCACAGTATGTGCAGAGCCACCTTCTCTCTGAGGTTTCACAGTTTATCCAGAGCCCTGCACCCCACTCTAAGGTTCTACAGTATATACAGAGCCAGCTTCCCTTTGAGGTTCCATAGTATGTGCAGAGCCATTCTCCTTCTGAGGTATCACAGTATATGCAGAGCCACCCTCCCTTTGAGATTCCACAGTATATGCAGAGTCAGCCTCCCTCTGAGATTCCACAATATATACAGAGCCAACCTCCCATTGAGGTACCACAGTATATGCAGAGCTAGTCTCCCTCTATGGTACTGAAGTAGAGAACAATAATAATACATAATAAGGAAAAAAAGAAATAAGCTAAATTAGATGCAATTCCTATCTCCATTTGGTACAATTTTTCAGAAGCAATAAAAAGACTGAAATATGAGAAGTGGAGAGAAAATGTGTCTGTCCCAATAAAAGTCAAGAAAACCATAACATCATAACCATTTTTGGTATGAATCAAGTGTTCAGAATCCTTATAAATATGACATAATGTTCAATGTTTGGCCTTAGAAAAGAAACTAATATAAAAAGCTACTAGAGGAAAACAACAAATTGAGGCCCATTTCAACATAAATTTATGAAAAATTATAGTGTCTAGTCTCTAAAAAAAGGAACTTCAGAAATCTTTTTGGATTTCAAGGATTAGTTTTGCTTAAATCAAATGGCATTAGTGATGGTTCAATTATATTATTTACAGTAACCTTCAGGAGATCATGAAGACCACCTTCAAATATAGTCTATAAGTTTTTGGAAACATTTGCTTTTGTAGCAATGCACACTGCTGTGTGACCCACATGGGCACATAGGTTGTTTAATTTTCAAAATATGGTACTCTGTGGGGACAGAATTGAAGGAATAAATTATTTTCTCTGGTTAATACCTCAGGTTAGAGACCTTCCTTAATCTGGCCTTGTTGCTGGCAGGATTGCCTAGAAGCATAATGTATGACTCACAAGTACATACGGCAATCACATTTAAGACAAGACCTGGGTATGAAGTTCCATTTCCACCTACTGTGCCATTTGCACTAATGAAGGTTTCACAAAAAAAGACCTATTCAGCCTGGGTGGTTCTAGCCACACCTAAGGGAGGAATGAAACATCTGTTAATTGGAAGTCATGGTTTTGGGTTACCTTAATGAAAACAGAAAAAATAATCATGTTATATTTTTCCAAATATTAAAAAAAATAGAAAAAATAATGTCACTGTTGCCTACTGACATCAAATTTTTTTAACCATGCCATGTTAGAACTAGAAGGGCTTGGGCTCAAGACAAAGTGGGACCTGAGAAAAGCCTGGGTTCAGAGGAGACCTCTGGGCATCATCAAGACTCAGAAGCTATAGTGGCACATCCCTGCCAGTGGAGTTGAAGCAAGGATGTCCTGTCTGAGGGCATGGTGGTATGGAAATATCCTAGGCTATGTTTGACCACGCAGAGGCCAACATCAGCATGTTTCTGGAGATGGAATGATGGGAGGAGGAAGGCAATGATTTTCTGGGAAAGCCCATTTATAAGATCCATGTGGGGCCTTGGATACTCTATAAATAGTCAGTATCCTTCCCAAGGTTACACCTCAATGATTGTTGCCTTTTATCTCTGTGCTTTCATTTTGCAACAGTCCCCCAAATACAGGAAGGATTACATCTTAGCCAGTGGGGACCTTCCAGTCCAACTTGACATCAGAGCTAGGATTAGGGTGAGATGAGTAAGGTATCATGCACATGTAGGATCAGATTCTGTTTGTATTATAAACTTTGATATTTTCTTCATCATGGATTTTGGGTCATTGCTTTTTCAAAAATATCACATAAAATATTATTTATTTTAATAACCTATATTTTTACCCACCTTAAATTTTGAGCCTGAGGTGAATGCTTCTCTTGCCTCACCCTGTTCCCATGATTTGGCCCTTGACTTGTCCTAGGATATGATCTCCACAGCAACAGACTAAACCAATGATCCCATGGGTGCTCATGGAGTTTAGGGAATTGTACCTTCTAGTGATAGGGAAGAGGCACTTTCTGCCCCAGGACCTAGGAGAGATGGTAAGAAGTCAGCAAACTTCCATGGCTTGGGTTTTTATTACGGATTGGCCATCTCTTCTTCACAGGCACTTTTATACATGCAGTGTAGTTAAAATCAGTATAATTTCTTTAAAAGTAGAAACCAAACTCAGTCATGTTTTGATTTAGTACTGAAAATAAATGAGAATCCACTGCTCCTGGAATGAAATGAATCCAGCCATTTTTATCATCCTCTATTTGCTTGGCAATGAAAAAGACTTTTTGAAACATAAACATGATGAATGGTTCAAAATTAATTTGAGAGTTATGAAATGAGTTTTACCTAATAAAACAGAAAAATGGCAGCAAGGAACACTTTTCTGTAGAGAAATAAGAAATCTATCCTACAGGGAGAGTTGCTCAGAGAGTTGCTTTTTGCTGTGCAGCTTATGTTTAATCCCCACTGTGGTCAATAGTTATCAGGCTTTTGAAGAGGTTGGGCTGGGCCTTGGGACAAGTATTAACACAGTCAATATTGTTTTTTCTCTAATGACTCTCTATAGTCTCCCTTTTATATGTTTTCTTTCCCTTTAGAACCCTTTCCTGATGACCTTATATATCCTTGCAAGCAACCTGCAATGTGCTCCAGCTGCTTTCCTTTTTTGTCTCCTCACCCCATCAGTCAGGACTGGCTGTAAGTAATAGCTGGATCACGGGTTTATATTCTCATGTCTAGAGGCAGGTAGTCCATGGATGGTGAAAATTATTTTAATCTAGGCCTATTATTACCCTTAAAAAAACTTACATAGGGAAGAGAGTCATACAAGTTTGTTTTTTAAGTTATATATCTTTAATACCCATAAATACTGGGTAGAACATGATGGGTAGATGGTAAATTAAATGGATGGGAAAATAAGAGAACTAGGTGGAAGTTTGAAGGCTGAACATAGATTCTAACATTTAGGAATTCAACTAAACACAATTCAGAGGTCCAGCATATGCTGGGTTAAAGTTAGACCAAAGGGCTGCAATGCATCTGAAGAAAATTGTCTCTAGAATTCATGCCTCAAGTGTGGATTAACGCAGTAGCAAATGTGAGGATGTGAATTAAATCTCTCAGTGTAGAATATTGGTACATACTAGTGATATGCAATAAGGCACAAAATCATAATTAGAAAAGATCTCATCAGGAAGCTAAATATGGTCATTTGCTTTGCAAGGGAATATAAATGGATAAAAATTTTATCAGACTCCTGGGAGAATAGGGAAAAGATACAGGTGTTTTCCTACTGAAGATTTTTTTTTTCTTTTTTAGGAGTTTAGGAGGACATATGTATCTCCAAGTATTCCAACGACTCTAGTACTGTGTGGAAAATAGATCCTGAAGCTGAGCTTCCTGCAGCTCAAGAAAGAGATTTCATGTCAAAATAAGTTAACTAAATAATGAAAGACATCCACATGAAGAGACAGTTAAACTATTAAACCTCTTAAAGCTTGCCTTCCAATCACTGTGGTATCAATGGGAGCATGAATGTTTTAGAGAAGACAGAATGGATTGAAATCTTGACCCTTGATATTTACTAAATATTAATACATAACTTTGGGAAACTTATTTAACCACCCTGAGCCTCTTTGTCATTCACATATTCGGCATTTATTTATTTGCTTATTTAGTTTCTAATTTTTTAAACTTTTGCTTTAGGTTCAGGGGCACATGCGCAGGTTTGTTAAATAGCCACATTGTGCATCATGGGGGTTTGTTGTTTTGTTGTATAGATGAAATAATCTATATCACTTGGGTAGTAAGAACAGTACTTGATAGGAAGTTTCTTGATTCTCACCCTCCTCCCACTTTTCACCCACAAGTAGATCCTGGTGTCTGTTGTTCTCTTCTTTGTGTTCATGTGTACTCAGTGTTTAGCTGCCACTTACAAGTTAGAACATGCATTATTTGATTTTATATTCCTGCATTGGTTTGCTTAGGAAAATGGCTTCTAGTTCCATCTATATTGCTGCAAAGAACATGATCTCATCCTTTTTAATGACTGCATAATATATCATCATGTATATGTACCACATTCTTTATCCAGTCTACCACTGATGGACATTTAGATCAATTCCATCTTTTGTGAGTAGTGCTGTAATGAACATATGCATGTCTTTATGGCAGAATAATTTACATTCCTTTTGGCATAAACCTAGTGATGGGATTGCCGGCTCAAATGCTAGTTTTGTTTTAAGTTCTTTGAGAAATTGCCAAACTGCTTTCCACAATGGCTGAACTAATTTACATTCTCACCAGCAGTGTCTAAGTGTTCCCTTTTGTCCACAATCTCACCAGCATCTGTTATTTTTTTACTTTTTAATAATAAATCTGAATGATGTGAGAGGCATTTCATTGTGATTTTGATTTGCATTTCTCTAATGATTAGCGATGTTGAGCATTTTTTTCATATGCTTGTTGGCCATGTGTCTGTCTTCTTTTCAAAAGCGTCTGTGTCCTTTGCCAGCTTTTTAATGGAATTGTTTGCTTTTTGCTTGTTGGTTTGTTTGAGTACATTATAGATTCTGGATTTTAGACCTTTGTTGGATGCATAGTTTGCAAATATTTTCAACCATTCTGTAGGTGATCTCCTTCCTCTGTTGAAAGTTTCTTTTGCTGTGCAGAAGATCTTTAGTTTAAGTACCATTTGTCAATTTTTACTTTTGTTGAAGTTGTTTTTGGTGTTTTTGTCATAAAATCTTTACCAGTTTCTATTTACAGAATAGTATTGCTTATGTTGTCTTCCAGGGTTTTTATAGTTTTGGGTTTTACACTTAACTGTATAATCTATCTTCAGATGACTTTTGTATACAATATAAGGAAGGGGTCCTGTTTCAATCTTCTGCATATGGCTAGCCAGTTATCCCAGCACTATTTATTGAATGAGGAATCTTTTCCCATTGCTTGTTTTTGTTGGCTTTGTCAAAGATCAGATGGTTGTAGGTGTACAGTATTATTTCTAGGCTCTCTATTCTGTTCCATTAGTCTATGTGTCTGTTTTTGTACCAGTACCATGCTGTTTTGGTTACTGTGGCCTTGGAGTACAGTTTTAAATGGGGTAATGTGATGTCTCCAGCTTTGCTCTTTTTGCTTAGGATGGCCTCTGTCATTCAGGCTCTGTTTTGGTTCCACATGAATTTTTAAATAGTTTTTTTTTTCTAATTCTGTGAAGAATGTCATTGGCGTTTGATAGGAATAGCATTGAATCTATAAATGGCTTTGGTCAGTATGGCCATTTTAACAACATTGATTCTTCCTATCCAGGAGCATGGAATGTTTTTCCATTTGTTTATGTCATCTCTGATTTCTTTGAGCAGTGTTTTGTAATTCTTATTGTAGAGATTTTTTTGCGTCTCTGGTTAGCTATATTCTTAGGTATTTTATTATTTTTTGTGGCTATAGGAAATGGGATTATGTTCTTAGTTTGGCTCTCAGCTTGGATGTTGTTTGTGTAAAGAAATGCTATTGACTTTTCTACATTGATTTTGTATCCTGAAAGTTTTCTGAAGTTAGTTATTGGATCTAGGAACTTTCGGACAGAGACCAAGAGGTTTTCTATATATAAAATAATATCATCTGCACTCAAGATAGTTTGACTTCCTCTCTTCCTATTTAGATGCCTTTTGTTTCTTCATCTTGTCTGATTGCTCAGGCTAGGACTTCTAGGACTATATTGAATAAGAGTGGTGAGAATAGGCATACTTCCTTGTCATGTTCCAGCTTTCAAGGGGAATACGTCCAGGTTTTGCTCATTCAGTATGTTGGCTGTGGGTTTGTCATAGATTGGCTCTAACTATTTTGAGGTATGGTCCTCCAATACTTAGTTTGTTGATGATTTTAAATATGAAAGATGTTGAATCTTATCAAAAGTCTTTTCTGCATGTATTGAGATGATCATGTGGTTTTTGTTTTTAGTTCTGTTTATGCAATGAATCACATTTATTGATTTGTGTATGTTGAACCAACCTTGCATCCCAGGGATAAAACCTACTTGATCATAGTGGCCTAGCTTTCTAATGTATTGCTGCTGGATTTGGTTTACTAATATTTTGTTGAGGATTTTTGCATCTATGTTTATCAAGGATATAGGTCTACAGTTTTCTTTTTTAGTTGTGTATCTGGCAGGTTTTGCTATCAGGATGATACTGGCCTCATAGAATGTGTTATATATGAGAGACATATTCCAAATATATAATTTGCTTTCTGACTCTCAGGGCCTCATCCAGCACCATCTTCTGAGGGTTTGCTCAGCTGATGAAGTCCTTCATAAGATTGCATCAGATTTCAGACTGCTTCTGAACTGAGCCCCTCAAAATGGGACATTAAAAAGGCCTTCTTTTAGTGAGCCCAATTATGCAAACATTTATTTTTAGGACTTTGATTAATGGTATATTCTATTACTTCTTTTACCATTCTATTATTTAAGTTTGTGGAATAACATTCATTTCTCCAAAATATAGAACCTTCAATTTAGGTATGTGACCACCACTTGTCATAGTATAGCAGAGTCACATTTATGAGTAGAACATAAGCAGTTCCAAAAACAAAAAAAAAAAGATAAAACCCTTTATTAAAACAGTTAAGCTGAAGTAAATAAATATTCCATACCCATTAAAGAATAGAGTTTTGGAAGTAATCCTTGAGACAGTCTTCTACTTATTGCTAGAGGACCCAAGATGGCTTTACTAAATCTCAGAACATCTCATATTTTTCCTGGGGTTTACATGTAATTCACATAAAAACTCTTCAAGTTGAGAACATATGTTTCTCTTCTCTGTAACATGTTCTGTTGAGGGACTTATTTGTAAAATCTCAGCCTTATTTAGATTTTGTTTTTCCAAACATTGTTTAAGCATAGCATATATTGTTGAAACAGACATATTAAATGATTTTCAACCTAAAATTTTTGACTGGTTTCATTGCCAATGGGATTTTTAATTTGTGTTTTATTGATGATAATTTTTTAAAAAATAGCTCAACATTGCTAGGAGACTACTGTTCCCAAAGAAGGACTTAATATTTTAAAATTACATTGATTTCTGACAAGGAACAAGAGTCAGTTTCATATTCGATTTCGAAGAAATATTTGATTTCATTAATTCAACTTTCTCAGTAAGTTTTTATTGTCAGAAGTGCTTGGATAATAATCCTCACTTTATCATTTTTGGACTTACTTTTTCCTCTACTTTGCAACCACTGTGTTGTTTTCCCTAGTGTGTTTGTTTTTCTTTATCAGTTTTCCAGCTTCTTCTCTCTTCTTTCCCCTATTGCTTCTGCTCTATTCCTGCCTTCCCCTTCCACACATGCACAGACAGGCTCTAGCTAGCCAGTTAGTTTACAATGGTTCCTCTTCCCATGACTCCCACTCTCACAACATAATTCCATCTCACACACAGCTTCAAGCCACTCTGCATTATTCTACAGAGATCTTTGTTCTCCTTTTTCTTATCTGATGTACAATAACAAAATGGCAGTAAAAGCATGCTGGTTTTTAAATCTTTTATGTTTTTAATTAAATTCAAAAATAAATAATGTTATCTATCTATCTATCTATCTATCTATCTA
The DNA here is from genome assembly GCF_000951045.1 of Mandrillus leucophaeus. Lineage (NCBI taxonomy): Eukaryota > Metazoa > Chordata > Mammalia > Primates > Cercopithecidae > Mandrillus > Mandrillus leucophaeus. The sequence goes on along the minus strand of NW_012100209.1, from coordinate 4,093,824 downwards.
TCTATCTATCTATCTATCTATCTATCTTCTATCTATTTATAGCCAAAGGATGGCTGCTTTCCATTTAAAAGAGATTTAAGAAAAAAAGAAGAAAAGTCATTGAAAGCAACTTTCTACCTAAGTGATGAATCTTTTCCTTGCTCTATAAATATCTGGGACTTGAATTAAAAGGAGTGAGCTGCTCTTTCTGGATGTTGATGATTCTCAGAGTGGAATCTTATTGATTTATTGTTTGAAAAACAAGCTTCTCATATCCTCCAAAAGTAGTTTAAGTGTATGTATGGTGGAGTCTGGGTGTGTGTTATTACATTAGCCGGCGGATGGCATGGTTTTTACTGATGGTATAAAGAGACCACAGCATGTCTCTCTGAAGAGAATTTATTACCATTGTTCAGGTTAATGTTTTAAACATCAGAATATTTGTTATTGCCAGTGAGGTAATGTTTAAATAAATCAATTGTGCCACTTTATTATGCAATTGTAATAAAGTCTAGGCCTTCATATGTCCCTTGAGTTTAAGTTCAGCTCTCAGAGTTGGCTTTAAGCAATTTCACTGCCTTCTTCCTTTTCTGGATTGATTGAAATAAATAAATGGTGTAGTCTTTGGTAGGCAGGGAGGGTTGTCCTGGGAGCTTCATGCTTGTGTGATGATGCCCCTTTTGCTGTCACTGTCTGGGATTCCTTTTTGTCCTCAGTGAAGTAGTGCCTTCATTGTACACTCAGGCAAAATTGTCTAAGTGATCCAAACTTTTCTAGAGCCAAGAGAAGGTCAGGGAAGCACTTGAGCAAATCCCCATGCTCACCTTCCTTGGAGGTTTGGATCCATGTACACTTTTCAGTCATTAAAAGTATATCTAATTTTTTTGAGGCTTGCATAAAGGCTAGAACTTCTCACCAGGGTACCTGGAAGATGTAATGGCTTAAGGAATTCAATGTATCAGTCTTGTTTGTATGGTGAGGATTGATTGCCTTAGTATCTAAAGGTACAGATTCTCACAAAGCAGTATGCTCACAAAGATCAATATCCTCCATAAAGGACTATTAACAGGAAAGTTCCGAAGACTTTCATCTGAAAGCAATCTGTGGTACTAATCATAACCCTGAGCTCAGGTGCATTCCCAGTTTAACATAACCAATTAGAAGTCATGGAATAGAATTAAATGGATTGAATTTGCTCATCATGCCACGCTTTACCTTTGGAGTCTGCTGGGCTCTCTGGAGGTTAGAAAGATATTCTAATAACAAAACCCCTCACTGAAAATACCTTCAGAAAGGAAATAGGTCCATCTTTTCCATTTATGTGATGGTTGGGAAACGTATACCATTTTACCAGTAGTCATCTCTCATAAAATGATGTCACTCTGGATATGACCTCTAGATTAGCAACTACTTTTCTTAAAACTCCAGTGAATAGCTCCTGAGAAAGGATTTCATACTGATAAAAAATAAGATCCACTTGGATCTTATTTTTAAGTGGACTAATGTTTCACTTACTGTATTTTATGAGTCAGATTTATGAAAACCCAGCTGTTAGGAAATTGGATTGGTTAAGTTTATGTATCAACTTGATTGGGTCATGGGGTGCCCAGACATTCGGTCAAATATTATTATTTAAATAATTATTATTATGGGTGTGCTTTTGGATGAGATTAAGATTTAAATCAGCATATTAAGTAAAGCAGATTACTCATCCCTAATGTGGATGGGCCTCGTGTAGGCAGTTGAAGGCCTGAATAGAACAAAAGAGCTGGCCCTCTACTGAGTAAGAGAGAATTCTTCATGCCAAACTACCTTTGAACTGGGACATTGGCTTTTTTCTACTTGAACTCAAACATCAGCTCTTCCTGGGTCTGAAACTAAGCAAATAGATTTCTTGGTTCTTAGGCCTTTGACCTCAGACTGGATCTACAACATTAGCTCTTCTGGGTTCCAGGGTCTGACTTACCTTGCAGATCTTGGGACTTGTCAGTCTCCATAACTGTAAGAGCCAATTCTTCATATTCTTTCTCTATATACATTCTATTGGTTCTGTTTCTCTGGAGAATCTTGACTAATACAGCAATTAATCTGGTTTCCATTAAGATAGGTTAACTTCCTTTTAATCATACTTCGATATTTCTGCCTTGAGTCGTAGATAAAGACATTTTCTGAATATTGTACAAGAATGTTACTAATAAGTTATGTATGGCCTCAGTCCTGATTGATAATCTTCCTTCAGCTGTTCAGAAGCTCATGAAAAAAGCCACTACAGATGAGGGGTCAGGGTGGAGAGTGTGTGGAAAGGGACTAAGTGTCTGTCTATTGTGCTAGGGCCTGAAAATGATCACCTGCCACTTGGCCTCTGTGGTAGGAATAGAAAAAGGAAAAGAAAGAGGAAGGGGAGAAGGAAGAATAAAGGAGGAAGAGGAGATGGGGGCTTGGGACGGTTTGTACTTGTTTAGAAGGGGGATTGGAAGTGGGGTTTAAGACCTTCAGAAAGCTTCAAGAGCTGTTTCTCCTAAGGTGCTGCCATATCTCTTTTCGACGATTTCCTCTTTACTCTCAGCCTCAGGGAGCCATTGTAGCCTGACGATAGCCGTGAATGTTCAATTTTCTCCGATGCCTGTGCCTCAACCTCTCGCTAGGTGGCAGATACTAAATCAGGAAATGCGAAAGACCTCTGCGAAAGAGAAGAACGTCTCTGGATTTTGACCTTTCTACTTTCAATAAGTTTCCTAGTTTCCAGGAGAGGAGACCTTAATCTATGGAGCTCATCCACATCATAATCTCCTCGCATATTCAGGGGTTACGTGAGTTGTTTCTTCCTCCCCAACCTTTACAAGGGGAGCCGTCTCAAAACAAGCTCACAGTTATTAGTCCTGCCTACACACAACAAGCACCAGGCATGAAAACAACAGCAAAAGATGTGCCCGCATTATATCTTCACTCTTTCAAACAGGAAGAAGAGAAATGAGTTACAAGAGAATTTGTGTTTATCAGTCTGGAAACTGTGGTCTGTGCGGGGGCTACTGCTTCAGCCTTGCCTGACTATTCATCAACTGAGCAGGAAGCTGCTCTCAGGAGAGAGGCCTCAGCCTGCAGTGGCCTGAGGTTAGGTGGGCAGGGTGGAAAGCACAACAGGAACAGCAGGAAAGCCCTTTTAAATTCTGGAGATTTGAGGCTGGGCACGGTGGCCCACGCCTGTAATCCCAGCACTTCAGAAAGCCGAGGGGGGCAGATCACTTGAGGTCAGGAGTTCAAGACCAGCCTGGCCAACACGGTGAAACCCCATCTCTACGAAAAATAAAAAAATTAGCCGGTGTGGTGGCATGTGCCTGTAATCCCAGCTACCCAGGAGGCTGAGGCACGAGAATCGCTGGAACCCAGGTGGCAGAGGCTATAGTGAGCCAAAATAGTGCCACTGCCCTCCAGTCTGGGAGACAGAACAAGACTCCATCTCAAAAATAAGTAATATTCTGGAGATTTAAGTAAACATCTGTTAGTTGGCAATAAACAGTGGGATACGCGGGGGGAAGATCTTCTTATCTACATGTCAGTCTGCCGTTTTTCATACAGGGTCACCTGCAATGATACTCGTAGTTATGAACGAAGGCTCACTTGTGAATGAGTAAGAAAAAACAGGCATCGGCCGGGCGCGGTGGCTCAAGCCTGTAATCCCAGCACTTTGGGAGGCCGAGACGGGCGGATCACGAGGTCAGGAGATCGAGACCATCCTGGCTAACACGGTGAAACCCCGTCTCTACTAAAAAATACAAAAAACCAGCCGGGCGAGGTGGCGGGCGCCTGTAGTCCCAGCTACTTGGGAGGCTGAGGCAGGAGAATGGTGTAAACTCGGGAGGCGGAGCTTGCAGTGAGCTGAGATCCGGCCACTACACTCCAGCCTGGGCGACAGAGCGAGACTCCGTCTCAAAAAAAAAAAAAAAAAAGAAAAAAAGAAAAAGAAAAAGCAGGCATCGTAGCGCATAGAAAACTGGCTTTCTTATGGAGTATGGTCTTTTCTAGCAATTCTCCACCCAAACTAATCTTTGCATGACTTCCCGTTAATGTCTAGTATTGCTGTCTTTTTTCCCAGTCCTGGCCATTTCATTCAGGGAGCTCTGGATAAAAAGATGCCCAAGGCTTACCGAATAATGCTGTTCATTCTCCCCAGTACCATGGACTGCTCTAGCAGGCATCCTGCTTCTACAGAAGGACACTAAACAACGTACACCTGCTGGGCAGAGACAGTAATGCAACAGCATAGTGTTTAAGAACTGTATTTTTCAGCAGGCTCTGGAGGGTTTTTTAAAACCCACTTGACAGCTCTTTAAAATGGGCTTAGTATAGCATCTCTCAGAGTTGTGGCAAAGGATCCTTCACACGGTTTCATGCTGATTTTTATTTTGCCTAGTGATAGGAATTTTTCTTTCAATTCTTTTCTTTCTCTTTCCTACCTACTTGCTAGCCTCCATTCCAATTTAAAAGCCCATGTGTTTTCAAATTTCCAGTGTGAAAAGTCACATAAGGCGTCTAGCAAACAAAACAAAACAAAACAAAACAAAACACACACACACACAAAACAAAAAAAAACTCAATTCTTGGGAACTACTGTCAAGAGATCTGGAGTAAGTCCAAAAATTTGCATTTGTATTATAATAGGAACACGGATAATTTTGATGCAGGGGGTCCTTCCTCAGCCTGTATTCTAAGAGCACTACTTTAGACTTTGCTGCTCAAGCTTAATGGGTTATCAGTGCTTGCATAACATATGAATACATTTTTAGCTTCATTGCTTTTATGTACTTTTTTAAATTTCAGAATTTAAAAGCCGAATAAAAAACAAATTAAATGCAGAATTCCAAAAAACTATGTCACTAACTTATCACTATATTTGAGTAAACTTTTAAGACTCGAAAATACATATCCAAATATTGCTTCACAGTCAAAATCAAACCAGAGATTTCATTTCTATTAAGACTAAATTTAAGATAAGCTTTAGAGGAAAAGTAAATTGCATCATGTTTCTCCTCATATTGAAATCCTACAGAAATAAAATATATTTGTTAATAGTCAAGATGAAAATTAAATTCTTAAAAACTAAGTCAGACTTTCTTCTCCAACCTATAAGGTTTTCATCTATCTCTTCGTGCCTCTGTCTTTCTGTATCTTTGTCTCTCTTTGATTTTAATTCAATGTGAAAGGAAACTATTTGCTTCTGTTGGATCAGATTTTTAGCATTCACGGCATAAATGAGTCTCACAGTGGAGTTTATTTTCAGTGACACTTTGAATATCAAATCATTAGTTTGCCCCAACAGATGAGAGGACAAATTCGCTTTTATTCTGGCTGAAAAATTGAGAAATTCCTGGAAAATTAGATATTTATTAAACTTACTTTCACATGTAAATCAAAGTTTGCAAGTCAAGTGGCACTTAAAATACTCTGAGGATTTTGCATATCTTGGGGGAAGCTGGTGACCAATTTATTGGTAATGTGAGGACCAATTTGCTAACATGAATAACGTTCCCTAATTTAGCTGACACATAAATCTGGTTATCTGTGTATTGTGCTCCATTAAAGTCAGGTGTATGTGCCCTGGATGAATAACCCATGGCCATGAGCAAATGAGACAGAAGCAAGCCTGGCTTGCCTAGAGAATAGGAAGAAGATGGATCTTACTGGAGTGTATGGGGAAGGAGGAAGGAAAATGAAATATTGAATGTTGAGTGTATGCTATCTTATTTAATCATCAAAAGGCTACCAGGCAAGTATTATTATCCTCACTCTATGGAAATAAAAGAATTGAGTTCAGTCATCTTTCCTGAGATAGTAGGTAGCAGAGCTGGGATTCAAGTCCAGATCTGATTCAGATCCCTATGGTCTTTCCATTATCCAGTGTCTACTTCCCACATGATGAAGGATTTCCTACAGGACTCAGAACAAGTAGACTGACTTTTCTCATCTTGTCGTACAGTCAGACACAATTAGTCTCTAACTTAAATAATGTATAAGTCTGTTTCAACAGCATTCATTAACACATCTTGTCAGCTCTGGAAATCACCTACTTCTGTCCACCAAATTATTTAGGGGACCAGACCACGTGCACAAAAAATTGAAAGTGACCCAGAATGGTTATATATGCCATCTATTACTCTGCCTTAAAGTAGCTGTCTGACAACTATCGGTGGTGTAACTGCATACTGCGTATGGTCTGTATTTATTGTAATAGCTTTTTGAGGTATAATTGGCATACAGTAAGCTTCACATATTTAAATTGTGCAATTTGATAAGTTTTGAGACATATATAGTACATACACACACTTTTGAAATCATCATCATAATCAAGATAATAAACACCTGTAGCCACCCTGACATCCTACACAACCATTGATTTGTTTTCTGTTAGTATAGAATAGTTTTGTATTTTCTAGACTTTTATGTATGTACTCTTTTTTGTCTGGCTTCTTTAACTCAGAGTAATGTTTTTGAGATTCATCCATATTGTATCAATCATCCACTTGCATCAATAGTTCCTTTCCATTTTATTGTTAAATATTCTATAACATGTATATACCACAGTTGTTTTCCCATTTACTGGTTGATGGACATTTTGGGTTATTTCTAGTTTTTGATTGTAACAAATAAAGCTACTATGAACATGTGTTGACAGGTCTTTGTATGCACGTATTATTTCATTCACTACTACCGCATACTTAGAAGTGAAATAGCTGGGTAATGTAATAGGCATATTAATCTTTTTAAGAAACTTCCAAAATTTTTCCAAAATAGTAGTATCATTTTACATTCATATTGATAGTATATGAGATTTCCAAATGCTCCATATCTTCACCAAATCTTGATAATGTCAGTCTTTTGAAATTTTTGACACTTTAAAAGGTATGTAGCAGTATCTCACTGTGGTTTAAATTTGCACTTCCCTAATGACTAAGGACATTGAATATCTTTTCATGTGTTATTTGTTATTTAAATATCTTTGGTGACAGGCCGGTTCAAAACTTTTGCCCTCCTTTTAAAATTGGGTCATTTGTTTTCTTATTATTGTATTTTTGAGAATTATTTGTATATTCTATATGCAAAGTTCCTAGATATGAGACTTGCAAATATTTTTTTCAATATGTGGTTTGTCTTTTTATTCTCTTAAAAGTATTTTTAATACACCTATGTTCTTGATCTTGATGAAGTTTGATATCAACTGTTTTACGTTCCAAATAATGCTTTCAGTGTTGTATTTAGGCAATATTTGTGTAGCTCAAGTTCACAATGATTTCCTCCTATTTTTTAGTAGTTTTATAGCCAGATTTGACATTTTGTTTATGAACTCTTTTGAGTTAATAGTTGCATATGTTATAAATACAGAACCAAGTTCTTGTTTTTAATCGGTTTACCTGCCTATATCCAGTTGTGTAGCATCATTTATTGAAGAAAGTATTTTTTTCTATTACTTTTGCACATTTTCCAAAAATCAATTGATAATAAATGTGTCTATTTCTGAACACTCTATTATGTTCCATTTATGTACTTGTTCATTTTAATAACAATACCATACTGTCTTGATTACTATAGGTTTATAATAAGTCTTGAAATCAGGTTAAGTCCTCCAAGTTTTCTCCTTTTCTTTTCAAAGTTTTGTAGCTTTGATACATTATTTGCATTATCATATGGATTTTAGAATCAGTGTATTAATTTCTACAAAAAACCTATTAGGATTTTTATTGCAATTGTATTGGATTTATTGATCATCTTAAGGAGAACTAGCATCGTTAGAATACTCAGTCTTCTGGTCCATGAAAATGGTAGATCTCTCCCTTTTTAAAAGTTTTTTAAAACATGTCTGTCAGCAATGTTTTATAATTTTCAGTGTAAGGATTGCACAACTTTTGTCAGATATATCCCTAAGTATTTTCTATTTCTGATGTCATTATAAATAATGTTGTTTTCTATTTAAACTTCAGGTGGCATTTTGCTAGTAAGTAGAAATACAGTTGACTTTTATGTATTATGAGACTTGACAAACTCACCGATTACTTTCAGTATCTCTTTTACTCGGGAGTATCAGTATCTCTTTTACTTTCAGTATCTTTTTTACTCGGGAGGTTAAGGCAGGAGAATCACTCGAACCCTGGAGGCGGAGGTTGCAGTAAGCTGAGATCACACCACTGAACTCCAGCCTGGAGCTGCACACACAAAGTCTTTCACAGAACAAGCAGACACAGAATGTAGATGATTCTTGATCTCTATTTAAGGAGAAGACAGCCAGTTCATTTTCTTCCTGACTCACCTTGGCAAAACTGATTATTTAAAATACTGCCAAATGTTTGGTCTTTTAATTAATATTTCCTGTATCTATATAGCAATCTTCTCCTAGAACCTCAAAAGAAATTCATAGTCATTATTAGTTAATCTGCTCAGTGTGCCTGTGAGACAGGAACAGGGCAGGTGGTGTTATCTGCTTCTTTCACATGAGAGAACTGGAAGTCAGCGTGATGCCTCCTGGCCGTTCCAAGGGGGACTGGGTGATTCAGGAGCAGATCTCAGTTGTTTACTCAGAACAAACACTCTCACCAGTATAATTTTTAGTTGGAAAAAAATTTATTTAGGCCCAAGTACAGGAATAGCAGGAATAAATAGAAAATTTATTTAGGCCTCAATACAGCAATACTTGTATTGCTGAAGCCCAAATTTACAGTTTCTTGCTGCCTAATATTAACCCTTCCTTTTACTCAAACAAGGCTTTCTGGATTTTTAAACACTTTGTCATCCACGCATGTATCCATCTGCCATCTACCCATTCATCCATCCACGTATCCATTCTCAACAAAGCACCCACAGGCACTATCCTAAATCCTACAGCCACAAAGTTGAAAAAGATTTAGTCCTTTCCTGCAAAGAAATGTCTACTGGAGACAGACAATAGCATGTTCTTCAAAATAAGGCAAATTCTGTGACAGATGTATGCACATGAAATATTTTCACAAATAAAAAGGTGGAAGTTGTCAATTCTATCTGGGGTCCTTTAGAGAGAAAATACATTGCATATTCACAGTACAGCAATTCATGGGATTTAAAGTCCAAGCAGCTGTTCTAAATTTATGATACCATCATGCTTTAGAGCGATGCTTTTCAGACTTCAATGTGCATGAGAATCACCTAGAGGGCTTGTTGAAACATGGATACCTTGGCTCCCATCTCCAGCAACTCTGATTCATGAGTCTAGGGTGAATGTACTTTTAGCAAGGTGATGCTGATGCTGCGGATGCATGGACCACATTTTAAGAACCACCGCTTTAGAGGCAGATATAACCTTTGAAATCACTGTTTTAGCCAGGTAATTCCCCGGATCATTTCGTAGGACTTTTCATAGAATCTAAGAATGGCAGAGATCAATGAATAAAAATTCTCATTTTATAGAAGAGGCAAGTGTGATCCAGAAATTTTTAGTGATTTGCACATTGCCTGGTTAGTCAGCAGCAAAGTTGATTCTACAATGCTTTTTAAATAGTGGTTTCTAGTAATTTTACCTCATAGACCTCACTGATCCTCTCAATCTACCAGTTACATGTTTTTGTCACTCTTACGAGTATTGATGTAGTGATGGAAAATGGCTTGTGAGGTGGGTTTGGGCATCTGTACAGAGACAAACTGCAAAGCAAACACTAGGATGGAGGCAGAGCACCTGCTTCCATGGCAAGAACTTTGAATAGGTCTATTTGTTTCAGTTGTAGTAGCTTTACAGGAAGCTGGTTAGTGAAGCAGCTGTTCATAAATCTGAAGCCACCTTCTGTGGTCCTCTATTTCAATGGGTATTTATCGTTCATGAACTTTTATGCTTATTGAGGAGTTTATACAGGAATACCTCATTTTATTGTGCTTTGCTTTATTGTACTTTGCAAACACTGTGCTTTTTGCAAATGTTGTGGCAATCCGGGGACAAACAAGTTTATCAACACTGTTTTTCCAACAGCATGTGCCTACTTTGTGTTTCTGTGTCACCTTGTGTTAATTATAGCAATATTTCAAACTTTTTAAACACTCCTATATCTGTTATGGTGATCTGTGATTTGTGATCTTTGATGTTACTATTGTAATTCTTTTTGGGCACTACAAATAGTGCCCATAGAAGATGGCAAATTAAATCGATAAATGTGTGTTCTGACTATTGTATCAACAGACTGTTCCACCATCTCTCCCCTATTCTTGGGCTTCTCTATTCCCTGAGATATTAAATATTAAAATTAGGCCAATTAATAACCCTACAATGGCTTCTAAGTGTTCAAGTGAAAGGAAGAGTTGCACATCTCTTACTTTAAATAAAAACTAGAAATAATTAAGCTTACTGAGGAAGGCACATCAAAAGATGAGACAGACCAAATTCCAGGCCTCTTGTGCCAAATAGCCAAGTTGTGAATGCAAAGGAAAAGTTCTTGATGGATATTAAGAGTGCTACTTCAGTAAGCACATAAACGATAAGAAAGCAAAACAGCTTTATTGCCAATATGGAGAAAGGTTTCATGTTCTGGAGAGAAGGTCAAGCTAGACACAATATTTACTTAAACTAAAGCCTAATCCAGAGAAAGACCGTAACTCTCTTTAATTCTATGAAAGCTAAGAGAGTTAAGGAAGCTGAAGAAGAAAAGTTTTAAGCTAGTAGATTTTGGTTTGTGAGGTTTAAGGAAAGAAGTTGTCTGCATATCATAAAAGCATAAGATGAAGCAGAATTTTCTGGTGTAGAAACTGCAGCAAGTTATTCAGAAGGTCTATGTAAGAACATTAATGAAGGTGTCTAAACTCAACAATAGATTTTCAATGGAGACAAAACAGCTTTATATTGGAAGAAGGTACCATGCAGGACCCTCATAGCTAAAGAGGAGAAATCAATGTCTGGCTTCAAAGTGTCTAAGGACAGGCTAACTCTCTTGTTGGAAGCTAATGCAGCTGGTGACGATAAGTTGAAGCTGACACCCATGTATTATTCCAAGAATCCTAGGGCCCTTAAGAATTATGCTAAATCTACTTGGCCTGTGCTGTAAAATTGGAATCATAAAGTCTGGATGACAGAACATGCGTTTACATTTTAAGTCCACTGTTGAGACTTGCTATTAAACAGATACCTTTAAAAATATGACTGCCCATTGACAATGCACATAGTGACCCAAGAGCTCGGATGTAGGTGTACGAGAAAATTAATGTTTTCATGCCTGTTAACACAACTTTCATTCTGTAGCCACCGGATCAATGAGTAATTTCAGCTTTCAAGTCTTATTATTTAAGAAATATATTTTGTAAACTATACCTGTCATAGATATATAGATCCTCTGATGAATTTAGGCAAAATTAATTGAAAATCTTCTAAAAAGAATTCACCATTCTAGATGCCATTAAGAATATTCATAACTCATGGAAAGAAGTAAAAAATGTTAACAGTAACAGGAGATTGGAAGAAGTTGGTTTCAAACCTTATGGATGATTTTGTGGAGTTCAAGACTTCAGTGAAACTGGAAGAAATGCAGATATGGTAGAAATAATAAGAGAAATAGAATCAGAAGTGGAAAGCTGATGATATGACTAAAGTATTTTAATCTCAATAAAACTTTAGCAAATGAGAACTTGCTTTTTTCTCTTTCTTTCTTTCCTTCCTTCCTTCATCCCTCCCTCCCTTCCCTTCCCCTTCCTTCCTTCCTTCCTTCCTTCCTTCCTTCCGTCTTTCTTTCTTTCTTTCTTTCTTTCTTTCTTTCTTTCTTTCTTTCTTTCTTTCTTTCTTTCTTTCTTTCCTTCTTTCCTTCTTTTCTTTCCTTCTTTCCTTCCTTCCTTCCTTCCTTCTTTCCTTCCTTCCTTCCGTCTTTCTTTCTTTCTTTCTTTCCTTCTTTCCTTCTTTTCTTTCCTTCTTTCCTTCCTTCCTTCCTTCCTTCTTTCCTTCCTTCCTTTCTTTCTTTCTTTCTTTCCTTCTTTCTTTCTTTCTTTCTTTCCTTCTTTCCTTCTTTTCTTTCCTTCTTTCCTTCCTTCCTTTCTTTCTTTCTTCTTTCTTTCTTTCTTTCTTTCTTTCTTTCCTTCTTTCTTTCTTTCTGAGATGGAGTCTCACTCTGTCACCCAGGATGGAGTGCAGTGGCATGATCTCAGCTCACTGTAAGCTCCGCCTCCCGGGTTCACACCATTCTCCTACCTCAGCCTCCCAAATAGCTGGGACTACCGGTGCCCACTACCATGCCTGGCTAAGTTTTTGCATTTTTAGCAGAGACGAGGTTTCACCATGTTCGCCAGGATGGTCTCGATCTCCTGACCTCGTGATCCACCCTCCTTGGCCTCCCAAAGTGCTGGGATTACAGGTATTAGCAACTGCACCCGGCGGAGAAGATGCTTTTTATGGATGAACAACGAAGGTGGTTTCCTGAGATGGAACCTACTCTTGGTGAAGATACTGTGAACATTGTTTAAATGACAACAAATAATTTAAAATAGTATATAAACTTAGTTGTAAAGTCTTATCAGGGTTGGAGAGGATTGACTTGAATTCTGAAAGAAGTTCTACTTTGAGTAAAATGCTATCGAACTGCAATACATGCTATAGAAATTTTTTTGTGATAGGAAGAGTTAATTGATGTGGCAATGTTATTATTGTCTTATTTTAAGAAATTGACACAGCCACCCCAGCCTTCAGCAACCACCAATCTGAACAGTCAACAACAAACATCAAGGTAAAACCCTACATCAGCAAAGATTTCAACTCACTGAAGGCTTAGATTATTGTTAACATTTTTTAGCAAGAAAGTATTTTAATTAAGATATTTACGTTGTTTTTTCAGTCATAATACTACCGCACACTTACTAGACTACAGTATAGTGTAAAAATAACTTTTATATGTACTGGAAAACCAAAAAATTTGTGTGACTTGCTTTATTGTGTTATTTGCTTTATTGCAGTGGTCTGAAACCAAACCTGCAGTATCTCTGAGGTATGCGTGTAGATATAGCAACTTTTGCTTATTTTGACTTGAGACTGGATGAGTGGGGAAGACAGCAGGGAAGGACTGAACTAATAGATTTCTAGGTTTCTGTCACTTTAGCTTTGTGGTGCTGCTTTTGTTTGTCCATCAATTGTTCAGGTGACCAATCTTATGTCTCTCATCTGGGAATGCAGCTCTGGCACCTCTCAAGGAGGCTTTGATCTAAGGGCTCCTTAAAGTCTGGACTTTTCCTTCTTTATGTATTTCCAGGGCTTCACACAATGGCTAGCATATAGTTGAGCCTCAGAAAATGTTTGCTGAATGGATGAATAAACTGTGAATATATAAATGCCCCCTCTCAGAATTGTACTGTCTTTTCCCAAAAGCAGTAAAACCAGGTTAAGGGCTGGCCTGAGGCAAAACCATAAAACTCCAAAAATGATTGAGATACAAATGGCCAACAAGCATATAAAAAGATGCTCAACATAACTAATCATGAGAGGAATGCAAATGAAAACCATAATGATACCTCATACCCATTAGAATGCCTACTATACCTCATAAAATACCCAAAGGATTATAAATCATGCTGCTATAAAGACACATGCACACGCATGTTTATTGTGGCACTATTCACAATACCAAAGACTTGGAATCAACCCAAATGTCCATCAGTGACAGACTGGACTAAGAAAATGTGGCACATATACACCATGGAATACTATGCAGTCATAAAAAAGGATGAGTTTGTGTCCTTTGTAGGGACATGGATGTAGCTGGAAACCATCATTCTCAGCAAACTATCGCAAGAACAGAAAACCAAACACCACATGTTCTCACTCATAGGTGGGAACTGAACAATGAGATCACTTGGACTCGGGAAGGGGAACATCACACACCGGGGCCTATCATGGGGAGAGCGGAGAGGGGAGGGATTGCATTGGGAGTTATACCTGATGTAAATGATGAGTTGATGGGTGCTGACGAGTTGATGGGTGCAGCACACCAACATGGCACAAGTATACATATGTAACAAACCTGCACGTTATGCACATGTACCCTAGAACTTAAAGTATAATCATAATAAAAAAGAAGAAGAAGAAAAAAAAAGAATGCCTACTATCAAAAACCAGAAAATGACGATGTTAGAGAGGATGTAGAGAAATTGGAAACTTAGTTGCATTTGGGAGCACTCCAGTCCTTTTTAATCTTCAGGCACATAGCACCTCAATGTGGATATTTGCTGATAAAGGTTTGTTCAGAGAACATTCTACTTATCTCTTTTTATTCTTTTAGGGTGTATATCGTATTTATTTAATTAATTAATTACATTAATTTGGCATCTTAACCATTTTAAAGTGTATAGTTCAGTAGTGTAAAATATATTCATACTGTTGTGAAACAGATCTCCAGAACTTTTTTATCTTGCAAATCTGAAACTCTATATTCATTAAATGACTGCTCTTTTTCTTCTCCCCTCAAACCCTGGTGATCACCATTCTTTTTTCTGTTTCTATGAATTTGACTACTTTAGATACCTCACAATAGTGGGATTATACAGTATTTGCATTTTCATGACTGTCTTGTTTCACTTAGCAAATGATATTTACTTAACAACACGGATACCTTTAAAATTCATCCATGTTGTAACATGTGACAAAATTTTTGTCTTTTTTAAGGCTGAATAATACTCCACTACATGTATATACCACATTTTGTTTATTCATTCATCTGTTGATAGACATTTGGATTATTCACACCTCTTTGCCTATTGTGAATAGTGATGTTATAAACTTGAGTGTGTGTGGTTCCATAATATGGTATTTTTACTTTATCTTTTCTGTGCTAAGATATGTTTACATACACAAATACTTACCATTGTGTTACAATTGCCTACCGTATTTAGTATAGTAACATGCCCTAGTCTAGGTTTGTAGCCTACGAGCAATAGGCTATACCTTACAGTCTAGTTGTGTAGTAGGCTATATCATCTAGGTTTGTGTAAGTATAGTATATTGTATGATGTTCACTCAATGACCAAATCACCTAATAATGCATTTCTCAGCAGTATCCCTATCATTAAGTGACACATGACTGTATCTCTTTGAGATCCTGCTTTCAATTCTTTTGACTATATACCCAGAAGTGGAATTCCTGGATCATATGGTAATTCTATTTTTAATTTTTTGAGAAACCATGCATACTATTTTCCATAGCAATTACACCATTTTACAATCCCACCCATGGTGCAACTAAGTTTCCAATTTCTCTACATCCTCTCTAACACCGTCATTTTCTGGTTTTTGATAGTAGGCATTCTAATGGGTATGAAGTGATACATCATTATGGTTTTCATTTGCATTCCTCTCATGATTAGTTATGTTGAGCATCTTTTTATATGCTTATTGGCCATTTGTATCTCAATCATCTTTGGAGAAATGTCTATTCAAATTCTTTGCCCATTTTTTAAATTGGGTTATTTGATTTTTTTACTCTTGAGTTATAGGAAATCTTTATGTATTTTGGATATTAACGTCTATCAGATACATGATTTGCAAATATTTTCTCCTATTTCATAGGTTGCACTTTCACTCAGTTGATTGTGTTCTTTGATGTGCAAAAACTTTAAAGTTTGATGTAGTCTTATTGGTTTATTTTTGCTTTTGTAGCCTATGCTTTTGGCATCACATTCAGGAAATCATTGTCAAGTACAATGTTATGAGACTTTTCCTCTATATTTTCTTCTAGTAGTTTTATAGTTTTGGGTCTTTAATCTATCTTGAGTTAAATTTTGTATAGAATATAAGGTAAGGGTCCAACTTCATTCTTTTACATGTGGATACCCAGTTTTACCAACACTCTCTGTAGAAAATCCATCTTTTCTCCACTGAGCAATCTTGTTATTTTTGTCAAATATCATTTGATTGTGTACATGAGGTTTTATTTCTGGGCTCCCTATTTTATTCTTTTGGTCTACTTGTCTGTCTTTATGCCAGTAAAACAGTTTTAAATGCTGTAATTTTGAAATTATGAAGTATATGTCTGCCAACTTTGTTCCTCCTTTTCCCAATTGTTTTGGTTATTTGGGGTTCCCCAAAATTTCATATGAATTTTAGAAGGAATTTTTCTATATCTGCAAAAAATACTATTGAGATTTTGGTAGGGGTTGGGTTAAATCTCTAGATTGCTTTGGGTAGTATGGACATGCTAAGAACACTAAGTTTTTCAATCCATGAGTATATGATGTCTTTCCACTTACTTGAGTCTTCTTTAGTTTCTTTCAGCAGTGTTTTATAGTTTTCAGTGTACACACTGTCGTGTTCTTAGTTTTATATCTAAATATTTTATTCTTTTGGGTGCTATTTTAGCATACGTATCTTTATGCTCTGGATTTTTCATCTTGCTACAAATGGCTTAATGATGTGTCAGATTATCCCTTCAGTGAATTAGCCCCATTGAGGGAACAGAATTCTGGAATTCTTCATCATAGCCAAAACATAAAGTCCTTTATGGAGATGTGTGGATCCTGGAGTTTCAGGCAATGTGACAGCTGTGGGAGACTCTAGAAATTACTCCACATAGGCCTCTTATTCCCTTGTGTCCTGGTTAGCCCAGTCAGTGACTATGTGATGGATTTTTTTTTTGGTCATCTCTACTTCAGACTCCCTATATCATTTTATTATTCTATATGAACTTCAATATAATACCCTTCAGATTATTTATGAAACAGCTTCCAAAGGAACATACTAACTCTGAAACATTCTGTGCATAGGGCAGCAATTAGCAAGGTCCTGGTTGATATAGCATGAATTATAAGTATGTTGGCACCTGTGCCTTTGATGGTAAAATTGGAGTAGACACTGGGGGTTATCTTGTTTTTTCATTATTGATAACTAAATGTAGTTAACTAGAGCTTGGGTTACCCCAATCCCAAAGGTCAATAGGCTACTGAACTTCATGTACAAAAGGATTGTCCTTCTGAAGAAGAATTCCCCATTTTTAATGCTTCCTGAGTCATATCAGAATTTCCATGGCACCCTAGTCCCTAGCCTGTCCCTAAAGTATACAATTGGTTGATACACAAAATCTTCCTGGGTGAAAAAAGGCTGGTAAGTATGTCAATGGAGTGGAAGGGAGTAATACCAGTAGATGGCATAATATGTGTGAATCCCATCATGGGCACATGATACTCTTGCATGAGTCTCCCACCTCATTTATTTAGTACTTGTAGCTTCCCTCCACAAATACTGTATTATGTAATTCATGAAACAAAGAGGATGTTATTTATATTCTCCAACATCCCACTCCCCAAATAATACATATGATAATTAGAAAACCACCTGCCAAACAATAATTTTGCAGACTGTCTATTGATACTTAGAATTCCCCTAGGAAGCCCCTGTCTTTGAGTGCTATTTGTTTGACTCCTAATCGATCAAGACAGGACAGATTATTTTTCTTTCCCAGGTGTCACTTTCGAAGACCCGGCTACAAATGCTTCTTTCTTTGAGTATACATGACTCTCCTAGCCTGTTACTCTGACGAGTGGACCACTCAATCGTTTTATAAGAGTATACCGCATTCTGAAAAGTTAGGTGTAAGTGTCAGATGCAGCACAGGCATGTTGTGGAATCTTCTCCCTGGGGGAAATAAAGGAGTCTCCAACTCCTTTGTTTTTCTCTCTTTGTCTTAGCTGCAGAAAAGAAGAATTCTGCATCTGCAGAAGCTCCAGTTAAAATTTCAGAATTAGGTGTTGTGTATTTTAATGGAGCCCGAGATAGGTTGGAGCTGAGATTTGGTTGGTTTGGTCTAATGTGAGGAATAACATACCCTTTTCCTCCCACTGGGGCAAATATCTATGTGAATGCATTGATTTTCATGAGGGGGTACTAAGAAGCTCATGGGCAAGGGATTTTTGAAGCGAGACTCAGAGAAGAACAGACATGACTAACCAGTTGTGGTGGTAGTTACAAAGACAATAAAAACCAGACTTCAGGATGAAAATAGAAGGACAAGTCATCCTAATGGGAAAGAAGTTTTGCCTGAGGAGAGAGTCTTAGTAACAGGACTTCAAGTCTGGAGAGGTGTGTTGATTCTGGGTAGAGAGCATGCAGATGTTACTTCAACCCAGTTCAGCCAGGGAGAAAATGCCCAAAGAGAAAATGGGTCATATACCCACTGAAACTCTGTAACATTTTGGACTCTAAACTCTGTGGTCAGATTCCTTTCACACAGAGTGCAATATGGAAGAAAGGAACTACTCTCAGTTTTCAAGAGTTCTTGTGTCCAGATAAAGGGGCAGACATTTGAATTTTATGAGAAACAGTGGTGGTGAAGGCAGTACCAATCTTTCATAAAATGCTGAGCTTTAGTCCCTTTGTGGTGTCTTGAGGAGACAGGGGTCAGTTGTCAGTGAAGGTTACATAGCGTTTCTTAAAGCAACACTTCTGAAGTGCTGTTGAGAATTATGGCTGTAGATTCCTGGATGAGCTGGCTGTGAAAGTGGAAACATCAGCAAATACTCAACCCAGTTATCACTGTGGCAGTGGGGGCCAAGAGCTACACTTTGGCAGAAGCAGAGAGAACAATTATGTCAATAAAGCAGCAGTGCCTGAGCTTGAATAACAGAAGAAGGGGAGGGGCAGCTGGATGGTTTTGTAGATGTGTGTACCATGTTCCTGCAAAGACCTAAAATTAGTTCATAAACAGTAAGACATAGTTGGCAAGATTTAAATAATGACGCTAATATCAGCCAAGTTTATTCATTAATTCCACAAATGCATATTGAGTATCTACTATATGCCTGACTGTGTTAAGCCCCAGATATAAAGACAAAAATAAGCCATGGTCCCTGCCTTCAAGGAGCTTACACTGTAATAGGTAAGAAAGACACTTAAGTCAGTCAGTTGTCTCGACACAGACACACATGCATACATGTCAAAATAATTCATCTGTTCAATAAATACCAAATGAGAATCTGTTTTTGTGCGAGACACATTATACCTCATGCTGTGCTTATATATACTTGCGTGTACTTGTAAACTAATGAGATCTGGATATTCAGGTTAAAAATGCTCTTTAAGGGTTACACATTTTTCTTTTCTCTTCCCAGTCTATTTTAATACTGTAGCACGTAGTCTGCTCCTGTAGTTGCCATCCTCCACTTGGAGCTCTTGAAGCTGTCAGGGCACAGGACAGGTACCTGGGGGCAGAACCTCCTCTAATCATGACAACATGAGAAGCTGAAATCCAGACTGAAAGTTCCTGCAAAATCTTTGATTGAACTAGAACAAGGGACCAGACCCATCTAGGAGCTAGCAGAAAATTATAAACATCCCTTTGAGGTAGACACATTGTGTTAACTTTGCCTCTGACTTTCAGAATGCCTAACAATCCCATGTGGAACTGGTTAACAGTGGCATGTGGGTTCTGTACACGACAGTGGAGAGGACAGGGTGAAGAATAAGTTGCTGTTTCACGTTTCTTGCCCAGGATGTTTTTAAAAGCGTTCCTGCCATGATGGATTATTGGAAACAATGTCTTAAATTAAGCCTTAAAAGTTCTATTTCTTTAAATTATCATTAGAGAGATAAAATAGAAACAATAAATGGCACCAAGTAGCCAGATGGAATAAGAATTAGCCATCTACGGCCGGACGCGATGTCTTACGCCTGTAATCCCAGCACTTTGTGAGGCCGAGGCCGGCGGATCACGAGGTCAGGAGCTCGAGACCATCCTGGCTAACACGGTGAAACCCCATCTCTACTAAAACTACAAAAAATTAGCCAGGCGTGGTGGTGCATGCCTGTAGTTTCAACTACTGGGAGGCTGAGGCAGGAGAATGGCGTGAACCTGGGAGGCGGAGCTTGCAGTGAGCCGAGATCGGGCCCCTGCACTCCAACCTGGGCGACAAAGCGAGACTCCCTCTCAAAAAAAAAAAAAAAAAAAAATTAGCCATCTACACTGGAAACAGGGAGATTTAGGACAGTGATGTGCTTTATCTCTTTTGGATCCTGCATGCTGGCTAAGATCGTGGAAATAGGCACTTAGGACAAGGACACACTCTTATTCTAGACATTTAGGGTCTGCAGGAATAAGAATTTCATCTGCGCTCTGTTAAGGACCACTGAATATTTTATATGCAGTTGACAAATCAATAAAAAGTTGTAGAGTTATCATATAATGAAGGGAGTATGGGATTTGGAGTTCAGAGACATGTGTTTGTGTTCTAGTTCACATGACCTTGGTCAGTTCCCTAACCTTTTTTAGACTGTAGTTTCTGGTTATAAAACAAAGATAAAGACTAGTTGTAATAATACCAACTCTACATACACCACAGGGCTGCTGTGAGGCTCAGATGAGATAACACCTATGAAAATGTTTTGCAAATACAAATGCTAGTTTATTATTTTGGGATATCTGGTATTGCAAAGCATAGGAAATAAATGCAAAATATGGTCAGTGCCTGTACAAAGCTTGCAATTTAGTTGAGATGACAAGATTTATACCTGTGAAAAATCAAAGCACTCTGAGAATTCTCTGTGGAGAGTATTAATTAGAGGAGGCTTTATAAAAGAAATAGAAAATGAGCAATACTTCAAAATGGGCATGTAATGAAGCCTCCATGTGTTTGCATCAAACAGTTGTGTTCATTTTAATATTTTTTGTTCTTGTTTTTCTTCTGTTTCCAGACCCTGAGCGCCTCCAGGGCAATAAGCTTATATTAGTTTATTGCTTTTAACTTCAATGCCTAGCATGGTATCTGACACGTATTAGACATTCAGTAAGCATAGAGTGACTGAGTGACAAGAAAATAAATGGAATTAATCTAGTTGACCAGCATGGTAATGCTACCCATATCTACTTGTGTTTCAGACTTTAATTGTGTGTGTGTGTTTCAACTCATAAATTTCCTAACCACTAAGTGCTTGCTGTAGGGTAGGGAGCAGAATACAGAGGCAGTACAGTTCCAGCAGAGATGTATTGTAGACAGTGGAAATGACTTAAAGAGCTGATTTTAAATATTCAGGAATTTTGTAAGCCAGTGGCTAAAGTTTGTTGTTAGCTTGAAATCAGCCACTGTGGGAATATTTACACCATGGAAATTGGAAGACGGTACAAATCAGGACTTTTCTCTCTTCCAGAGAGATAGTCTATGAGCATATCCACTGACTCCTAGACATAGTATGTGTCCGTGTGTATGCTTATAAGGGATTGGGCGAAGGATGGGGGGGAAAATGTGGCAGGATGCAGAATCCCCCATTTCCTAGAGAAAAAAGCTTGTAAATTGGGCTTCTAAGTACAATTAGTAACAAAATTCTTAAACATAAGTCATAGTTTAATTTGTTCTCATAAAGCATATAAATTATAAATTTCTAATGAAATAAGTAGTTTAAAATATAAATGCCACATTTCAATGATTTATGCTTTTACAAACATTGTAGACAAAAGACTTAGGTTCCCTGAACACAGTTTGCTTGGAGTTGAGTCTGGATTGGACAGCTATTGCTTGACCGATAAGTTCTGAAAACTGAGACTGTGATACAAATCTGCGTAGGAGGACTTGGAAGACATTCTTACTTTCTCTTGCCTAGTTCTGGACTCCATTGAGGTGCTAGTTTATCATACAAACTCGGGACTTTGTTCCGCACGGGAGTGGAGAAGTTTTCCTGATTTCAAAGGAAGGTTAGTACTAGTAACTAACTTTCAACTAAAAAAAAAAAAAAAAAATCTGCTCTCCAAAGTTTCTGTACAGGCACCAGCCCTGGTAGTTTAACTTAAGTGTTGACATTTTGAGCCTGTTGCGATTTGAACTTCAGCCTTTACATTGCTTTGTCATTGCAGTAAAGATGTCTTTCAATTATATTTCTCCCTGTGGCTTTTAGTGCATCAGGCCTCTCTAGAGATTTCATGCTTCTACTTACAGAATGTGTCAAAGAAATTTCCTCAGTAACAGACACCAAAAGACAAATGTATTAATCTAAACCATAATTTGATACAAAAAATATTGCCACTTATAATTCACTGGCTGCTTTGGCAGCTAGTTCCCGAAGTGTCAAAAACATCTCTCCAGCTGAGTTATCTCCTGGGGACACACAAACGCCAAGAGCACTGCAGCTTGTTCTAAACCACCGATGGACTACAAGAAACAAAGTCAACCTAACACTTACCAAATGTAAATCACATGCTACCAGTTGCAACCAGGCCTAGAGTATAAAATTCAAAATAAATGAAAAGGTAAATGTAAACGCTAAGTCAGTCTTCATCCAAATCCTAAATTTATGATTTCTCCCCTTTCCCCCTTTTTTTTTTATTAGGTTACCTAAGATTTCATCTATAGTTGTGTTCATTTTAATATTTTTTGTTCTTGTTTTTCTTCTGTTTCCAGACCCTGAGCGCCTCCAGGGCAATAAGCTTATATTAGTTTATTGCTTTTAACTTCAATGCCTAGCATGGTATCTGACACGTATTAGACATTCAGTAAGCATAGAGTGACTGAGTGACAAGAAAATAAATGGAATTAATCTAGTTGACCAGCATGGTAATGCTACCCATATCTACTTGTGTTTCAGACTTTAATTGTGTGTGTGTGTTTCAACTCATAAATTTCCTAACCACTAAGTGCTTGCTGTAGGGTAGGGAGCAGAATACAGAGGCAGTACAGTCCCAGCAGAGATGTATTGTAGACAGTGGAAATGACTTAAAAGAGCTGATTTTAAATATTCAGGAATTTTGTAAGCCAGTGGCTAAAGTTTGTTTTTAGCTTGAAATCAGCCACTGTGGGAATATTTACACCATGGAAATTGGAAGACAGTACAAATCAGGACTTTTCTCTCTTCCAGAGAGAGAGTCTATGAGCATATCCACTGACTCCTAGACATAGTATGTGTCCGTGTGTATGCTTATAAGGGATTGGGCGAAGGATGGGGGGGAAAATGTGGCAGGATGCAGAATCCCCCATTTCCTAGAGAAAAAAGCTTGTAAATTGGGCTTCTAAGTACAATTAGTAACAAAATTCTTAAACATAAGTCATAGTTTAATTTGTTCTCATAAAGCATATAAATTATAAATTTCTAATGAAATAAGTAGTTTAAAATATAAATGCCACATTTCAATGATTTATGCTTTTACAAACATTGTAGACAAAAGACTTAGGTTCCCTGAACACAGTTTGCTTGGAGTTGAGTCTGGATTGGACAGCTATTGCTTGACCGATAAGTTCTGAAAACTGAGACTGTGATACAAATCTGCGTAGGAGGACTTGGAAGACATTCTTACTTTCTCTTGCCTAGTTCTGGACTCCATTGAGGTGCTAGTTTATCATACAAACTCGGGACTTTGTTCCGCACGGGAGTGGAGAAGTTTTCCTGATTTCAAAGGAAGGTTAGTACTAGTAACTAACTTTCAACTAAAAAAAAAAAAAAAAAATCTGCTCTCCAAAGTTTCTGTACAGGCACCAGCCCTGGTAGTTTAACTTAAGTGTTGACATTTTGAGCCTGTTGCGATTTGAACTTCAGCCTTTACATTGCTTTGTCATTGCAGTAAAGATGTCTTTCAATTATATTTCTCCCTGTGGCTTTTAGTGCATCAGGCCTCTCTAGAGATTTCATGCTTCTACTTACAGAATGTGTCAAAGAAATTTCCTCAGTAACAGACACCAAAAGACAAATGTATTAATCTAAACCATAATTTGATACAAAAAATATTGCCACTTATAATTCACTGGCTGCTTTGGCAGCTAGTTCCCGAAGTGTCAAAAACATCTCTCCAGCTGAGTTATCTCCTGGGGACACACAAACGCCAAGAGCACTGCAGCTTGTTCTAAACCACCGATGGACTACAAGAAACAAAGTCAACCTAACACTTACCAAATGTAAATCACATGCTACCAGTTGCAACCAGGCCTAGAGTATAAAATTCAAAATAAATGAAAAGGTAAATGTAAACGCTAAGTCAGTCTTCATCCAAATCCTAAATTTATGATTTCTCCCCTTTCCCCCTTTTTTTTTTATTAGGTTACCGAAGATTTCATCTATTTTATTCTTTTTTTTTTTCTTTGAAAACTAGGTCTTGAATTTATTGATTAGTTCTTTAATTTTCTATTATCTAATTCATTAATTTTGGCTACTATCTCTATTAATTTTTCTTTTTTGCTTTTAGATTTAGGGTTATTTTGTTGTCAAACTCATTTCACCAATTGTAGTGTATTTTCTTCATTGGTATCAGGATTTAGGAAAATGAATACAGCTTTAGTGATATTTAGTTCTGTTATTGATATTATTTCATTCTAGGCTAATTCTGCAATGGTAGTTTTAATTTTCTTTGACTTACAAATAAGCTTTAAAACAACAAAATTGAGGAGTTTCCATCCTTCAGTAGGAATTTACAGCTTTAACGTGAGAAAGTAGTAACAGCTGATATGTATTTAGTGTTAACGATAGGCCAGGCACCTAGGCTCAGTGCTTTACGTGAATTATTTCAATTAACCTTCAAACCGAGCTTTTGAAATAGTTACTATTATATACCTTATTATATATTTATCATTTTTCTAGTATTAAAAATAGAGACTGAGGCACTGAAAAGTTAAAAGACTCGACCAAGGTGCAAACTAGCAAGTGGCAGACCTAAGACTGAAACCCAGTCATTCTGAGCACAGAGGCGGGTTTTTTGACCTTGTGGCACGATGAGAGTGTCTGTTGTCCTGATTCACTAGTTATGGAGCTGGCTAGCTTCTTCATTGGAGGGATTCAACATTGCTGCTTGGGCTGACATCTGTGCAATGTCTCTTTCAGATGTAAGTCGCATTCCAAATTAGTAGGGAGAAAGAATGCTTCTTGAATCATTTCACCCAAATGATTCTCCACTTAGATTTATTAATCACTATGAGCCTGTGATTACACGGTTTCCTGCCAAGTGCTACATAAAGCTGTTAGCTGACATGGTCTTTGTTTTGGAGAGCCACATCATCTGTATTTATATCCATTGGTACATTAATTGTGGTAGCACTCAACTTGTGAAAAGGGCATTGATAAGCATCTTCTGCAGTGGTTTTGAAACTTAGCTGCACATCAGAATCACCTGGGGAACTTTAAAAATGTTCAATGCCCAAATCTCATTACAGACCAATTAATTCACAAATCTCTAGAGGTAGTACCTTGCCATCGGCTGGTATTTCAAAATTTGATGTTTTTGATAATGACATTGTCTTGTCTTGTTTTTGAAAAATAAATATTGTCATCCAACTGTTTGATCAGCAAATTTTTATTTTTAAAATAAATTTTATCTTACCCACAATGTAAGAGCTGTATATTCTCATTGTATAAATTTTCAAAAATAATAGCAAAAAACCCTCTAAGACACCAAAATACCAAATAGAGAAATAATGGTTAAGTGATGTTGTTTCTTGGTGTCTAGGGGAGACTGGTTCCAGAACCTCCCATGGATACCAAAATCCACAAATGCTCAAGTCCCTGGAATAAAACGCTGTAGTATTTGTGTATAACCTAAACACATTCTCCCATGTACTTTAAATAGTCTCTAGATTACTTATAATAGTTAGTACAATATAAATGCTATGTATATATTTGTTATAGTGTGCTGTTTAGAGACAAATGACAAGAAAAAGTCAGTACATGTTCAGTACAGGTGCCATTTTAAAATATATTTTTATGAGGTTGGTTGAATACATGAATGTGGAACCCATGAATATGAAGGACCAACTAAAGACATAGTCATTCTCTGAAGGGCTTCTGTATTAGGCCAATGTTGACCATATAACTGCTTAAGTTTACAATTATTTACTGTGACAAGTGCCAAAGATAATATTGTGAACTAAAAGAATATATTGTAGGAGAAGTTTTTCCAGTCTACGAGTAAGAAAACTTTCCCTAAAAAAATTAAAAGTTGAGTTGAGAACTGAAATTTGCAGAATGAAAAACAGAAATGAACTAGGGAAAGGTGGGTGAGGAAAGGCCTTGGATACAAAGGTTACAGCATGAGAAAAGGCCATGGCGGGAGTGGGGAGCAAAGTTCATTCTACTACTAATGACCAGGGTATCTGAAGTACAGTGGGTGGGGTAGTCTGTAGACCTTGGCAGGGACCAGCTTCTTCATTAATTGATTGCAAGGCATGTTAAAAACAAAACAAAACAAAACAAAGCAAATAAAACAAACAAAAAAACCTTTGCTCTTTATTTTAAGAGCAATGGGAAACAAAGGATTTTGGGCAGAGATGTGGCATGATTCGGGTTTTGCTTTGTGAAAATCTCTTTGTTTGCCAGGTAGAGGACAGACTGGAGTGGGCAAAAGACAAATGAGGAGACGACAAAGAGAGAGTTGAGAGATGGTAATGTCTTAGACTAAGGTGGTAGCAAGGGAATTAGAAAGAACAGAGAAGAAGGAGATATTTGATATTTAAGATGCAGAATTAGCAGAATTTGGTGATGAATTATATAAGGGAATTAAGGAAAGAGGGTGGTGGCCATGACAACTCCCTGTTTTCTGGCTTTCACAACTAGATACAGGGTGCTGTGTTCCTAACAGTGGAAACAAGGGTGAAGGACTACTTTGGAAAGGAAAGCAAATGGATTTGGTTTTGGATAGATTGTTTTTTAGGTATCTTTAAGATTTTCAAGTGGAGAATACACATTACAAAATTGGAGATGCAAGCTAGGAGCTCAGAGGAGAGATTATCACTAGTGGTATATATCTGAACATCACTGGTTTATGGTTGGTTATTAAAGCCTTGGTGAATAGTGGGATTGCCAGAAAAGAAAGTATAGAATAAGAGGAGAAGAGGCCAGGGCTGAGTTTTGAGGAATGTTCATACTTGGGGTCATCTAGAGAAGGTTGAGTTCACAATGGAAACTGAGGAGCACTGGATGAAGATGTAGGAGGAAAGTTAGGAGGACACAATGTTAAGGAAGTTTTCAGTAAGAATTTTAAAAAAGAAGGAGCGGTTAATAGTACAACACTCTACTGACAATTCACCTAAAATGAAAACTAAAAAATACGCATGCATTTTAGCAATGTAGAAGTAGGTCACTGAGAATCTTAGCAAAAGTCTTTCTAGTGAAGCAGTGGGTGTTTATTGAGATTAGAGTGGACTGAGGAGTGGGTGGGAAGAGAGGAGAGAGACAAGGGGGCCATTACTCTAAAAAGTTTTGCAGTGAAGGGGAGG
>NW_012100209.1:4031490-4066657 GCF_000951045.1 Mandrillus leucophaeus | reverse complement strand
GCTGGTATTTCAAAATTTGATGTTTTTGATAATGACATTGTCTTGTCTTGTTTTTGAAAAATAAATATTGTCATCCAACTGTTTGATCAGCAAATTTTTATTTTTAAAATAAATTTTATCTTACCCACAATGTAAGAGCTGTATATTCTCATTGTATAAATTTTCAAAAATAATAGCAAAAAACCCTCTAAGACACCAAAATACCAAATAGAGAAATAATGGTTAAGTGATGTTGTTTCTTGGTGTCTAGGGGAGACTGGTTCCAGAACCTCCCATGGATACCAAAATCCACAAATGCTCAAGTCCCTGGAATAAAACGCTGTAGTATTTGTGTATAACCTAAACACATTCTCCCATGTACTTTAAATAGTCTCTAGATTACTTATAATAGTTAGTACAATATAAATGCTATGTATATATTTGTTATAGTGTGCTGTTTAGAGACAAATGACAAGAAAAAGTCAGTACATGTTCAGTACAGGTGCCATTTTAAAATATATTTTTATGAGGTTGGTTGAATACATGAATGTGGAACCCATGAATATGAAGGACCAACTAAAGACATAGTCATTCTCTGAAGGGCTTCTGTATTAGGCCAATGTTGACCATATAACTGCTTAAGTTTACAATTATTTACTGTGACAAGTGCCAAAGATAATATTGTGAACTAAAAGAATATATTGTAGGAGAAGTTTTTCCAGTCTACGAGTAAGAAAACTTTCCCTAAAAAAATTAAAAGTTGAGTTGAGAACTGAAATTTGCAGAATGAAAAACAGAAATGAACTAGGGAAAGGTGGGTGAGGAAAGGCCTTGGATACAAAGGTTACAGCATGAGAAAAGGCCATGGCGGGAGTGGGGAGCAAAGTTCATTCTACTACTAATGACCAGGGTATCTGAAGTACAGTGGGTGGGGTAGTCTGTAGACCTTGGCAGGGACCAGCTTCTTCATTAATTGATTGCAAGGCATGTTAAAAACAAAACAAAACAAAACAAAGCAAATAAAACAAACAAAAAAACCTTTGCTCTTTATTTTAAGAGCAATGGGAAACAAAGGATTTTGGGCAGAGATGTGGCATGATTCGGGTTTTGCTTTGTGAAAATCTCTTTGTTTGCCAGGTAGAGGACAGACTGGAGTGGGCAAAAGACAAATGAGGAGACGACAAAGAGAGAGTTGAGAGATGGTAATGTCTTAGACTAAGGTGGTAGCAAGGGAATTAGAAAGAACAGAGAAGAAGGAGATATTTGATATTTAAGATGCAGAATTAGCAGAATTTGGTGATGAATTATATAAGGGAATTAAGGAAAGAGGGTGGTGGCCATGACAACTCCCTGTTTTCTGGCTTTCACAACTAGATACAGGGTGCTGTGTTCCTAACAGTGGAAACAAGGGTGAAGGACTACTTTGGAAAGGAAAGCAAATGGATTTGGTTTTGGATAGATTGTTTTTTAGGTATCTTTAAGATTTTCAAGTGGAGAATACACATTACAAAATTGGAGATGCAAGCTAGGAGCTCAGAGGAGAGATTATCACTAGTGGTATATATCTGAACATCACTGGTTTATGGTTGGTTATTAAAGCCTTGGTGAATAGTGGGATTGCCAGAAAAGAAAGTATAGAATAAGAGGAGAAGAGGCCAGGGCTGAGTTTTCAGGAATGTTCATACTTGGGGTCATCTAGAGAAGGTTGAGTTCACAATGGAAACTGAGGAGCACTGGATGAAGACGTAGGAGGAAAGTTAGGAGGACACAATGTTAAGGAAGTTTTCAGTAAGAATTTTAAAAAAGAAGGAGCGGTTAATAGTACAACACTCTACTGACAATTCACCTAAAATGAAAACTAAAAAATACCCATGCATTTTAGCAATGTAGAAGTAGGTCACTGAGAATCTTAGCAAAAGTCTTTCTAGTGAAGCAGTGGGTGTTTATTGAGATTAGAGTGGACTGAGGAGTGGGTGGGAAGAGAGGAGAGAGACAAGGGGGCCATTACTCTAAAAAGTTTTGCAGTGAAGGGGAGGAGACAGTGATTGTGGAGGATTATGTGGCTGAAGGAAGTATTTTAATTTTGCTTTTTAAGGTGGGATGGAGTTAAGGCTATTTGAAGATTCACAATGAGATGGTTCCTGAAATGATAGGAAGAAGTCAGTCCTAACAAAATGAGGAGGAATCGGCTTAGATAGGAGGAAATACAACTGTTTTTTTTTTTTTTTAAATAACAACAGCAATTAGAGAAGTACAAGTACCCATATGGTAATGCATGTTGGTTTTGTAATAAGACTTACAGTGATTTCTTGTCTCCAAACATCTATTTTTCTGTAACATAGGAAGCAAAGTTGTCTGTTGTGAGCACGTGTTTTTAGGTTGTGGAGTGTACATGTGAGTGTACACGTGCGTGTGTAGGTTTGTGTTGATGAGAGGTTTAAAGAGAGTGAAAATTTAAAAGAGTCATTATGAAGGCTGGGAGATTCAGTTGAATAGATAAAAACAGTGAAATTGCCAGGTAATATTGAGGCTCAGTTGAGGTAAGTGACTGTGAACTCATAATGGTATAAACATAATTGCTTCATGTACTCATTCATTCAACAAGTATTCATTAGGTGTTATTGCCATTTTAAGTACTGGAGATACAGCAGTGGATAAAACAAATTCTGTCATTATGGAGCCTATAATGAAGCAGAAGAAGACAGGCAAAGATCAAATAATAAATGTAATACATGTATTATGTTAGGTGCTGATTAGTGCAATATCATCCCAGTGGAATCAATTTAGTTGACCAGCATCGTGATGCTACCCATATCTATATGTGTTTCAGGCTTTAATTGTGTGTGTGTGTCAACTCATAAATATCTGCTATCTAGGAAAATATCTGTTATCTAGGATAGTCAGGGAATGAGATGTTTGAGAACAAAACTGAATAAAATGAGGGCATGAGACTTGCAGATATCTGGAAGAAGTGTATTTTGAGTAAAGAAAACAGTAAATGCAAATGTGTTAAGGCAGGAAGACACTTGCATGTTGAAGGACCAGTGATGAGGTCAGAGCGACAGCAGTGACATGAAGAGAAGATGAGGCCAGAGTGGAAACTGTCGATCACAGGGTTTCACAACATGGAAAGTAAAGAAAGCCATTGGAGGGATCTGGGCACAGGAATGACATGACATATTTGGATGTTGGGATTTTTCTCTAGCAAAACTTAGCTGCAGTACAAACTTGGAGGAAGAGCTGGAGTTGAGGTGGCAGACACAAAGAAAAGACAGAGAGGTATTGGGTATAGAATTATTGCCCTTGTTGACTCTGGAATCTAATTGAGTCAGTAAAGACATAAAGATACGTAGAGACCAATGGAGAGGGGTGGGAGAGAATTGTCAATGAACTTGAAGATTCATGAGGAAAAAGACTAGTCAAACAAACTAGCAAGACTAAAAGAAGATTGTGGTCCAGGTGTGGGAGGTAATGCAGCGTCATGCAGTCCTAAGGTCCATGCTGTAACCATGGGTGAGAGTGACTAAGTGAGAAAGTTAGGAAAAAAAGAGGCAAAATGTTTGTGAATTCAACATATTATCTTTTAATACATAAATATAATTTTTCCATTAATCATACACTTAAAAAATAAATTCTAAAGAACTGCGGTAACCTTGACAAGAATATTACTGTAACTAGCGCAGAGCTCAAAGTCCTAGTAAGAACTCCTCAAAAGCATAATTTTCTTGAGTGGTATCCCATTGAAATAATATCAGTGAGGGAGGTATGTTTGGTGCTGGTGAAGTATGGGTGGGTGAGTGGATACATAGGTTCTAGGATTCTTGACACTGTTTAGGTGGCTCATAGTTGGAAAAGTTTGAGAATTGGTAAGTTATTGTACCACACTCATTTAATAAATAAATTCAGTGCGACCACTTAATGATTTAGATCTGGTGATTATTGATTCATCTACAGAGCTTTGTCAAAACACAAACATTCAGTTCCCACCCTGAACTGAACGTTTCAGAATTTTTGAGGGATAAAGACCCAAGTATGTTTTTTATGTATTTATATAAAGATTCATGGATAATGTATAGCCAGAATTGAAAAACCATTGGAATAGTGTTTAATGGACAGTTATTGATTGTGCCTGCCCATATTGGTGGCCTGCTTTTGTGGTCGTGGTGACCTGACCCTAGGACACCATCCTGAACCCATTCCTGGCCTAGATGCTTTTGGTAAAACTGATTCCACTTACAGCCTCAAGAAAAGCAGGTTATTCCGAACTGGGTGATTTGAGGCTCGCCTATTTTTTCCCATAGAAATTGTTGTAGGGATGGAGCAGGACCTAAATCAAGGTGATTATTTCCAATCAGAGTTAATTCTAGGACTTTTGCTTTACTCATAAGATTGTGTTATTCTTGTTTCTTCTGGATTTAGACCTGGGTTGATATAAGCAAATGTTGTTGTCAGGTAGCTCACCAATGTGAAGAAAGCCTGTCTGAAAAAGGACCCAAAGAGGAAAGTGCAGGCAACGTAAAGACCCATGAGCCCTACTCACAGCGCTTACTGCACTAGGCTCAGCCATTCTTGACTTTGTATTACATGACTCTACATTCCTTATTTGCTTAAGTTATTTGAGTTGGGTTTTCTATAACTTGAACTGAAGATTTCTATAACTGAAGATTAACAATACCTACAAACTAGAGTGTTGTCTATAGGAGTGTTCAGGGGCTCTCCCACTTTCTAACACTCTCCTCACCCCAGGTCATGTGGTTTCATCTTCTCAGGTAAGCTTTTTGGCATGTCGGCTCAGGAAATTTACATTCAAAGAATCTGGCTCCCATTAAAGGGAGACAGGAAAATAGAATCAGATAAAGATGAGAAGAAAATTGATTCTCTATGAGATTATGATCTCTGGTAATCCCTCAACATGCTTAGATGGCCCAGCTCCTATTTGGGCCTGGTTAACAGTCCTAAAGAATCAAGGAACAAATGTATTCATTCAATAAAAGCTATTTTGGACTGAGAATGCTAGAAATAATGGACTTGAACATTACGCTCTAAACTCAGGTTTAAAATACAACATAAGCTAAACATAATTAATCTAAGACTTTTTCTCTGTGTTGGCATATTTCTTACATGGTTGTTCTTCATGCCTTTTCCCAACAGATCCCCAGTTTAATTAGGTCATTAATGGTGTCTGAAATAAAGTGCTAAGTACTCCATGTTGTCACAAGATAAGGAGTCACTTTCTTTCCTAGAGTAATTTTGAAGAAATCAAGTTTTGTTGCAGGGACTATTGAGAACTGCTATAATATTAGCTTCCACATTGAGCTCCCTGCTTGTAGTCTTTTCTTGAGTGTTTAGTTCCTGAATACTGGAAGGACTTGACTAGGAGACATGTTCACTTTTAAGGAATCTCATTCTATGGATCCCAAGGGTAACTTAGTGGAAAGTAGAATTATGCATCCTAGGTTGCCTATTGTCCTGCTATTCATCAGGCAAATAGCTTTTCATTTCCATGGATCATTGCTATCATTTTAGTATCTGTAGAAGAAATTGCTCTAACAATTTCTGTACCTGGACAGAACACTAACCAACATTTCATGACACAAAATCCGACTACCTCATAAATGGAAATACTAGTCAGTAGATAAAACTTAAAAATGCAGCTCAAAAGTTTTGATATAATAAACGTTCTTTTATTTCTCTTGAAAATTGTATAATAAACGTTCTTTTATTTCTCTTGAAAATTGTATAATCTTATGACTTCTATTGGAGGCAGTGTTTAACTGCTTTTCTCAAATGTCATGATCATTTTAGAATACTGCATAAATACAATTTTGGCATCAATTTTCTTTCATGAAACCATTTTCCCTAATAACCTAAAACTCCCTCTGAGCCACAATGTTTATTTTTAAAATAGTAACGTGAAACTCAATTTTAGACAAAGAAATAGCAAAGAACAATTGCAATTCATATCCCAAAAATTTGTGCTAACTTATGTTTTTCATTTTTTTATTCTTTCTTATTTGCTGTGGCTCAACAGTAAAACAACAACACAAAGAAAAATCAACAGTGCCAATAGGGAAAACACTAAAAATTTGCTGACAGAAAAATACAAGAACACTTACTCCCTGACTTAGTTAGTGCTAAATGTGTCCTAGTTAGCATGGTGTATAGTCCACTGGTGTGTGGAAACCACTTTCATTTGTCACTGTCAATGGAGCCACATAGAATTGTAGGGAATTCTAAGAGTACATCTCAGCGTGCTTCAAACCGTCCTGATTTATCCTTTGTCTGTGAGCAAGGAGGCACTCTCAACTGAAAGCT
Organism: Mandrillus leucophaeus; assembly: GCF_000951045.1. Taxonomy (NCBI): domain Eukaryota; kingdom Metazoa; phylum Chordata; class Mammalia; order Primates; family Cercopithecidae; genus Mandrillus; species Mandrillus leucophaeus. The sequence continues at coordinate 4,060,363 of NW_012100209.1, read as the reverse complement.
CAAGGTTATTTCCTGCATTTAAAAATCTAGTTCAGGGAAAGAATGAAGCTGTAATGCAATATTTGAAATGCAAAATCCTGGCAACTAAATAATAGTTTAAAATCCAGTTCCCTCAACATTTAATATGTATAGAAATTACTCTAAATACATGCACACACTTAAATGAATATCTTTAAGAAATCAATTTCACATTAAGCAAAATTTATTTAAACAACCAATAAATTAAGAGATAATTTTTTATAATGCCAGGGCCCCAAACAAGCCTAAGCAGTGTTCTCTCTAGGTCTTAAGCATGTCTGACTTCAGCCAGAGCTCTGTAGGAATGGGATTGCCAGAGATCCATTTGTGCAAAGAACACTAGATCCCCCTGGGGAAGCAGCTATCTTAAGGAAAGGGCAAGAGATTATACTCAAAAGATTATAAAAAGAGTAATATCTTAGGACTGGAGGAGTAGGGGTGATTTGTACAACACAGAATCTCTCATCAAAATTGCCCTCCCACTCAGCACTCCCTACTCCAGAAGAGTTTGAACCTCAATCTTAAAGTAAAAGGGATTGAATTAAAAGTAAACAAATAAAAACATGATTTTGTAGTCATCTCAGTGAATTGTCAAGAGATCATGAACCTGACGGTATTACTTTGTAGCTTATGTTAAGAATTTAGCCAAAACAGGAGAAGGAGACTTTATTTGAAGTTACTGTGGATTACTGCTGCAGAATATTCAAATATGGAATAGACAGAGTAGCTTGAACTATCGATTGAACCGGTCACCATCTGGAGTGAAAAAGGACAAGGCCTCACCACTCAGAAGACGTCAGTCTCTTAGTGGGAGGTGAGAGGAGAAAAATGGCAGGTTCAATAAGTGTATATAAGAACCTGATTATCTAAAACACAGAAACCACAGCAGTGTTCATAAATAGGTGGGGAATTCCATTGGCAAAAGTGCAGAAAGAAGAATTACTGTTTCGTGACTCTATGGGTATGTTGCTTTCCCCTTAAGGCTAAAGTGGCTTGGGAAACATGCCTACCTTTTCATTTTAAAAGGATTCTTCCATGTGCCACATTTTCTTAATCCAGTCTATCATTGATGGACATTTGGGTTGGTTCCAAGTCTTTGCTATTGTGAATAGTGCCACAATAAACATACGTGTGCACATGTCTTTATAGCAGCATGTTTTATAATCCTTTGGGAATATACCCAGTAATGGGATGGCTGGATCAGATGGTATTTCTAGTTCCAAATCCTTGAGGAATTGCCACACTGTCTTCCACAATGGTTGAACTAGTTTACAATCCCACCAACAGTGTAAAAGTGTTCTTATTTCTCCACATTTTCTCCAGCACCTGTTGTTTCCTGACTTTTTAATGATCACCATTCTAACTGGTATGAGATGGTATCTCATTGTGGTTTTGATTTGCATTTCTCTGATGACGAGTGATGATGGGGATTTTTTCATGTGTCTGTTGGCTGCATACATGTCTTCTTTTGAGAAGTATCTGTTTATATCCTTTGCCCACTTTTTGATGGGGTTGTTTTTTTTCTTGTAAATTTGTTTGTGTTCTTTGTAGATTCTGGATATTAGCCCTTTGTCAGATGAGTAGATTGCAAAAATCTTCTCCCCATTCTGCAGGTTGCCTGTTCACTCTGATGGTAGTTTCTTTTGCTGTGCAGAAGCTCTTTAGTTTAATTAGATCCCATTTGTCAATTTTGACTTTTGTTGCCACTGCTTTTGGTGTTTTAGACATGAAGTCCTTGCCCATGCCTGTGTCCTGAATGGTATTGCCTAGGTTTTCTTCTAGGGTTTTTATCCATGGAATACTATGCAGCCATAAAAAAGGATGAGTTCACATCCTTTGTAGGGGCGTGGATGAAGCTGGAAACCATCATTCTCAGCAAACTATCGCAAGGACAAAAAACCAAACACCACAGGTTCTCACTCATAGGTGGGAACTGAACAATGAGAACACCTGGGCACAGGAAGGGGAACATCACACACTGAGGCCTGTCGTGGAGTTGGGGGAGTGGGGAAGGAATAGCATTAGGAGATATACCTAATGTAAATGATGAGTTAATGGGTACAGTACACCAACATGGCACATGTATACATATGTAACAAACCTGCATGTTGTACACATGTACCCTAGAACTTAAAGTCTAATAATAAAAAAAATTTAAAAAAAGATTCTTCATTTTAATAAAAGATTCATCTCAGAGTTATTTAGAACAGTGAGACTATAATTGCTTTTACCAAAAAGTTTGAACTAGAGACAATTTTTCCAGAACATATCTCCATGAATGAGGACATTTTGCACTTTTGATTGTCATGGTAATCATCCATGGGAAGAAAAAGATAGGAAACTAGTGACTTTTATTTGAAGATTACTACATTGAATGAAAAGTAATTTTGCTAGAAATAAAAATGGACACATGCATGCCTCTTCTTTTTCTATATCTGCAAGTGTCTGGGCAGCATACTGTGGATACCAGAGCATAAGTGAAGCATCACTTCATAATTTACATAATGAAGACATCAACTAGTAAGGAAACAACTTTTTGAAGATAATTTAATAGAAATGGTGCATGAAAATAACTGCTCAATTTTTATAATGTTGTCAATATGGAACATTAAAAACTTTTATGTGTATCTTTTCGCAAAGGCCTCAATTTGTTTGATATAATTTGCTAACTTTCTCACTATTAATTAAAAAGGTTTCAGTGTTAAACTGGAGACTATTAAGTTCATCTGATCAGAGTTGTTTAAATTATCAATATATTATTTCTCTTCTTGAGAGAAGTTTTTATGATCCTGTTCATGAAAATTTTAAAACAGTGAAGATTCCAAATGGCTTAACAAATGAGAAAATAACTAAAGATGGTAAAATAGGGCTAGAAGATAGCAGAGGTGGGCATTCAGTCCATTACTCATATATGTTAGGTCAAGACTACCATGTTGCAACTTGTTTTTCATTTCTCCTATGTGTACCATCCTCATTTCCTGCCTTATTTTGGATTAATTTTACTTTAGTATATTGGCTTTTTAATCATACTCATTTGGTTAGATTTTATTATTCCCCAGAGATTACAATATATATTCTTAACTTAAAACAGTCTACAATGGATTTTATCATTTCACAAAATAAGAACCTGAAAACAATAGAATTCCATTATATCTCCTGCCCTTTGTGCTATTATTGTCACAAATTTTACTTCTACAAATGTTAAAAACTCCAAAATCCACAGTTATTCTTTTCCATGAACAGCTAATGGTCTTTAAAAAAATTGTACACACATTCCCAACTGTTTACCTTTCCCTGTGACTCTGAATTAGTGCTAATTATTTTGGAATCCCAAAAGACTACTATGATTCACTAGTCAAAATGGAGAGTGACAATTATTACTGTTTTTCTTTTGAATATGTGTCTTTTTACTTCTGGCTAGTTTTAAGATTTTCTTCTTTACCATTTTTTTAACCCTTGATTTTTTAGCAGATTGATTACGGTGCTTCTATATGTGTTTCCTTTTTTGAATCTATGAGTTAATGTCTTACTAATTCTGAAAAATCCTTTAACATTATCTATCTATCTATCATCTATCTACCTACCTACCTACCTATTATCTATCTATCTATCTATCTATCTATCTATCTATCTATCTATCTATCTATCTATCTATTTTTTTTTCTTTTTCTTTTTTTTTTTGAGACAGAGTCTCACTCTGTCACCCAGGCTGGAGTGCAGTGGCACAATCTCGGCTCACTACAAGTTCTGCCTCCTGGGTTCACACTATTCTGCCTCAGCCTCCCGAGTACCTGGGACTACAGGTGCCCGCCACCACGCTTGGCTAATTTTTTGTGTTTTTGGTAGAGACGGGGTTTCACCATGTTAGCCAGAATGGTCTTGATCTCCTGACCTCGTGATCTGCCCGCCTCGGCATCCCAAAGTGCTGGGATTACAGGCGTGAGCCACCACGCCTGGCAGAAAATATATTTTTTTAATTGCATCTGTGCTAACCATATACGGATTTTTTTTCTTGCCATTATTCCCTAAAGAGTATAACAAAGATTTAGATAGCATTTTCAGTATTTTAGATATTATAAATAATTTAGTGATGATTTAAAGTATACAGGAGAATGTGTGTAGGCTATATGCAAATACCACAGTATTTTGTAACAAGGACTTAAAGATGTCTAGATTTTGGCATCCACAAGAGGTCCTGGAACCAATCCTCCACAGATGCTGAGGATCAACTGTGTATGCAAAATATGTGTGTTTTTATGTATATATACTACATTTTTTTGGTGCTTGTTTGGATAATTTCTATTGACTTATCTGAGTTTACTGATCTTTTCTTCTGCTCTGTTATGTGTGTCATTGACCCTATTATATGAATTCTTCATAAGGTATATTATACTTTCCAGTTCCAGAAATTTCTCTTTGTTTACTTCTTAATTTTTTAAATTTCTCCGCTGAGATTCACTATCCTTTTTACCCATAATATCTACCTTTTAATATTATTTCTGCAACATATTTATAACAGTTATTTTTAAGTTCTTGTTTTCTAATTCTTGCATCTGGATTTTCTGTGAGTCTACTTCACTGAACAGTTTTTCTCTTCTGATGGATGGTATATTCCTACTTTTGCTTATATGAAAAATATTGATATTAGATATTGTGTATAAAAGAGTAGAGATTGAAATAAATAGTGTTTAGCTCCCGAAAGGGTACACTGTTTACTCTGTCAGGGTTAGGAGCTGATCTCTTCTCTTTATGAATTAACCTAGGTCAGGATTGGGCTGTATTTAATTTCAGTTCACCACCAGCTACAAATGCCCTCGGAGCAGATTTAGGTTACTTCTTCTAGCAAGGCTTGAGTTTTAGGCACTTTGAGACTATACTTACCCAATTTTTCTGCCCAGCCTGCAGTATCCTGTGCCATGGAATACAGCCGGTGGTGTGCTGGTAAATGCTTAATCAAGTGTCCTAAAAAGAAAGTCTGATTTGCAGCGTCTGCTGATGCCTGTAGTGTGAATGCTGCCACCATGTGCAATTGCAGTCTACTGACATGTTACTGAATGCAGACTCAGGAAGAGACACACATAATTGGTTCTTATGCACTGGTATGGGCTCCATTAATCACTGGATATTCCTTTTTGCTTTACAGTTCGTACAAGCAGCCACATACTCAGTTTAAAAAAAAAAAAAATCCCTTGGGGAAACAATGGGCAAGGTGAGCTAGTTCTGTCTGGGGCTTCTTCAGTGTCTCATCTATAGCATAGCCCATAGGGTTATTAAATTTTAGCTGGTTTCTTTAGGTTGCAGCAAATTTTCCTGGTGTGTGGTGGGCTTACTTCTCAGTGCCCTGTGACCCCAAGAAATGAAAGAACCTTCCAGACTCTGCTCACGTAGGGATTGTCCCTCTCTGGGTTTTGGTCATTTAGGTGTCTGTGCATCTTTATCTCTCTGATGGATTTTTAAAAATATGGTTTATAGTTTATTCAGTATTTTCTTGGTTAAATTTCTATATTATAGCCAGATTATTTCTTTTTGATGATGACAAACAATATGTTTGTCAGAAATTTTCAGCAAATTGTTCTAATTTTGTTCTGTTTATAGTAATTAAGGGAGGTTATATATGGTTTTGACATTCAATACAAAATGAACATTTAATTTTTCATTCATTCATTCACTATTTATTCATTTTCCAATACATACTGATTGAACCTTGGATCTGTATACTCATTATTAGGAGATCTGTAGAATTTAGTCATGAACTCTTTATTTCACAACTAAGCTTAAACATACCATGCAGTGAAACAAAATAACCTAACTGAAAGGTAGCATAGGTTTGATCAGCAGTAAGGAACTCTTGTTTCAAATAAATAAAGAAATAAAAATTTATACATGTATATAGTTTAAAGATAAAAATGTTTGTTTACCACACAAGGTCTTGTGTGAAAAACAGTAGATCCCACTGTTACCCTGACTTCCTGATGCTCAGAGACAATTACTTTAAACTTTTTCATCATTATTTATTTATTGTAATTTCTCTAAAGAACATGCTTATATTGGTACTTCTTGGTTTTCCACTTTTAGAATTTGTCTATTATCGTCCCACTCAGACAAAGATTTGCTCTTTTCTAGTGTTCTGTGTACTACATGTACTAATTTCTTGTATTTTTTTTTTGAGTAACTGTCTTTTTAAAAATCCAGTCTCTTTGTCTTTTAATGAGAGTTTAGTGTATTTATATTTACTATGATAACAAATATATTTGATTTATTTATATCATTTTATTTTGTTCTTTCGTTGTTCTACATTTTCTGCTTCTCTGCCCTCCCTCATTTCTTGCCTCTGTTTGGATTAGATATTTCATTTTTCTCATGACACTTTCCCCCTCCTCTGCTAGTTTGAACATTAGTAAATCTGTGGCAGAGACAATGCTGTGTTCAAGTCCTATCTTACATTCTTAATTCTGGGTGCCCAGAAACACTGTTTCTTTCTCTCTCTTATAGTTATATTGGGAAGTTTCAGGCTCATAAATTGGCAAATAAAATTGTTGTCTGCTTTCTAGAAGTTACTCTAGGTATTTTAGAACAAATAATTTAACAAGTCTGGAATTAATAGCTCTTGCCACCTCAAAAATAATTAAGTAATCTTTGACTGTTCTAATTCCACTCACCTTCGTCACTGTCCCCCGCCAATTTAAATGCTAATTTAACTCAATATTTCAGTTTTTGCTTTCTTTTTGTTTCAACAGGTTAATTTCTATTATTCTTTTCTTATATAGTCAATGTTTGTTTAGATCTCCACATATCTACTCATCATCTTTGTTTTTTTCCCCAAATCTTCTACTTAGTTTGAGGTGATGGTTAATTTTGTGTGTCAGCTTCACTGGGCCAAAAGGTTGCCCAGATATTCAGTCTAAAATTATTCTGGGTGTTTATTTGAGGATCTTTTGAATGAGATTAATATTTAAATTGGCAGACTGAGTAAAGTAGATTGTTCATCCTAATTTTGGTGAACCTCATCCTATCAGTTGAGGGCCTACAAAAAGTCTGACCATTCTCCAAGCAAGAGGAAATGCCTCTTACTAGACTGCTTTTAAACAGACTGATTTTTGTCATGCCTCTGGACTTGAACTGAAACTTCAGTTCTCCCTGGGTTTGATGCCTGTAGGCCTTTGTTCCGGAATGTGACCACTGGCTCTCCTGTTGGTTGTCGGCCTTCATAATTACCTGAGCCAATTCCCCATAATAAATCTCTCTCTCTCTGTCCCTCTCTCTCTCTCTCTCTCTCTCTGTCTCTCTCTCTCTCTCCCTCTGGATAGATGGACAGATAAATAGATGGGTAGAGATAGATATGTAGAGAGAGAGAGATGATAGAGAAATATAGATATAAAGAGTGAAGTTTATTTTTAGCTATCAGGCTAACTGGATTAAGATATCGCTATATAGCTGATAAAGCATTATTTCTAGGAATATCTGTGAGGGTGTTTCCAGAGGATATTGGCACATGAGATGCCATATTGAGTGGGCAAGATCTGCCCTCAATGTGGGCAGGCACTATCCAGTTGGCTGGCAGCCTGGATAGAATAAAAGGCAGAGGAAGACTGGGTACAGTGGCTCATGCCTGTAATCCCAGCATTTTAGGAGACTGGGGTGGGTGGATCACTTGAGATCAGGAGTTTGAGACCAGGCTGGCCAACACAGTGAAACCCTGCCTCTACTAAAAATACAAAAATTAGCTGGGCAATGTGGTATGTGCCTGTAATCCCAGCTACTGGGGAGGCTGAGGTCTTGGGATCATTTGAATGCCAGAAGCAGAGGTTGTAGTGAGCTGAGATCACACCACTGCACTCTAGTCTAGGTGACAGAGGGAGACTCCATCTCAAAATAAGCAAAACACTAAAAAGCAGAGGAAATGAAGCTTTTGTCTCCTGCCCTCGGTTATCAGAACTTCATTCCCTCTGGCCTTTTGGACTCCAAGACATACATTGGTAGCCCCCTGGGTTCACGGTCCCTCAGCCTGAGGCTGAAAGTTATACCACTGACTTACCTAGTTCTGAGGCTTTTGGACTTGGACTGAACCACACTACTGACATCCCTGGATATTCAGCTTGTAGATGGCCTGCCCAGGGACTTCGCAGTCTCCAGAACTGCATGAGCCAATTATTCGAATAAATCTCCTACTATCTATCTATCTATCTATCTATCTATCTATCTATCTATCTATCTATCTATCTATCTATCTATGTATCTATCCATCCATCCATCCATCCATCCATCCATCCATCCATCTATCTATCTATCTATCTATCTATCTATCTATCTATCTATCTATCTATCATCTATCTATCTATCTCTTCTTTTTATCTCCTATGGGTTCTGTCTCCCTTAATATTCCTGAGTAATACACACATACAAACACCACAGACTATTGATTCTGTTTTTCTGGAAAATCCCTGAGTAATACACATAGGATTTTTTTTTTCTGACTGAAATACACATATTAAGCTTTTTTAAAGAGATTGTCTATTTGTAGTAAACACTCTCAGTTATTTTAATTGAATATACCTTATGTATTCTAATTTTTGAAAGATAATGTCACTCTAATTCATGAGAAATAGTATCACTTGAAAGATAATTTCAATATAGACTTATAGGTGCCTAAAACTGCCTACTCAAGCCTCAGCAATGGTGGACACCCCTCTCTCCACTAAGCTCCAGCATCTCAGGTCGTTCTCAGATTGCTGCACTAGCAGAGAGAATTTCAAGCCAATGGATCATAGCTTGCTGGATTCTGTGGGCATAAGACTCACCAAGACAAGCACTGAAGGGAATCTCCTGGTCTACCAGTTGCAAAGACAGTGGGAAAAGTGCAGTATCTGGGCAGGAGTGTACCGTTCCTCCCAGTACAGTCTCTCATGGCTTCCCTTGGCTAGGAAAGGGAAATTCCCTGACTTTTTGTGCTTTATGCCCCGCCCTGCTTCAGCTCACCCACTGTGGGCTGCACCCACTGTCCAACCAGTCACAATGAGATGAACCAGATATTTCAGTTGAAAATGCAGAAATCACCCATCTTCTGCATCGATCTCGCTGGGAGCTGCAGACCACAGCTCTTCCTATTTGGCCATCTTGGCAGAATCCTAAATTTTCAAGCTTATAAAAGATATGATTTTATCATCTTCTGGCTTCTGTTATTGCTTGTTATGAAGTCAGCTGTTACACTAATTGTCATTTCCCCTTTAGATCATCTCTCTTTAAGATTGCCTGTTAGTGATGTTCTGTGGTTTGTTCATAATGTTTCTTGGCATGGATGTTTTTATTTGCTTGGGATATTTTTTTTTTTTTTGCTTTAATGTTTTTCAACAATTCTAGAAAATTCTACGGTGTTGCATCTTCAGATATTACCTTCTCTCCACTTCTAAATTGCCTCCTTCTGGTATCATAATTAGATATGTTGATCTACTTATTTTATCTTCTACATCCCTTAACTTCTCTTCATGTTTTCCATCTTTTGGTCTCTATAGTTGCATTATAAATAATTTTAAGTTTTTAATTCTATAATTCTTTTTTTAGCTATATTTAATTGGCTGTTATCTCTTACATTTTGTTTTAAATTCATATTATTATATTCTTTACTTCCTGAATTTCTATTTGGTTCTTGTTTGTCTTTATATGATCACTTGTATCTTGCTCATATTTTCAAGTCATTTTTTTGTGTCTTAAACCATATTAGATGTACCTGTCAGATGGTTGATAATTTCAGGAATTTAAGTATTTCCTAGATGGCGTCTGATGTCTGTTGTTTGTGATTTTTGGCTGTAAACACATGACCCTTGGAACACAGTCATCAAGAATTCTTGGGGAACTTAGTTGAATTTCATTTCTTTGGAGCAAAGCTTCAATTGCTTCTGCTAGATATCTTTGGTCACATTAAATTAAATTTCTAACTTAAGGGTATTTCCCCTGCCTTTCAGAGACCCCACCCGACAGGTTGAATATGGGGACAAAAACTTGTGAGGATAGTCTTTGTATTCATCAATTTTCAGGGAAGATTCTATGCATTTCAACCACAAGATAAAGATAGGCAAGTTTCTTTGCTGTCTTTTTCTGCACAGAGAGCTTATTTCTTGTTTATGCTGTATAGACTGTATGGTCCTATAGCACTCCAGTTTTATGTCTAGTTCTCTTGTTAGAATGTTCTAAGCCTTGAGTAGACCCTAGGCTTTATTTTCTTTATCCAGAATTCTTATTATCCTTCAAAACAGAAGTGTGTCAGCAGATACCATCAGGCTTTGGCATGCACCAACATCCAGAGTTTCTGCCTTCAGTTAATTTTTTGACGTGCTAGTTCAAGGACTTGTTTAAAATTGTTTTTAAAATACTTTCCTCAGCTATTAAATTTGTTTTAATATGTGTTTAGGGCATATCGTTTGATCTCTGCCAGATGCCAGGTGAATGATGATAGAAATCTCTCAATAAAGCTGATCATAAAGCACATCATTTGCCATAACCAACTGCACTTTGCAAAATCAATTTCTTTAATCAAAAGATGGGCAGTTTTTATTGCCAATGATATTTAGATTCAGCAGAATAAATACTTAGAGAATGTATTTCTGACAGTGATTGGAAGGACCCTTTGACAAATTATAACAGAGAAGTATGTTATTTCTGTGTTTATGTGGCCAGAAAATGAACTTTTTCACTTTTAAAATTATTAACTAATACATTTAGTCTTTACAACAATTGCTATATAAATGAAGTACACATTAATTTTGTAAAGACAAAAATTATGATGCTGTTTCTGATGTCCATGTGAGCTTATTTAGGTCTTTAATATTTTGAACCTATTGACTACATATTTTTATGGCATACTTCAGCTTTGTAACTAACTGGAGTCAGAGTTATATGATGCAAGTGACAAATAATTATTTCATAGTTAAAATGATGAATATAGTAAATTCAGGCTGTTTAGGGTCTTTAATTGGTACTAGAGACTCCCAAATGTGGATAAAGTCACCAGAATGAATTTCAGGGGATCTGGATCTGTCTCCGATCTGTTATGGAAGTAAATTGCCTTACCTTTCAAGATCCCAGCTGTAAAATATCAACACTGTGCTTTTTCTAAAAGGTTAAATCTTTCACAGAAATAAAAGTTTCAGTTACATTAAAATTTACATTGTGCGTGTATAACCTAAGAGAAAAATTAATAAAGAAAAATATTATAAACCTACCACGAAGTAATTAAAGTTTCTACTATTTCAATCAAGGTTTTTTATCTAGCCTTTCTGATTGAAATAAACATTTTCCTGTCAAGTTGGTTTGTTTAATCTTGATAAGTCTTATTTACTATTAAGGACAAAACAGGCCAGGCATAGTAGCTCACGCCTATAATCCTAGCACTTTTGAAAGCTGAGGTGGGTGGATCACTTGAGGTCAGGAGTTCAAGACCAGCTTGGTCAACAAGGTAAAATCCCATCTCTACTAAAAATACAAAAAAAATTAGCCAGGGGCATGGTAATGTGCCTGTAATCCCAGCTACCCAGGAGTCTGAGGCAGGAGAACTGCTTGAACCTAGAGGCAGAGGTTGCAGTGAGCCAAGATCATGCTACTGCCCTCCAGCCTGGGTAACAGAGTGAGACTCCCCTCAAAAAAAAAAAAAAAAAAACAAAAAAAAAACCACATTTTTTTTTTTTTTATTAAAAAAATAAATTTGTCTGGAGGAAGGGAGATAGCTACAGAAGTCATGATTTTCTTGTATGTGGTAACACAAAGCTAAAAAATGTTAATGCAGTGAATATTTAGCTTTGGGTTAAAAAATATCTTGCTTGACTAATGATGAGTTAAATCCATCAATATCAAATCTATAGGAAATAAATAAAAATTACTACATTTAGGTTCAATAATTCAACCTCATACGTATATTTTTAGGACAACGGAACCTGAAATGATTAAGACAGAAAGAGAGGGATTTTTAAGTGACAAAGTTATTTCCTTTTTAAAGACAGTAATGGAACTAATGATCTGATTAAAGGTTAGGATTCAGATCATGGGACACTGGTCCCTTTTTTCCTCCATACAGTTCCTGTCATGGCTGACTTGCTCTATTCCATTCTGATTACTAAATTATTAGAGGTTCATTTACTTCTCACAAAGAAGTGAAACATGGTACTGGGATTGGACAAACATGTCCCATTAAAATGATTAGTAAATCTTGGAATATTTGGCCAAGAGTAGCAAACAGATTTACTTACTTCTTGTTTCTTTCACATCTTATTGTTGTTGACTTGTCACAAAAGTAAGTTATTTGTCCTCTCTTTTCCATATATCCTAACTCCATTGGCCATTGCATCTGGTCTCATGGCTTCAAATACCATCTGTATACTGGCAACTACCACATGTCCATCTCTATCCCTGACCTCTCCCGGGAACTCTAGAGTCTCATATTCAACTATTTGCTTGACATTTTCATATGGATGCATAATAGATGTTTCAAATATAATAATAAAACTCTCTTTATTTGACTGCCTTCATCCCCTACCTCCAAACTTGCTTCTTGGGCATTCTTCCCCATATAAATTAGTGACAACTAATCCTTCATCTGCTCAGATCAAAACTACTGAAGTCATGCTTGACTCCACTGCTTCTCTCTGATTACTGCAGAAGGGACATGATGAATGGCAAATTTGTGTGAAGAAGAGGGAGGATAGACATACATAAAGGAGGACCCAGTCATATTTTAGTGTATGTATAGGAAGTCTTAGAAAGTACATGTTAGGAGGAGACATTTGACAGTGAAGACTCCTCGCTAGATGTGGCTTTCAAGGAGAGTCCTGCAGTTCTGGACACTTGCTGCTCATGGCAGGTCTGTGGTTGAGGGAGAGAAGGACATGATAAAAATTACATTCTAAAATGGGTAGCCTCCTCTAGGAACTGTTGGTTCAAGATGTTTAAGAGACTGACTCTATGAAATACCCTGTAGTATTGGCAACTATGAGGCACACAGTGATGCATGTTTTTGGTGACACTGAGAACAAAGCCATTAATGATGGCTTCACCCACAGTTTGCAATGCAAAATCCAACACCTGTGACTGTTTAGTCTTCTGTTATTATGGAAGTAATTATACTATTCATGGAACACAATAATCTGCAATATTTCTCAGAGGAAAAAACAAATTTTGCCTCTCTCGGTTTAATTTCCAGAGCAAAATTCAACATATTTACTGCTTTACAGGAAAAAACAAGATAAAATAAAAAACACACTGACAACTAAGATGAGCAGAAGATGGCTCTGTGTCTCATTAAATATATTTAGTTTTAATTTTCTTTCTCATTTGTCTGTTGTATAGATACAGTGTGTTTTAACAACTAACATTTAATCTACTATAATTATTCATTGTTCCATGCATAGAAAGTTCTTTCATTTCCCATATACTGACAGTGCCCTTGCATGAATATGCTATAATCTATGGAACAAAATTGGGTATTCATTTACCCTGAGATTTACTATCAGGGCCCACTGAAATACAGGATGTGCCAAAGTTTACTTGAGTCTAATATAAATGTGACTATGGCTAAATATCAAGCAAACAGTGACAGGTGCAAAAATTCTTTTGTTACTTATTATATCAAAAGCACTTAGTACCTTACATATATTGTCTCATTAATCCTCAAAAATAACCTCAAGGATAAAGTAATGTTTCTTTTTTGTACCTGAGGACAATGAATTTTGTGGAAGTTTCAATAATTTGTTTCAGGGCACACAACTAATAAATGGCAGAGTCTAAAGTTTAAACCTATCTTTTCACTTTTCTTCAAAGTCCTTAGTTACTACACTGTGATGCTTCTCCTCCCACAAAAAGGAAAGAATAAAACAAAAAATAGTGTCATAAAGAATCATAAAGAAGGCTGACTTGCCTTCCTTTTTAGGAGGCCTGGAAAACATCCAGTGTGAGGGTATACAGATAGAGGAGGTCTGAGAAGACAGAGTTGAGATACCTGTGACTTTTACTTGAATGTTAGCAGGCTTGTGGCCATGGCCTTAATGAAAGTGAAAAAGAGAAAATGGAAAGATGGAGGCATTTAAATGAAAACACATTTCCAAAATATTGCTCGGGACAAAGATGTTTTGCTATGGTCTTCATGGACAAGGTTGTTGTTCACTACCATTGCAGCAGACTCATCAGCAAGGCTAGTGGAAGAACAAAGGCAATGATGCTTCAACAGGTCAACTTAAAACAAGGGCTAGAACCCAAGTGGATTTACAGCTAGGAAGAAGTGGGGTGGGTGGACTGACCACATAATAACCTAGGTATACTGTGTGGAATACATGTTTGTCCCAGTTTTAATTAAGGATCTGATTGAAATAATTGGCTTTTAGATGTTTTAAGTTTGGTTGAATGGAAATGGAAATTCCCAAAGTTTTGCCATTAATTAACACGGCAAAGTACTTTGAGAACATAGCTTCTCTCTGGCTTTTAAGGTCAAAATTCTTCTTGCCTTATTATTGCCAAAAGAGTCCATTAGGTAAGGGAAAATGACAAAAGTAATAGGAGGTCATTGCTATATTAATTGTGATTTTTCTAATAATTTGTTTAAAAATAAATGTAAGTAACTGGCAAAATAAAAAAAGAGTTTGTGTCTGTCTGCCTGGTGTAAATAATACATTGTATTGTTTCTGTGGGTTGTGAATAAACAGTTCAGTACCTTTTCAGTACTAAAGATTAAGGAACTGCATAAGAGCCCATAATGCCAAGATGTAAAAGCTTAGACCAGAAAAACCTATATTTAAATGTTATAATGATTAGGAATCATTCATTCAAAACCAAGACAAAGGCAGGCTTTGCCATCCTCACTGTCATTCTTGTGGAAGTGAAAATTGCTTCCTAAATTAAACAAGGTAGTTTATTTGCAGAGACATGTTGAAACCAAACACATAAATAAGGAACAAATACTTTAATGATGTTTCTTTCTTTTTGGAAGTTGGAAATTGTATTAGTTTAGTAGGGCTCATGCTACATATTACCAGAAACCTGGTGCCTTCCAACGATGGAAATTTATTCTCTCACAGTTTTTTTGTTTGTTTGTTTGTTTGTTTTTTTGTAGTTATTATTATTATTTTTTTATTGTTATTTTTTATTATACTTTAAGTTCTAGGGTACATGTGCATAACATGCAGGTTTGTTACATATGTATACTTGTGCCATGTTGCTGTGCTGCACCCATCAACTCGTCAGCACCCATCAACTTGTCATTTACATCAGGTATAACTCCCAGTGCAATCCCTCCCCCCTCCCCCCTCCCCATGATAGGCCCCGGTGTGTGATGTTCCCCTTCCCGAGTCCAGGTGATCTCATTTTTCAGTTCCCACCTATGAGTGAGAACATGCGGTGTTTGGTTTTCTGTTCTTGTGATAGTTTGCTAAGAATGATGGTTTCCAGCTGCATCCATGTCCCTACAAAGGACACAAACTCATCCTTTTTTATGGCTGCATAGTATTCCATGGTGTATATGTGCCACATTTTCTTAATCCAGTCTGTCACTGATGGACATTTGGGTTGATTCCAAGTCTTTGCTATTGTGAATAGTGCTGCAATAAACATACGTGTGCATGTGTCTTTATAGCAGTATGATTTATAATCCTTTGGGTATATACCCAGTAATGGGATGGCTGGGTCATATGGTACATCTAGTTCTAGATCCTTGAGGAATCGCCATACTGTTTTCCATAATGGTTGAACTAGTTTACAATCCCACCAACAGTGTAAAAGTGTTCCTATTTCTCCACATCCTCTCCAGCACCTGTTGTTCTCTCACAGTTTTGAAATCAAGTTATTGGCAGGGCCATGCTTTCACTGGAGGCTCGAAGGGAGGATTCTCCCTTGCCCTTCTCCTACCTTCTGGTGGCTGCTGACAATTCTTGGTGTTCCTTGGCCTTTAGATGAAATCAGTCTCTGTCTTGACTGTCACATGGCCATCTCTTTATATGCCTCTGTCTTTGTGTCCCAGTTTCCATTCTGTCATGAGAATACTCATCATTGTATTAGGGCCCACCTTAATACAGTATGACCTCACCTTAACGTGATTCATCTGCAGAGACCCTATTTCCAAAAGCTGTCATCTTCATAGATACCAAAGATTATCACTTCAGCATATGTTTTGGTGGACACAATTCAACCCAGTACAGAAATTCAGTGGAAATATTATACTATTAGTTATTTACATAATTCTGTGGTCTAGATCCCAAAAGTATGACTCTGCTTTTTGTGTATTTCCATTCTCATCAGTTTTTTCTCTCAGGTACCCTGAAACAAGTGTCCCCTCATCCTCTAGTTTTTACAAAGAAAAAACAAAGAATCAGAGAAATCTTGGACCAAGAGCAGCATATTAACATTTGAGGCCTAGAGTCTAGGCAAAAATACAGAAATCTTAGTAGTCATTTTAACAGAGAGAATTTAAGGAATTGGGAGCTGAAAAGGCAAAAAAAGAAGCATGGAGGTGACCCAGATCTAGTAAATGCCGGAGGAACAAAGTGAAGTGGTTGGAACAGATGCTTGGGAAAGGGGCTTAACAGAGCTGGGACTCAGACCCCTGTTGAATGTAACATGGGGCCGTCAGTGCTGGTGTCTCTAAAGGGTACAATGAGGCTAGTTATATGAGTGTGGAAAAATGGGAAGCCAGATCCACTGCCACCGCTCTGATGAACTGCTTTGCTGTGGTGAACCTGGTGGGAGCAGCGAGCACATAGCAAGGAACACATATTTTTTCCTTCTGCCTACCCTCAGCATCCCTTCTGTGTACCTTCTTTAGGTAGAGCTGAACTGGGAGACATCCAGCAAAGGGGAGACAATGGTTGAAAGAGTCCCAGAACCAGCATCACAATTCAAATGTGGAAAGATGGGGTTAGAGCTGAAAGATATATCTCAATAATCAGCAGATGCAAATTTACAGGGCTAGATTTTCAGATTGGAAAGATTAAGTCACACTGGAAGCTGGTAGAAAGAGGGGAAATGGGGAAACTAATAAGAACTGGAGAGAAACATGCAGAGGAATTGGGAAAGGGAAGAAAGACTGACTTTTCAGGAAGTATATTAGAATGGATAAAGTCGATTGATCACCAACATCAAATATTTTTAAACCCTAAACTGAGAGTTTTATTTTTATTTTCTATTTTTTATATTTTTATTTTTTAGAGACAGAGTCTCACTCTGTTGCCCAGGCTGGAATGCAGTGGAGCGATCATAGCGCATTGTAACCTCCAACTTCGGGAATTGAGAGTTTTGAACTTAAACCCTTTGGATGGAGTAGAGAACATGAAGAGGAAAGTCTTGTCTTCTATTCAAGAAGGAAATAAACAGATCCAGGTGGAATTTCTTTCATGACCTGGGACAGTTGCTGTGTATAAATTCCACAAGTAGGGGACCACTACTATTAACTGTTATATGCTGGTGTACTATCCTCTGAGGGGAATACAAAACAAATAGCACATGTACAATCAATTGATGTAGAAATCAATCAATGCATTACTACTTCAGAGAACAAACAGACTGCATCCCATATTGCAGTGTTTCTCAATCTTTTTTTTTTTTCATCATTACCCCCCTAAGGAACTTTCAGACTTCTTCCCCCCTATTTATTCCCTCCTCCCATAAAATGTTGATACTGTGGATATATTGCACATCTCTTTATACACTGGTCCTTTGGGGAATCATGAAGCATTGCAATGTCTTAGTTTTCCCCCTCCCATGCCCTCCAAAAACAAATTTTTGCCCAAGTTAAAAATTCACACTAGCCTTCCTGCCACGTCCCGCGGCCAGGTGTGGGGGAAGTGGGGAAGCTGGGAAGCTGGTGGAGCGGTGTTACCCAGCAGTCCCTGCAGTGTCGCTCGGGTCGGCTCCACGCATCACTGCTGTGGTCGCTGGTTGGCTGAGGTGCATGGTGTGTGTGAGTGGAAGTTGACGTATACCCCTGCGATGAAGATAGAGGGGCCTTTGTCCATGTTCGGGGACCGAGACCGCAGCCCTAGGGAGGTGATCCGCTCCCAGAACGTTATGGCTTAAGCTTCAATTGCCAATACTGTGAAAAGTTCTCTTGGTCCAACTGGCTTGGATAAAATGTTGGTGATGTAACCATTACTAATGATGGTGCAGCCATCCTGAAGTTACTGGAGGTAGAACAACCCTGCAGCTAAAGTTCTTTGTGAGCTGACTGACCTGCAAGACAAAGAAGTGGGAGATGGAACTACCTCAGTGGGAAGCCCTGTGTTACATCAGTTAAAACCTAATTATTAACACAGATGAACTGGGAAGAGATTGCCTGATTAATGCCACTGAGACATGGATGTCTTCCAAAATCATTGGAATAAATGGTGATTTCTTTGCTAATGTAGTAGTAGATGTTTTACTTGTTATTACATACACAGATATTAAGAGGCCAGCCTCGCTATCCAGTCAATTCTGCTAATATTCTGAAAGCCCATGCAAGAAGTCAGATGGAGAGTATGCTGATCAGTGGCTATGCACTCAGCTGTGTGGTGGGATCCCAGGACATGCCCAAAAGAATTTTTAATGCAAAAATTGCTTGCCTTAACTTTAGCCTGTAAAAAACAAAAATGAAGCTTTGTGATATGGTCTGGCTCTGTGTCCCCACCCAAATCTCACATAGAATTGCAATCCAAATTGTAATTCCCACGTGTTGGGGGAGGGACTCCATGCTGTTCTCATGATAGTGAGTTCTGACAAGATCTGATGGTTTTATAAGGAGCTGTTCCCCTTTTCCCTCTGCACTTCTCCCTTTCTGCTGCCATGTGAAGAAGGACATGTTTCCTTCCTCTTCAGCCAGGATTGCAAGTTCCTGAGGCCTCCCAAACCCTGTAAAACTGTGAGTCAATTAAACCTCTTTCCTTTATTAATTACCCAGTCTGAGCAGTTCTTTATAACAGTGTGAGAATGGACTAATATACTTGATGTACAGTTGGTCATTACAGACCCTGAAAAACTGGACCAAATTAGACAGAGAGAATCAGATATTATCAAGGAGAGAATTCTGAAGATCCTGGCAACTGATGCCAACATTATTCTAATAGCTGGTGGAATTGATGATATGTGTCAAAGTAATTTGTAGAGGCTGGGGCTATGGCAACTAGAAGAGCTCTAAAAAGGGACCTTAAATGCATTGCTAAAGCTTCCGGAGGGACTATTCTGTCAATCCTGGCCAATTTGAAAGGTGAAGAAACTTTTGAAACTGCAATGTTGGCACATATGGAAGAAGTGGTACAGGAAAGAATTTGTGATGATAAGCTGATCTTAATCAAAACCAGCAAGGCTTGTATATCTGCATCAATTATCTTACGTGGGGCAAATGATTTCATATGTGATGAGATGGAGCACTCTACATGATGCTCTTTGCGTAGTGAACAAAGTTTTGGAGTCAAAATCCATGATGTTAGCTGGGAGTGCTGTAGAAGCAGCCTTTTCCACATACCCTGAAAACTATGAAACCAGCATGGGGTCTCAGGAACAGCTTGCTATTGCAGAGTTTGCAAGAACTCTTCTTTTTATTCCTAATACACTGAGAGTTAATGCTGCCCAGAATTCCACAGATCTGGTTGCACAGTTTAAGAGCTTTTCATAATGAGGCTCAAGTTAACCCAGAACGTAAAAATCTAAAATAAATCGGTCTTGATTTGAGGAACGGTAAACCTAGACACAACAAACAAGCAAGGGTGTTTGAACCAACTATAGTCAAAGAGTTTGAAATTCGCAATAGAAGCTGCAGTTACCATTCTTCAAATTGATGATCTTATTAAATTATACCCAGAAAATAAACATGTTAAACATGGAGGTTGTTAAGATGCTGCTCAGAATTGGGGCCCTTGGTGTTCTGAAGCCCTTGATAACTGATCTGATGTCTCTTTTATTTATAACAATGTTAGATACAATTGTCTTGTACCTTGAATTCAGTATTATACATTAAAGTATAGCAAGCTGTCAAAAAAAATTTAGAGTGGTGCCTCACCCAGATTTTCTTCACTGGTTGTTCCCCTGTCCCCTAGCTGCTCTGAGAATGATTCTAGGAGAATTCTGTAGAGGATTGCCTTAGGTCAAAGGAAACTATCTCAATCAAAGTGTTTATATCCTGGGTTCCCACCAAAACCAGTGACCCATAACTCACTGACAGTAGGGCACGAAAGCTTGACCCCTGCTCAAGGAAGAAACAGCTCTGTGATAAAATTCATATTCAGCAGCACCCTGTGGGATAAAGTAGAAGCTAATCTCTAGGTAGGACCACATATTTGCTTACCTTTCCTCTCTTGTTCTGTCTTGCTTCCTTCCTTAACTCCTCTTACTCCTCGTCTGTAGAGAGCATACCCTTATTAAATTAGTTTTACAAGAATCTCAATGTTAGATACTACGTTTGAAAACCTGAGTTAAGACACACCATTAGTGACTAGAGTCACTAGGAGGTTTCACAAAGAAGCTTCATCTTAAAGGAAAAGTGGAAGCTAGGTGAAAAGGAAGGAGTGAATGAAGTATGTGGGCAATCACAATGAGCAAAGATGTGGAAGGTATTAGAGATGGTGAAAAGATTGGCTTGGCTAAAGCAGAACATTAGTAAGGTAGTCTGAGGCTATTTCAGAGCTTGGCTATTCTATCTGTTGCAGGGAGGTTAGGTAATTGAAGAGTTTTCTGAAGAAAGCAAGCAGTTCATTAACATCAGGGAATGACTTACTGCATTCCTGCCTGCTCACGTCAGGATGGGAAGGTCAGGCAGACACACACGGATAGTCCAAGGGTGATGAAGTGTATTGTAACAAAATTCAAGATTGTGTGGTTCACCTAGGACAGAAGCGTATAGAGAAAGAAGTGACTGGTGTGGTTAGTGATCATCCAGATCCTGAGTAATAGAAGAGGGCAAAGTAGAGATTTAACATAGAATTTGAAATTTGATGCCATTTATAATAATTGATATTACTGCATTAAAGCTGCTGCATTATAGTGGAATTAGGTGAAAAGGGGATAGCTGTATAAGACAACCTTTTCAAGAATTTATCTTCGGAGAACTGACATTTCCGGAAGAGCTAGCCCAGAGTTTATCAGATGCTCTTCTTTTGGACAAATGAGCTTCCTGGTGAGTTTCATTCTGCTTTTTGACAGAAAAATCAAACTGCAGCTCACAGATTTAAGAAAAGACCAGTGAGGGATCTTCACTGAGAATCTCTGTGGATCCATTCATTTTGTGACTATACCTGAATATTTGTGAAATACCTGTTATGAACGATTATGAGTTAGACATTCTGCTGGGTACTGGGCAGACAATAAGACAGACTTGGACTTCAGGAAGCCTACAGCCTGATGGACAGCTGCACACAATGATTTTTTATCTTTGAAAGGAAAGTGACAGAAGTTTGAGATCGTTGCCCAGGTTCATGATGCAGTTGGGAGAAGGGGAGAATCAGGGTTCTAAAAGATCCTTGAGATAGTAATGTCTGCAGGTCATGTCAGAGATTTTGGTTATTAGCTAAAAGCAACAGAAAGACTGACCAGGGGAAAGTTGTTGACAAGAGGAGGTCTGAGTTTTGTGAAGACCATTCTAGCAACAGAATGGAGAAATGTTTGGAGGGTATTTACCTGTGGCTAATGGACACCATACTGGACAGTGCAGATATAGAGCAATTCCATCATCACAGAAAGTTCTGTTTGGACAGCACTGCTCTAGGGTACTGAGCCTAGGGTACTGTTTAGAAATGTTAATTTTTAAGTTAAACTTACAAGTAATGGAAAAAAAAAATCTCTGGGGATGGGACTTGGGAATCTGAACATTGTAACATGTCTGCACATAATTCTGATTGGAAATCAGATATGTAAACCATAATAGAGGGTGCAGTGACTGATTAAAGTGGTGGGAGAGGCAGAGACAGTTCACAAAGAGCCTTTGAATATTAAACTAAGAGACCAGGATTTAAATATAAACATGAAGAGATCATTTGAAAGGAAAGAAGGAAGAAATTTCTATTAGATTAGCCTATCGAGCAATTAAATATGGTTAGTGCAACTGAGAACCTTAATTTTTATAGTACTTTATTTAATGAATTTAAACTTAAATATCAATAGGTGGCGAGTGATACCAAATTAGAGAGTTGAAGTTTAGACTCCAGTCTCAGACACTTCCTATGTGATAGCTGTACTCAACACGCAGCTTCCTGCCTTGGGATCTAGGCACAATATCCCCACTCCAGGAGCCAGCTCTCCCCTAATCACCACCCTCCTCCCTACATAATCCACTTCCACGGAATATACAGGTTTCTCTTCCAACACCCTCTCCTTGAGACCCTCAGGTCCAGATTAGACACACCTCCTCTGATATCATAAACTTATGCCTCTTGGTATCTCCAGCACCTTGAAGACTGCCTGAATACAACACTTTCTACACACACTTGCATAAATAAATGAAAAAATGAAGAGGCAGACTCACTTAACTGAGTCAGGCATAAGTAGATATTGGTAATTAGCAGATAATGGTTTTTTGTACTCCAAATTTGCTATATAAAATTCCACAAAGCTGAGCTCCAGAGAATTAAACTGTTAATGATCTTTAACTGTTAATAAGGTCAATGTCATGTCTCCAATTCCTCTGTGGATCAGTTAATTTTGTAATGTTTGAGGGAAACATGGTTTTGGGGTTAAACAAATTTCAGAGCCTGGATTAAAATACCTGCTCTATCACTTATTAGCCATATCAGAGAAGATGTTAAGTTACATGAAACTTTCTTTTTTCTTTTTTGAGACAGAGTCTCACTTTGTGGCTCAGGCTGGAGTACAGCAGACAGTCTTGGCTCACTGCAAACTTCACAAGCCTCCCGGGTTCAAGAGATTCTCCCACCTCAGCCTCCTAAGTAGCTGAGATTAGAGGGGCCCACCACCACGCCTGGCTAATTTTTGTGTTTTCAGTAGAGACGGGGTTTCACCAGGTTGACCAGGCTGGTCTCGAACTCCTGACCTCAGGTGATCCACCTTCCTCAGCCTCTCAAAGTGCTGGGATTACATGCCTGAGCCATCATGCCTGGCCAAGTTACATGAAACTACTTTTTTTTTGTTTTTTTTTGAGATGGAGTCTTGCTCTGTCGCCCAGGCTGGAGAACAGTGGTGTGACCTCGGCTCAATGCAATCTCCACCTCCCAGTTTCAAGCAATTCTCGTGCCTCAGCCTCCCAAGTAGCTGGGATTACAGGCACGCGCCACCACGTCTGGCTCATTTTTGTATTTTTAGTAGAGACAAGGTTTCACCATGTTGGCCAGGCTGGCCTCAAACTCCTGACCTCAGGCGATCTGCCCGCCTTGGCATCCCAAAGTGCTGGGATTACAGGTGTGAGCTACCGTGCCGGACCCATGAAACTTCTTATACTCAGCTTCTTCATTTACAAAGTTGCGAAGGGCTAAAGGACTCGGATGATACTTGGCACACATTAAAGAACTAAGCAGTTGTTAAATAAATTAAAAGCAAACTTACCTTTTAAAATATTTAATATCCCTAGGTAGAGATCATGTATCTTGATCAGAAGGGGAATTAGGAGAAAAATGATTGATGATAGACATCGTCAGTATTTGGACCATCACCCCTACCTTCGAGGATCCTATCAGTATGAAGGGGTGGGGTAGCATAATGAACATCATGACATGCTCACGGTTAAAATAACTATTCTAAAAGTTATACAGAAGCTGGAGAATATGAGAAATTGATGAGAAGAACTCGTGGAAAGGCAAAACTGAAACAGCCGAGGTTTAAATGAAATCTGGTCTCATCTGAATGTGAAGGGCAATTTTCTTGAAAAATTCTTCGTTTCAGATCTCTTATCATCCTTTCAATCTAAGCCCAAAGTGGATTTTGGGAACATAATTTAAGCTTCTACCTCTCCTTCCCCAACAGACCATTTTTCAGCATTTGTTGTTTTTTTGTCTATTTAAATTGTGACCCTTTTAAATAACACCCTGCTTTCTTTTCTGGAGAATTTTCTCTTTGCCGTCAAAGGCAATTTTTGTGGGGAGGAAATCAAGGTGCCCTGCTTATCTTTAGGGAACAGACCTGGATCCAACATGCTCTTCAACCACTTTATCCTAGGACTTTGAATTTTGAAGGGAATGATACATGGACTGAATATATAAGAGTTCAGCTGTTCATTATCTTGATATCTGAACTCCATGGCTAAGAAATTTCTGCAGTTTAAAACTGCAGGGTTTGCCCAGGTTCCTGACTTGGATCTCTGGACTCTGGCTTATTCTGAATTTAGCTAACAGATATACTTCCAACTACTTCCATTTTCTGCATACATTAGCCAAAGTTAGTTTTTGGTGTAAAGTATCCAAACTGACATGACTTTATATTTACTTAAGTCATTATCTAATGAAATACACAGAGAAACTTGAAATTTCCCCTCCAAACACTACATTTTTTAATACTTTTTTTGCTGATTACTAAGGTAGAAGAGAAAGTTTCAAGGTTACAATATTGGTGCTTCTTGAGGTGAAGAGGAAAAGCTAGATGTTTAGGGGTATCAGGTAAGAAATAAGGATCTAATAAGGGAAATCATATCCAAAAGTCTGTCTCTAGATTAGGGATTAAGAAACTTTTCTGAAGGAGCCAAAGAGTTAATATTTCAGGCTTTTAGGATATGATGGTCTGAATATTTATGTTTGCCCGAATCCCTATGTTGAATTCTAAGCCCCTAGGTGATGGTATTAAGAAGTAGAGCCTTTGGGAGATGACTAGATTATGAAAGCTCTGCCCTCATATGGGATTAGCGTCCTTATTAAAGAGGCTCCAGGGAGCTTGTTTGCCCCTTGCACCATGTGAGGACACAGCTAGAAGGTACCTTCTATTAAGAAGAGGCCCTTACCAGACACTGAATCTGCTAGTGTCTTGATGTTGGTCTTTGCAGACTCCAGAACTGTGAGAAATAAATGTTTATTATTCATAAGTCTCGCACAGTTTACAGTACTTTTGTTACAGCAGCCTGATTTGACTAAGACAGAGGGCCACGCAGTATTTATAATAAGCCCTCAACTCTGCTATTAGTACAAAAGCAGCTATAAACCATATAAGCAAATGTACATGACTCTGTTTCAATAAAACTTTATAAATATAGGCAACAGACAGAATTTGACCCATAGGGCATAGTTTGCTGACAGCTGCCTTAGATCTGTGCCTGGTATATATTAGGCATTCAATAAACATTCATTCACTAGATGAATAAAGAAGGAATCAGTTTATAGGTTTGGCACATTTTCTGTCTGATGGCTTCTATTTTCTCTGAGTATTAGCAGTGTGAGGTGGCCAGCTATCGATGGTGAAATAGAGTTAGGACTTTGAGATAATTGATGAAGTTCCAACGTAACTGCTGGTTTGGGATAATGTCTGATACCAGCATCAAATTTCTATACTTTGTTAGTAAGTTTACTGCAAGGAAAATAAAAGGGAATTAACATCCATTAAGAGCCTAATACAGTGTTTCTTAAAGTGTGTATATGCTTTAAAACACTTGAATTAGTAGTACCTGAGGTGCTGAGGTTAATAGGTTGTGGATGCTCAGACCCTTCTCCAGATCTTTTGAATCAGCACTTCTGAATGCAGTGATTTTTTTTTTTTAATCAAGCTTTTAAACTGATTCTTTTGCAATTACTGCTTGAGAACCAATGGCTTAGCTGGTATCAGGAACTTAAAATATATTATGTAATCTGCACAACAACTTTAAGAAATAAATATTAACCCCATTTTACAGATGGAGATACTGGAGCTTAAAGAAGCAAAGAGAATTGCCCAAAGTGCAATTCTCCTTTATTATTACAGATAGTAAATGAAAGTCTGAGATTTCACACCCACATTTGTCTACATTAAAACTCACACTTCCCCACTATGCTATTCAGCCTCAAGCAGCACCAGCAAAAACAAAAATATAAATTACATTCTAGTACATTACTCAATTGGTATCATTTGTGAAAATGTCTAAAATACTACTGACGTTAAATTTGAAAATGAAAGATCTGAAGATGGACAATTTTGGATTGAGACTTAAGGAATGCTGTACAAGTTGAGAAGCAGTCATATGCTACTGCTGAAGTCACTGGGATTGGGGAAGAATTTGGAATCAGGAGAAGCTTCTATAATATTTTTCTTTTCAGTTATCTTTCACAAAGGAGATATATTAAAGATACTTTTCAGAAGCCCTTGTTGGAATCAGCTTGCTGCATGCTCTTTTAAGTTTCTAAGTAGACAAATTTAAATTCGCTCCTATGAATGAGATCCAAGTTGACTTCTATAGTCATATTGTATCTTGTTGGAATGTAACATATTTAGTCCTACCCTATAGGCCATTCAATTATTTCACAAAATTATGACTATGTTTCAGTCAAAACAAGGTAACTTCCAGCCGGGCGTGGTGGCTCACGCCTGTAATCCCAGCACTTTGGGAGGCCGATACTCGCGGATCACGAGGTTAGAAGATCCAGATCGTCCTGGCTAAAACAGTGAAACCCCGTCTCTACTAAAAATACAAAAAATTATCCAGGTATGGTGGCGGGTGCCTGTAGTCCCAGCTACTGGGGAGGCTGAGGCAGGAGAATGGCGTGAACCTGGGAGGTGGAGCTTGCAGTGAGCCGAGATTGTGCCACTGCACTCCAGTTTGCGCTACAGAGGAAGTCTCTGTCTCAAAAAAAAAAAAAAAAAAAAAAAAAAAAAAAGGTGACTTCCAATTATTTCTAATTATGTACTACCAGCACTTTGAACTGGAACCTTAGTGCTAGCTCCTTGATATAGGTCATCCCTTGACCAGTGGGCCAGCTGGAAGTAGGCTAAGCATAGTTATTATTATTCCTCCATCCAATGGAAAGTTCTAAGTTAGTGGCTGGTGAGATCCTTGTCTTGTGTCCTGAAGGTAAAAGAAGCTACTGTGTACTTATTCTTGGAAATGAGGTTCCTCATATCCTCCCACTGAATTGCCAACTTATGCGTATCTCAAGTTGTACAAGTTTGCTGCACAGATAATTTTATTCTAATCTTTAAAAGACTACTGTTTTTGTTCAATGCTTGAAAATACAAGCTAACTATGAGAATTCAAATGTTGGCACATGCTCTGGAGTTCCAGCAGAGTAGTACTCTGTATTAACTCTGCAAGAAAAAGAGCCTATTCTGAACTTATTAAAACATATGTTCCTATTGAACGTGTGAACTGTATTGTCAAAATTTAAGAAAGTTTAATAATATTTCTGACTATATGCAAACGTGTGTTTATGGGATACTCTTTTGAAGGTAACTTTCCTGTATGATGTGACTCAACTCTTCTAAAATGATTGATATATCGTAAATCGAACTTTAAATTCTCTTGTGTTATTGGATCAAAATCACAATCATCACTTTATAAACTGTATGTGAATCTTTTTCACCACAGATTCGAAAAATTAATAGCTTGGGTTTTACTTGACACCTCCTGCTCCCCATAAAACTGCTGGCAGTGGCTGTGTGCTTATTTAATACCAGTCTAGGCAAAGCTTAGATGGAAAAATTACATCTATTACAAAAAAAAAAGTCCATTATAATATGCTCACAAATTATCATCTATACCAAGGCTCATCTACACCAAGGCTCAGCTACTTTTAGCATGGAAAATTGAAAAGGGACCAGACAGTCAAAATTATAGCGTTTACAAAGGATAACTTTATGAGCCAGAAAGAAACTGCCCTAAATTCCTGCCAATGGCAGAAAAGAATGCCTTCCTCCACAACCCAGCCAAAAGGTTCCATCTGCCAGGTGATATTGCAGTACCAAGGAACAGATGATTCCATAGTCTGCCCTGATTCCCTCACTCGACAGGGAGTCTAATGCATAGAATGTAACAGGAGGAAAAGCTGAGAGCTCGAGTCCTGAAAAAAACCTGCTTGTCCAACAACACTGCAGGGTCACTAACCTGCTAACAAATGTCCTCTGAAAGAAGTAAGAAATCTCAAAGTTCACTTTCTTAAGGGAACACACAAAAGAGCTACTCAAGTTATAGGCAAGAAAAAAACTTTGGCTGAAAACAAATCTTGAGACTCCTCTTGAACTTTTATCCTCAACAATACAGATCCTCTCTGTCTTATGAACATCTGTGTATAAGAACAGGACCATTCCATATATAAGAACAGGTGGCCCGTGCTAGGTAGGGGCCATGGAAAGAAGGGTGTTTTTGCACCCAGTTAGAAACAAAATGAGCCAGATGGTAACAGGGACCTGAAAACAACAGACCTCAATTAAGTAGGAAAAGAAATTAAGATAATTTTTACCAGTAGGAAGTCAAGCAACTCATCTATGATGCTACATGAAAAAGTAACAAAGTTAGCATGACTGGGTACCATGCTGTAGGAACTAGGGTTTAGGTGAGGACTCCAGATTCCCGGATGACTGTGGGGAGAGGAATAAATTTCTCAGTCCTAAGGGACCAAAGTAGAGATTAAATGCAGAGGAATAACGCAATAATCTTTGTAAGAGCAGAAAGAGTATCTTCTTTATTTTTCAGTCCCACCTTTCAGCTCAGTGCCTGGCACATAGGGAGTGCAGTTGAAACTACTAACCATTTCATTTGCTTTTTCTTGAATATTGTTTCTTTTTATCTCTGTGATGTTCTCCTTTTCTGGTTTTACTTTACCTCTTTCCACCATACCTTTTCAGCCTCTTTGAAAGGAGAGGGGACCTTTTAGGATGTGCCTAGGCACTAGTCTGAATGAGACTACTGCCCTTATAAAAGAGTCTCCAGAGGGCTCCCTTGTCCCTTCCACCACGTGAAGTCATGGCAGGAAGGTTCCATCTATGAACCAGGTAGTGGACCTTCACCAGACTTCAAATATGG
>NW_012100209.1:4028269-4030755 GCF_000951045.1 Mandrillus leucophaeus | reverse complement strand
CAGAGATATTGTAGTCTGCAACAAATTAGAATACTTCTATCTACTTTGCTAGAAAATTTGCATATTGCATTGCTAAATTGATTGTCTAGAATATTCTTACCACTCTATTGACTAAAGCTTAAATATCTTCACTGGTAAAATGCCTGACTTTAGAAATCCTGTATTAAATCTTACAATTGTGACATGTTTACACATATTAAGACAAATATTTAGATCTTGCTTTACTAACAGATTACTTTAAAACTAAAGTACCTTTTCTATTTCCTATCTTCATTTTGATTCTAAATCTGGTAAACAAATTTTATATTTGAGATGAGATAATTTTCTTTTCGTGGACGTATTCGTATCTTTACAGAAGATAGGGCACTGTAGTTAGACGTTTCTCATAAAAGCTGGCCTGGTATTTGTTGAGCACTCCTATACTTATGACAAATTGAATTTCCAGAGAATGCACTCATCCATATTAGGCCATGTGTTTGGGCTTAATGTTCAGAAAACACGGACATTACACTAAGACAGCAAGGGTTGTATAGATTTTACCAATTTTCCAATTTTTACTTGGAAAGCTTAGTTGAAATTGGCTAAAATGGGAAAACTGTCACATAAGGAAAAGTGACGTAAATAATACCAGGAGCAGTTTTAAAATGGACACAACAGTTCGTTCCTAAGTCACATCTAGAAATCAGCTTATTAGAATGCGGATTGGACTAGACAAAAATCATTGAAAACAGCAATACTCAGTAGATGAGAAACTCACAAATCACTCAGCCTGAAGGCGGCACAGGTTGAAAGGTAATTATTTGTTAGTAGGCTTGGTAGTAAGCACATCTCAAAAATAGACTCATGAAAACCAGTGATGAAAGGCAGCAGGAAGGCAAAGGGTTTGAGCTGCGTGTGAGGAGGCAGCCTCTCTTCCAAGCTGTGAAGGGACAACAACCAGCGAGGTGTAACTGCTGTGATGCAAAGCCACTTCATTAGCCAGACAAACAGAAACACCAGAAGCAGTCCCCCGAGGGTCAGGGTAGCGTTTGCCCTGCTTTGCCTGCCTTCTTCATTTGAGTTGACTGTGTAAAGGAGTATGATGGGTTGAATTGTGTCCCCCAACCCCTACATTCATGCCCAAACAGAACCTCCAAATGTGACGTTGTTTACAACTAGGATCTTTGCAGTTGTAATAAGTTAAGGATTTTGAGATAAAATTATCTTGGATTTAGGGTGGGTCCTAAATCCAATGACTGGAATTTTGTGAGAAGAGGAGAGGACACACAGATACAGGGAAGAAAAAGGCCAAGTGAAGACAGAAGCAGAGGCTGGTGTTATGCTGCCTACACACCAAGGAATGCCAAGAGTCACTGGAAGCTGGAAGAAAGGAGGAAGGATTCTTCCCTAGAGCCTTCAGAGCAAACATGGCCCTGCTGATACCTCAATTTCAGACTCCTGAAACTGGCCTTCAGAACTGGGAGAGGATATATTTCTGTGTTTTAACCCACTGAGTTTGTAGTATTTTGATATGGCAGCTCCAGTAAACTGATCAAAAGAGCAAACAACTCGATAAAACTGCCTGAGACAACCACAAGTCTGCATTAACCCACTGCATCTGACTACATAGAGGTGGGCTTGCTCAGATTGAAAACATCTCATTTGTTAGTAGAGAGAGACTAATAGCAGCTCACACTGCATGGGTGGAGTGAACCTAGCCAAGTGAATATCTTATTATATGTACCCACATTTTAAAAAATTGCATGTATGTGGGGAGTTGTATATGGGAAAATATTAATATGAAAATTATGTATTAATTCCCTAGCTGATAGCTGTCTCCCAGGAAATCTGGCATACAGGTAAATTGTGTTGAAGATTAGTAAAATGTAAGCATATGCCTGGCTTCCTGAGTGTTGAGTGGGAAGATAAATCTGGCACTGAAGAGGGAGTATCACTACAGCAAACCTGGTGCAGCAGGAACAGCTAATAGCAGCTAAAGTCTCCCAAGTGAGTGCAGTTGATAGGTACTTAATAAATGTGAGTTCCCATCCTGATTCCCTTCCCATGTTGCTAAAATAAATCAGTTCTACAGAATTATGTTTTATGTATGAAATACTTCTGAAGCACGGTTATATCAAAATAAATCAAGCCCGATCAGAAATTCTAATCTTTGTCTTTTTCTCTCAGTTAAGAAGATCCAAATAGATATTTCACAGCAACTCTTTAAAAATCTCCTGTTTCTATTTCTTCCTACCCCTAAACTGGGAGTGTCTCATTCTTTGACCCCCCCAAAAACATTGTAATCCATGCTATTCAGTGCTTATCTTAGTTCTAAGACAAACTCTTTTGTCTCTGTTATCTGTGACCCCATGACATGCTCTTGACATTTCAAGTCCCCTAGATGTAGTCAGGTTCCCAGGGAGTAGGGTGCTTCCTTTTGCACTATTTTCTCAAGAGAGTACACATGACGGGATTTTATCCTTTTTCTCCTTGATGAAGAAGGAAAG
>NW_012100209.1:4017011-4027079 GCF_000951045.1 Mandrillus leucophaeus | reverse complement strand
TCTGTAATTCCAAAAAGGATAATATCTTAACTCACTGGTTTAGGCTTTGTCTTTAGTGAGTTTTTACATGTGGTTTTTGATTAACTAGTATGACTGAGGCAGTGCATTTTGTGTGGCTGCTTAATTTCATAGTCCAAATGACCAGACCATCATCATGTTAGTAGGGATATTCTATTATCTGCCAGATGTAAATGAGTGGCTTCCCCTGAGGAAACAAGAAAAGCTTGGAGAGAGTAAAGAGATGGTGGAGATCATGCATTCAACAAGACCATGACAAATAACCTAAAATGTGGCTTCTGGAGAGGGCTGGCAGCATCTGGCCCCTTTACACTCAGGTTTCCACCTGCTTCCTCTGAAGGACTGCCCTCCACTAGGCTTAGCCCAGTCATCCATGGACTAGAGCTCATCTTGGTTGGCTCTCTAAAGGTCTCTTTTACCCCAGAGGCTTATTTTGTGTAAGGTCCATGAATAAAATTAGCTAGGATATTTTGCCCTAGAAGGCTGTGAGACACATAAAGGTGATACTGAAGAGGAGTGGTAAGAATTGAGGAACTCCTCTTTGTACACATGACTGAGTGAAAAGATACCGAACTTCGAGACTGCAAAACCATCTTTGGTACACAAAAGTAACTGTGAGAAGTGTGTAGAAAGAGTCCTGCTTATTGCTGGCCCAAATATTGGTTTGCTGTTAAAGTACACAAGGATGGACATGACTTAATATCTTCTTGGGAAACTTGCAAGTTTGCTTCAAACTGTATCTTTAACAAACATTTCCTAAGTTGATTGTCAGTTGTATTAACTTGAGTGAAGGCTACCCACTGGTATGCAAAATTGAATGGTCCAGAGCACTGGTCTCAAAGGGACACATTCTGACTGTTGCCAGAGCAGTTGAGCTTCAGGTGTGTTCCTTTACCTAAAATGATAATAACAAGTTGCTAAAATTTTGGTGTTCTCCAGGTGACAGAATAAAAGTGCAGCTTCTATATCACAGACATAATGATAACAGCAATTATTGTTTCTGTTAACAGCAGGAATCCCAGAAAGCTAAAAGAATTTTAAAAGTGAAATTTAGGGGAGGCTGAAGTTGCTGGAAGAAAAAATAAGCACATTATCATTTGTCTTCCTTTTAGTCCTCCTCTGGGAAAAGAAGAAGGGCAGAAATTTTAAGTCAAACATTTTTATCAACAGCATTTATACAGAAAGTGCATCTAATGGCTTCCCCCACCTTTCCCATGAATTAGGGTGAAACTGTTTGGGGCATTTTATCCCTTCAAGAACTAAGCCCACTATTGTCTACTAAGAACCTTTGGAATTCACAGCTTTGCAGAAAAGATTAGCTTAAAAGAAAACATTAATATCTGGCTTTACAGAGACTTTCAGCTTTGCTTTAAGTCATGAGGTTTCCCCCCCCAAAAAAACAATAAATAAACACAAAGGACAGAAAAGCAGATACTTAGAAGGTCAAATGCATCACTAAAGACAGAATATGTGAACATTCTCAGCCTAATGTGCATGTTTTCTTTAGGATCTCCTGTTAGTTTGTGGAATAGCTGGTAGAGTTGACATTGAACAGGAGTTCTGGAATTGATTAGTATCATGAGTGTGGAATACAATGAGGCATATTGTGGAGCAAGTTACCCTAGTCCAGAAGAATTCCCTGATGGAATTATATGAAAAATCAGACCTGAATGATGAATATGAATTAATGTTGCAAGGAAGAGAATGAAACGTGTAAAGTTTTAGTTTCTAGGCATAGAAACTAAAAGAATACTTATTTGGGCAGAATGTGTAGAGTTAGAAATGTGAGAAAACTGTTTTAGAGGTGCAAGTGGACCTGGAAGGGACTTTGAAGACATTTTTAGTGTTTTGGACTTTGTTGTATATATGGTAATAGAAAATGAGGGTTTTCCTTAGAGAAACAATGATGAGATTACGCTTCTGCGGGAATGGAAAGATCGTTCCAACTTAATGACTGATGCAAATGATAATATTAAGGGACGCTGCGGTGATTTTATGTGTCATCTTGGACAGGCTAAGGTATCCAGTGGTTTGGTCAAACACCATCTAGATGTTGCTATGAAAATCTTTTTGTTTTGTTTTGTTTTGTTTTTTTCAGGTGTATTAACATTTGAAATAGTAGAGTTTGAGTAAGCAGATTATCCTTCATAATGTGGGTAGGCATCATCTAATCAGTTGAATGTCTTAAGAGCAAAGACTGAGGTTTTCCAAAGAAGGAATTATTTTCAAGACTGCACCAGAGAAAACTCACCTTAGTTTAGAAAGATATAGATAGTTATAATATATCTACAATTTACTTTCAAATAGTACAAATAAAAATGTGAACATATACAAACGATATATAAAAAGAGCAAAATGAAGCAAATATAATAAAATGTTAACAATTGTGGAATAGAAGTGAAATGAGGCTGGGCGAGGTGGCTCATGCCTTTAATCCCAGCACTTTGGAAGGCTGAGGCAGCAGATCATGAAGTCAAGAAATCGAGATCACCCTGGCCAATATGGTAAAACCCGGTCTCTACTAAAAATACAAAAATAAAACAAAATAAAATAACTGGGCATGGTGGTACACTCCTGTAGTCCTAGGTACTCAGGAGGCTGAGGTAGGAAAATCACTTGAACCCGGGAGGCAGAGGTTGCAGTGATCTGAGATCATGCCACTGCACTCCAGCCTGGTGACAGAGCAAGACTTTGTCTCACAAAAAGCAAACAAAAAAAAGAAGTAGAATGAATACGCATGTTCATCATTCATAGTTAAACCTCTTTAAATATTTTCATAATGAAAAGTTGGTCATAGAAAGGACATATTATAGAATAGAGAGGAATTTAAAAAGGATGGATGTCAGGCAGTCAGTTAGGTGGTTTTGGCAGTAGTTTAGCTAAGGCCTGGAGTATACATGAAGGGAGTGTTAGAAGAGACAGGCTGGTAAATTTAATCACTATTTAGGTAACAAAATGGATTAACAGAATAGATTAAAGATGATTGTTTGGAATTGTGCCTGGAACATAGTAGGTACTCAATTGTCTCAATGAATAGATCATTGACTTGGAGTTAACATGGGATTAAAGAAGAGAGAGAAGTAAGAATGGCTTCCATATATTTCGTTTGAACAACTGAGGGCATAATAAGACCATTAATTAAAATTTTTAAAAAATGGGAAAGAAACAAGAAACACATTTTTAAAGGAGAATGATATGGACGGATTGAGTATGAGGTTTCTTATAGTTCACGAAAGAGAAGGCGCAGGACTGGCAGTTGTGTATAAAGCTCAGGAGCAAAGAATTTCAGAATCATTGGGGTCAATAACATAATCAAAGCAATTGGAATAGAAAAAACAAAAATTCCAGGAAGAGTTTAGAGAGCAAGAGCTCAAGGAAAACAGTCCAGGACAAAGCCCAGAGGCACTCTCACACTTACTGTATGGGTAAAGCAAGGCAGCTAGCCAAGAAAACTGGGGACCAGTGACCAGCGAAGTTGGAGACAAAACAAGAGAGAGTAGCAATAAGGAAATCAAGGGAGGAGTATTTTAAGAAGGAAGTAGGGGTCAACAGTGTCAAATGCTATGGAGAGGTCAAGCAAGATGGAACTGAAGAATGAATATAAAGCCCTGTAAAGCTTTGGTTGTTGGCCTGAGAGAACAATTTTGGAAGAGTAATAAGGGCAGACATGAAATAGGACTGGGCTGCAAAGCTGAGTGAGCAGTAAGAAATGCGAAGAACGAGTGCAGCTAACTCCTTCGAGAATTTGGACTGTGAGAGGAAACAGACTAAGAATTGAAGGGAGGCATGGATAGAGGGAGAAATTCATTTTTAAAGGTGGGAGACATTTGAACATAAATAAATGCAAATTAGAAATAATAAGTTGTGAGGCAAAAATGCAGTTATGGAAGAGAAGGAATAATTGACAGTGCAAGTTCTCTGAGAAGATTGGAGATGGTGCAGTCTAGGGGCAGAGGTATGGAAGGTAGGCTTTAGGAGAGACGGCTCTTCTAATGCCGCAGAGGAATGGAAGAGAGCATGGATGCAGATTCTTGCTTGTTGCATGAATTTTAGAGTAGGAAAATGAGTGGTTTTTTGTCTGATGCCTTTTATCTTCTCCGAAAAGTAGGAGGCAAGGACATTTTCTGACAATGTGAGGGGGTGAAGCTTTACGGAGGACATATGAAGACTGAGATAAGAACTGAAGAAGGAAGATTGAGCTGAGCAGAGGAAGAGCAAGATTTCTGGGCAGTGTTAAAGGTCTAGTGAGATGAGAGACCCCAAACCTTGAGTGAGATCACTATTTTGTTCTCAAATGACTGTATTCCAGTTGTCTGGATGAGGTTTAGGGACATCAGACTGTTGGCCTCATTCAAGTTTGAAGTTTTCCCTGCAGAATATAAGACATGGGAGTTTGGAACACTGGAAATATTGCCTGATATGTTGGTCCTGAAATCTAATCTTAAAAGAAGAGGACTTGGAGATAACAGAAGGCTAATGGACAGTGAGAAAATAGGGGTAACTGGTGAACTGAGAAGTTGAATAATAAGTTGTAAATAAAGGGGCTGTGGCCAAAGACAGTGACCAGGCAAACATTTTCTTAACCATGTTGGGCTTCAAGTTTTCATTCGTAAAATGAGGGCATGGACTGAAAAAAGTTCCAACATTCTTTCTGGATCTACAATTTATATTTGTAAGTGTTTGGAGAAAGGTAGAGGACTTAGAGGATGGATCCTATTAGGCAGCAAGGGTGTAAAAAGGCCACAGGATACCATCAATTTATAGGGTCAGAAATAACAGTCTTAGAGTGACTATTCCTGGGATATCACCTGTAGAAGGATGAAATGAATGGATCGACACCTGTGATAATCACTCTTAACCCTGAAGTGTTCCCTCGCACTATTCTCATCTGAGCAAGGACAGGAGGAAACAGAAATCAAATTACATTTTGCAGTTTTACCTATGGCTGGCCTTGCAACTATTAGAGCTTTAGAGTCACAGTAAAGATTTTTTTTTTTTTTTTGTAACTGGCAGTTGAACTTAAAATTCCTTTTAGGATTGTTTTTATATGCAATTTTAGTAAAAGGGCTTGATGGTCCTACACATCTTTTTGGACTTCTATGATGACTGTGCCTGATATTAGAAGGTTTGAGATACTACACACTTAGAATAGGGACATAGTGAAAAGATGGACTAGGAACAAGGCATGAAGGTGAATGGTGCAGTGGAAAGGAGAAGGTGGTGAAATTGCAAGTGGTAGGTACTGATACTGGTTGTGACTCCTGTAGGGGCCCAGGAGTCCGTTTTTATTAATGCTAATGTAGATTATAACAATAATAATGACTATTTATTAAGGACTTACTATGTGCCAAGCACCATGCATGTTGTTCATTCTTCCATGTAATTGTTCTCAAAACAATCTTATGTGGTAATATCCTTATTCTTGTTTTGTTTTTTTAAAACTGTCATAAAATATACATAACATATATGTGCAATTTTATTCATTTTAAGTGGCTTTATGTACATTAACATTGTAGGATGATCTTCTATCTCCAGATTTTTTCTCTATATTCCCAAATGAAATTCTATGCCTATTAAACCTATTTTTCCTCCTCCCTATTATTCCTGTTTTAAAGATAAGGCAGCTAAGTCTTACAGAATATAAAAACATTTTATAAGGGCACAGAGCTGGTATGTGCTCTCAAGTTGGGGTCTAGCCATGGCCTGGAAGTGCTTAATCTGCAGTGCATATGAATTTCTAGGCAGAATTTCCCATCAATGCCTTAAGTTCCTGGATTCATTGAAGAAAGATTGGGCTGAGAGTGTAAATAGATCTGAGATTGGAATACCAGAGTGCTTTTAGAACAGTTAACACATTACTTTTATAGACCTGCCTAATGAGTTCACTATTCCACAGTCTTTCTTACTCACAGTCAATACTCTGGGCCTCTTTTACTGGCCAAGAATAGCCTTTGGATGACCACCAGGAAACATTCATGAATTTCCTTTCAGAATAGAAGAGCTAGCCATGAAATAGTCTAGGAAAGTATATCACTTTACCCAAATCTATAAATTTCCCTAGAAATTAGTAATTTATTAAACAATAGTAGCCTGCCCATCA
This sequence comes from Mandrillus leucophaeus, assembly GCF_000951045.1. Taxonomy (NCBI): domain Eukaryota; kingdom Metazoa; phylum Chordata; class Mammalia; order Primates; family Cercopithecidae; genus Mandrillus; species Mandrillus leucophaeus. The sequence goes on along the minus strand of NW_012100209.1, from coordinate 4,020,961 downwards.
TTTTTTAAAAAATTGAACAGAAAATAAAAGTAACAAACAAGCTGGGAAACTGTTATGCTTTCCCTCATGATTTTATTTTGCTTTTTCTTTGTATGCCTCTTGATTTCCTTACTCTTAACCTCTTTCTGTAAAGTCAAGCTCACCTACAGACTGTACATACATCAGTTGGAAGCACATTTTAATGTGTTGCTTAGATACAGATGTTTGGAAATATAGGAGCACCATTTATACCTGATTCTGTTGCTAAGGAAACTGGAGAAACTTTGGGCTTTTCCTTCGAGACTCATGACTACAAACTGGAAAAAAAATTTATCATGAGTTTTAGAATAACTATATGTAAACCGTGATTTAATTGTATTTCTACACAGGCAAGTTAATTTTTATAAGTTTCTGTAGTCTTTTTCTGCCTGTGGTATAAATATTTCTATGTAAGCCTTTTATAGTAAGTTTGATCGTATTACACGGCATGTGGAGGTGGTCAGTATATTGAAATATAAACACAAACCACTCTTGTGAAACATTTCACAAAACAGGGTATAAATAAAATTATTGGTGCTTTAAGGGATAGCATTTGAAGGATTTTAGTTCTACAAACTTTTCTTTCACATCAGAGCATAGGATTTGCAGGAGAAATTCTTTGCTAATGTCCATTCTACTGTAAAATTAACTCCAGGAAAAACAAACAAGAAGTTAATTTGCAGCATCTATTTTGTTTCTCCAGCTACAAGGAAACATTATGACCATTTGAGAGGTTCCTTCAATCAAAATCCAGACAGGTTGCCTTAATATTATTGAGGCTGACAGTGTGAGTCTGCCAAGTCTGGCTGACAGACCTTTTAACATGTATATATCAGTGTGTGCTGGAATATAGCTATGCATGAAAATGAGAATGATCTCCTCTAGACAGTGTCTTTAAAAAAAAGCTCAGAGTTCTTTTCATAGCTTGTCATCATCTAAAAATTGCCACAGCCTGACTGTAGGAAGTACTTTGTCTCTATACACAGAGCCCAAACAGTGCTAAAAAGGGAAATGGAACATATGGTAATAAACTCTGTGAAGCTTTAAAGTCGGTTGTAATAAACAACTAGGGTGAGAGAGGCATTGGTAACCATGAACTCTCTGTCTAGGGTCTCATTAGCAAGGCCAACTGTACTGCAGTGGAGGAAAACAGTATCACATACTTGAGGGAGATTGCAGCCATTCAAGGCAAACCCTAGATTTGTCTTTTACTGGAAGGAGCATGAATTGGATGGAAAGGAAACTTCAAAAAGGAGTTAGAAGGAAACCACCGCCTGAGTGGCCCCTTTACCAAAAGCGTCTTTGTTCATTTGGAAATAATATTCATGAGCTTTTGAAAGTTTACTGTGGTCAAATGTTGTATGTAGAGCCTGGACCATGATGGATCTGAAGATTTATTCTTTGGTTACTCCACATTCTGACCATATGATGGTGGGAAGTCATTCTTTGCTTCAGCTTTCCCATAGGTGGAGTAGGGATGAGAGTGTTGGACTCTGGGAATGAGTGTACCTGGCCAACGTATTATCTGGGATCTTCCTATGATCTCCCTAAGATCCTCCTTTACACAAAGGCACTGATTTGCAGACATATTTTCTACAAGGACAAGAAGATGAAAAGGTAATTTTATGGATATTGTCATGGCAGTATTTCTGTATTTCATTTTAAATTTCGAAAGCCTTATGTACAAGTTGTTCTGAGGGGCACGTATATCTCCATATACTGAGTACAATCCAACACCTCCTTTCCCTAACTGGATCTTTCTCCTCCTTCTCCTCTTTATCATTTTCTAACTTATTAAAGACAAATTTTCAAAATTTTTGGTACAATGTACTAAAAATACCACATCAAAATAAGACATGAAAAAAGATTCAAGGTTGTATTTGGTTGGTGCAAAAGTAATTGCGGTTTTTGCTATTACTTTCAACTATTTTAGTCAAAGTAGCCTCTAGTTACCCATTTGCTATCAAATTTACTTATCTTTTTGTATCCAGGGTTTTGTTTGTTTTTTAACCTTTCATTTCATAACTGTATCTTACCTCTTTATCAACTTAAGTGCCACTTCATTTTGCAACTTTCTTTTGATAATAACAATAATCATTATTAATCAGCAGTTATTTATTCTCTACCTCCTACACTCTATATACAGCATCATAATTAATTATCAAAACAAGGCTTTGGTTTATTTCTGGGCTTTCTATCCTGTTCCATTAGTTGAAATGTGTGTTTTTATACAAGTACCATACTGTTTTGCTTAGAATTGATATCAGAGAGTATGAAATTAAAGAGCCTCCAGCTTTATTCTTTCTGCTTAACATGACTTTGGTTATTGAGGTCTGTCTTTGTGGTTTCTTTACCCATTTTTTAATTGGGTTATTTGTTTTCTTACTATTGAGTTGTTTGAGTTATCTATTTTGAATATTAACGTTTTATCAGATGTATGGTTTGCAAATATTTTCTCCCATTCTGTGGATTATCTCTTTATTTTGTTAAGCATAGAAATGGTAGCAGGTACATAAAAAAAATGCTCAGCACCACCAATTATCAAGGAAATGCAACAATAAGATATTAACTCACACCTGTTAGAATGGCCTTTATCAAAAAGACAAAAGATAAGTGTTGAGAAGAATGAAGAGAAAAGGGAACTCTGGTACATTGTTAGTGGGAATGTGAATTAGTACAACCATTATGGAAAACAGTATGCAGATTTCTCCAAAAATTGAAAATCAAGTTGCCATATGATCCAGTAATCCTACTTCTGAGTACATATCCATGGCAACTGAAATTAATATATTAAAAGGATATCTGCCCTTCCGCATCCATTGCAGCATCTATCAGTGATAAATGAAGAAAATGTGGTACATATACACAATGTACAGTTTCCCTGTTCCTATGTCCAGAATGGTATTGCCTAGGTTGTCTTCCAGCGTTTTTATAGTTTTGGGTTTTATATTTAAGTCTCTAATCCATCTTTGGTTGACTTTTGTATATGATGTAAGAAATGGGTCCAGTTTCAATCTTCCGGCTAGCCAGTTATCACAGCAACATTTATTGAATAGGAAGTCATTTTCCCCTTGCTTGTTTCCGTCAGCTTTGTTGAAGATCAGATGGTTGTTGGTGTGCAGCCTTACTTCTGAGCTCTCTATTATGTTCCATTGGCCTATGTGTCTATTTTTGTAGAAGTATCATGCTGTTTTGGTTACTGTAGACCTGTAGTATAGTTTGGAGTTGGGTAGCATAATGGCTCTAGCTTTGTTCTTTTTGCTTAGGATTGCCTTGGCTATTCAGTCTCTTTTTTGGTTCCCTATGAATTTTACAATAGTTTCTTTTAGTTCTGTGAAGAGTGTCATTGGTAGTTTGATATAAATAACATTGAATCTGTAAATTGCTTTGGGCAGTATGTTCATTTTAATGATATTGATTCTTCCTATCCAAGAGCATGAAATGATTTTCTGTTTGTGTTATCTCTGATTTCTTTGAGCAGTGTTTTGTAATTCTTATTTCACATCCCTGGTTAGCTCTATTCCTAGGTGTTTTATTCTTTTTGTGGCAACAGTGAATGGAATTATATTCCTGATTTTGGTCTTGGCTTGGCTGCTGTTGATGTATACAAATGCTAGTGATTTCTGCATGTTGATTTGTACACTGAGACTTCACTGAAGTTGTTGATCAGCTGAAGAAGCTTTTGGGCCAAGACTCTGGGGTTTTCTAAATATAGACTCATGTCATCATTTGGACACGGGGGCTCATGCCTGTAATCCCAACATTTTTGGAGCCTGAGGTTGGTGGATCACCTGAGGTCAGGAGTTCAAAACCAGCCTGGCCAACATGGCAAAACCCCATGTCTACTAAAAATACAAAAATTAGCCAGGTGTGGTGGCGTGTGCCTGGAGTCCCAACTACTCAGGAGGCTGAGACAGGAGAACCACCTGAAC
>NW_012100209.1:4014101-4016541 GCF_000951045.1 Mandrillus leucophaeus | reverse complement strand
TTTTTTAGACTTTTTAATAATAGCCATTCTGACTGCATGAGGTGGTATCTCATTGTAGTTTTGGTTTGCATTTCTCTAATGAATAGTGATGTTGAACTTTTTTTTATATGCTTGTTGGCCACATTTATGTCTCCTCTTGAAAAGTGTCTGTCCATGTCCTTTGCCCAGTTTTTAATGGGGTTGTTTGGTTTTTGCTTGCTGATTTAAGTTTCTTATAAATTCTGGATATTAGACCTTTGTCAGATGCATAACTTTCAATTTTTTTCTCCCTTTTTTCAGGTTGTCTGTTTCCTCTTTTGATAGTTTAGTTTGCTGTGCAGAAGGTCTTTAGTTTAACTAAGTCCCATTTGTCAATTTTTGTTTTTGTTACAATTGCCTGCGGCTTCTTTGTAATGAAATCTTTGCTAGTTCCTATGTACAGAATGGCATTATCTAGGTTGTCTTCCAGGTTTTTTATAGTTTTGAGCTTTACGTTTAAATCCTCAATTTGACTTGAGTTGATTTTGTATATGGTGTAAGGAAGAGGTCCAGTTTTAATCTTCTGCATGTGTCCAGCCAGTTATCCCAGTACCATTTATTGAATAGGGAGTCCCTTCCCCATTGCTTGTTTTTGTCAGCTTTGTCAAAACTCGGATGGTTGTAGGTGTGCAACCTTATTTCAGGGTCCTCTATTTTGTTCCATTGGACTGAGTGTCTGTTTGTGTACCACTACCATGCTGTTTTGGTTACTGTAGCTCTGTAGTATAGTTTGAAGTCAGGTAACATGATGCCTCCAGTTTTGTTCTTTTTGCTTAGGATTACTTTAGCTATTCAGGCTCTTTTTTAATTCTATATAAATTTTAAAATAGTTTTTTTCTGATTCCATCAATAATGTCATTAGCAGTTTCATAGGAATAGCATTAAGTCTGTAAATTGCTTTGGGTACTATGGCCATTTTATCAATATTGATTTTCCCTCATCCATGTCCATGGAACGTTTTTAGAAACAAATCACTTAGACTTTTGTTCAGGTTTCTGCTCACACTACAACATAGGTTAGTTTGGCAGTGCACCTGCCAAGATGAGATATGGAGTATGGATGTTTATTCTCACACATATGGGCCCTTACAGTTAACTCTATACTGAACATCGCAATTTGTGTTTACAAATAAAACATTTGAAACTTAGTATGTCCACTGATTTCTTGGTGTTCTCTCTAGTATCAGCTGTTTCCATATTCTATATGTCTAGGTTATTGGCAACTGTCTTCTTTCATTTACTATAGCCAAAAACCTTGTTTCATTGTTGACTCATCTGTTTTATTTTTCTTCACACCCCACAACCAAAATCTGTCAACAAGTTTCATTATTTGTACCTTCAAAAACTATCCAGAGGTGAGGTGCAATGGCTCATGCCTATAATTCCAGCATTTTAGGAAGCCAAGCTGGGCAGATCGCTTGAAACCAAGAGTTTGAAACTAGCCTGGGTGACAAAGTGAAACCCTTAGCTCTACAAAAAGTTAAATCAATAATTTAGCCAGGTGTGTTGGCCTCTGCCTGTATTCCTAGCTACTCAGGAGGCTGAGGCAGCAGGATGGCTTGAGCCTGGGAGCTTGAGGCTGCAGTAAGCCATGATCTTGCCACTGTACTCTAGCCTGGGCAAGAGAGCATGACCTTTTCTCTAAAAACTGAAAAAAGAAAAATCGAATATGGACCACTAATCATTATATCAACTGTCAAACCACTATTATCTTTCATCAGGATTATTTCAATAGTCTTTTAAGCTGAATCCATGCTTCCACTCTGCTCTCCTATATTCTAATTTCAATAGTTGCCAGAGAGGTCCTGTTAAGATGTAAGTGAGGTCATGTCATCCTCTGGTCAAAACCCTCCAAGGGCTTCCCATCTCACTTGGAATAAAAACCAAAGTCTTTACAATCTGGCTCTCCTGTTACTTCTCAGAACTCATCTCCTAATATTTCACCCTTTTTTCACTCTGGTTCAGCTATACCAGCCCCTTTGCTGTTCTTTGAACATGTATTGTATATTCTATGAGCCTTTGCACCTACTCTTGTCCAACCATCCACTGGCTCCCTCATCTTTGGGTCTTTGTGCCAATGTATTATTTTCAGTCAGGCTTCTTTCAGCTACTCTATTTATACTACTTCTGACCTCTACCTCCTACCTACACACACATCCTCTTGAGTTTTCCTGCTTAATTTTTTTCATAGTGTGTGATATGGGTAGAGTTGTGTCCCTCAAAAGGATATGTTTAAGTCTTAACCTGAGGTACTTGTGAAGGTGATCTTATTTGTAAATAGGGGCTTTATAGATTTAACCAAGTTAAGACGATGTTATTAGGGTGAGCCCTAACCCAATATGACTATGTCTTTGCAACAAGAAGGAAACATTAAGTGAAGATGGAGACACATGGAGAGAATATATGTGATGACAGAAGAACAG
>NW_012100209.1:3984157-4014051 GCF_000951045.1 Mandrillus leucophaeus | reverse complement strand
TGTTGGCCTCTGCCTGTATTCCTAGCTACTCAGGAGGCTGAGGCAGCAGGATGGCTTGAGCCTGGGAGCTTGAGGCTGCAGTAAGCCATGATCTTGCCACTGTACTCTAGCCTGGGCAAGAGAGCATGACCTTTTCTCTAAAAACTGAAAAAAGAAAAATCGAATATGGACCACTAATCATTATATCAACTGTCAAACCACTATTATCTTTCATCAGGATTATTTCAATAGTCTTTTAAGCTGAATCCATGCTTCCACTCTGCTCTCCTATATTCTAATTTCAATAGTTGCCAGAGAGGTCCTGTTAAGATGTAAGTGAGGTCATGTCATCCTCTGGTCAAAACCCTCCAAGGGCTTCCCATCTCACTTGGAATAAAAACCAAAGTCTTTACAATCTGGCTCTCCTGTTACTTCTCAGAACTCATCTCCTAATATTTCACCCTTTTTTCACTCTGGTTCAGCTATACCAGCCCCTTTGCTGTTCTTTGAACATGTATTGTATATTCTATGAGCCTTTGCACCTACTCTTGTCCAACCATCCACTGGCTCCCTCATCTTTGGGTCTTTGTGCCAATGTATTATTTTCAGTCAGGCTTCTTTCAGCTACTCTATTTATACTACTTCTGACCTCTACCTCCTACCTACACACACATCCTCTTGAGTTTTCCTGCTTAATTTTTTTCATAGTGTGTGATATGGGTAGAGTTGTGTCCCTCAAAAGGATATGTTTAAGTCTTAACCTGAGGTACTTGTGAAGGTGATCTTATTTGTAAATAGGGGCTTTATAGATTTAACCAAGTTAAGACGATGTTATTAGGGTGAGCCCTAACCCAATATGACTATGTCTTTGCAACAAGAAGGAAACATTAAGTGAAGATGGAGACACATGGAGAGAATATATGTGATGACAGAAGAACAGGTTGGAATGATGCAGCTGTAAGCCGAAGACAGCCAGGAGTGACAGTTACTGCCAGAAGCTATGAAGAAGCAAGGAAGGATTCTACTCAGAGCTCTAGAGAGAGCATAGATCTGCAGACAACTTGATTTCTGACAATTTTTTATTGTTTTAAGCTACCCAGTTTGTGGTACTTTGTTATGGAGCCCTAGGAAACTAACACAGCATGTATCACTCTGAAACGCTACAAAAATAAATAAACTTTACTAATTTATTCTTGTTTGTTTATTGATTTTCTATCTCCTCAACGTTGTAATGTAAGCTTCAAAGCAGGCACAAGAGTTCTGGCCCTGTGTGTCCCACTGCCATTAACTCTACCGGGTTCTACTGAATCGACTTCTGCCTAAAGATTGCTTGGTCTTAATGCTTCATGGGTGAACCTGCAAATGAATCTCCTGATGATAAGAACTGAACTTAAGGCAAGAAGTGAAAAATTCCAACTACTTCCCTAGAAGAATGGAAGAGTAATTTGGATTAGATAGAACCTTGGCAATTACAGAGACTTTGGTGCTACCACACAGTAAGTCATCTATTTGGACTCCATCTAATGATGACCATGAGCCCAGACCAACTGGTTAAAGTACCAAATAATTGCCTGTGAATTAGGTAAAGAAAATACTAATGGATCAGTTAGATACAAAAGAAATACATACACCACTCATCTTTTGTACTTTCTCAAACTGTCAGTTTTAATAGCTTTTGATTTTTTCACAGTACTCAGTGTCTCAATAACACTTTGCCTCAAAGGGAAATGTATTAATTCTGTAACACAATATTTTATGCACTATTGAATTCTGAAGCAAAACATGTTAGAAAAGCAATGTGCATTTTACAGCATAGTCTCTAGATTGCATCGCAGCACTTAGAATGATAGTAAAATGAAATATCCATCACTTAGGAGATATCCTTTATATTGTCCCTGGTCTGTAAATATAAATGGAAAATGTTAGAGGAATAAAAAGTAGGAAAATGAGAACTCTTGGGGCAATACAGTGTAGTAGTTGGAGGAATAGATACTGGAGTTAGACAGAACTGGACTTGAACTTTTGTTTCAAGACTTAGTAGCTGTGGATGGTCGCTATCAGTTATGTTTTCCAGGAATAATATCTACCTCAAAGTGTTATTGTGAGCTGTAGAGAAAACATACATGGCAAATAGCTCACTGCTCAGCAAATGGTACCCATTTTTGTTATGTCACACAATGAAATTTCTTGTAAGTTAGACTTATTTTAATGTATTGTGAAAGAACATATAATGAGAGAAAGACTCAGCTCACTGCTGTAGAGCTACTCAGAACCTCCTTTCAGGAAATGATCTGAGTGTGTTTGTTGACAGTAATTGTTATTGTGGGAAAGAAATCTTTCACAGTCTTTCTGATTAACTACTGTATCACTTCCCATCATTATTCTTTTCATCTTACTTGACTATAAATACATAATTTAATGATCCTTTCATTGAAGTAGTTTCTTTGATAACAGTATTTTCAAAGTGTTTTCCAGTCATTAATTAATTAGGCAGATCTGCCCATTTTTCTAGACTGTACCGTTGAGAAACTTAGCTTGGGGGAAGAGAAAAACTGCCCCTGATTTTCTAGCAGAGAAAGAGGTAGCCTCACAAATTTTAAAGCATCATGTAGAGGAGGGAAAAGGTTATTCCAGGAGTTAAACATTTTTACTGTTGCCTTATTAATTTTATTTATTTGCAAGTTCTCTTGAAAAACTTTTACCAACGGTCTATGATATGACAATTAGTCCCTCCCTGAAACTGTGATTTTCCTATTTTAATTATTTTCCTTTTTAAGACTTGATATCATAAATTCTGATTCCCCTGCATTACCTTCATCTCTCTGATTTTATGCTATGGCAAAGGGTTACCTAGCCAAGCATTCAGTTTTCCTTTTAACTAAGTAGGAATGGCTGTTGGATAACTATACATTTAAAACTATCTAGCTAAGGGAAAATATCAACTTATAAACGAACCAGGAACTTGATTGGATCTGAACTTTAGCTGGCAACCTGAACAGGGGGCATGGCTGTCAACAAATGAGGCATGTTTTAACTAAGAATTTTTGTTACATCACAACAACACATGATAACAGTGTGGGTCTGGAGATTGTACCCTAGGTGCTTAATAAGTCTCTCCTGCCATAGGACTCTTACAAAATCTGACTTTTGCTGTTCCAGAAGATGATGAGAAAGAAAGTGTGCTGCCTTACTTTGCTTGCACAGTGGTTTAGGAAATCAGATTCTTTGAAATTGCAGAAAAATTGTCGCTCTTCAAAATATTTATTTTTGGAAAAAGAGTATGAAATCATTGCCATGCCCTATGCAGGGAATCCACATCCCAAGAATGGGATGCGTTATTTATCTTATATTATCAATAGTAGAAGTATGTATTAGTATTGACTGAATTTTATAGCTAAGGAAACTAAAATTTAAATTAAAGAACTTGCTTAAAATCATTAAGTAGTAAAAAGCAAAGTCAGTGGTTCAAAATCTGAAAACCTACCAGTGTAATACACCACATTAACAGAATAAAGAATTACAGTAAATAATTATCTCAATTGATACAGAAAAGCATTTGAAAACATTCAACACCCTTCCATGATATTTAAAAAAAAAAACACTCAACAAACTAGGAATAGAAAAAACAACAACAACAAAAAAAAATCTGTCTCTATAAAAAGAAACATAATAAAAGCCAAGTGTGAAAACCCCATCGCCAACATCATAGTCTATTGTGAAAGGCTGAAAACTTATCCTCTAAGATCAGGAACAGGGCAAGAACTTCCACTTTTATTGTTTCTATTCAACATGGTACTGGATGTCTTGGCAAGAATAACTATACAAGAAAAATAAATAAAATGCATCAAATTAGAGGGAAAGAAAATTATCTCTGTTCACAGATGACATGATCTTAAATGTAGAAGACCCTAAAACATCCAGGCATGCCAAAAAAAACCTATCAGAAATAAATTAAAAATTCAGCAAAGTTACAAAATACAAAGTTAAGACACACAAGTCAGTTACACATCTGTACACCAGCAATGAACAACTCAAAAAGGAAATTAAAATACCAATTCCATTTATAATAACATCAAAAAATACTTTGAAGCAAAACTAACTCAGGAGACAAAAGTACACCAAAATTATAAAATATTGTTGAAATAAAATTAAATAACAAAAATAAATGAAAATATATTTCATGTTTCTGTTTCAGAAAATTTATTATTGTTAAGATGTCCATACAATCCAAAGTGATCTATGGATTCAATGCAACCCCTCTCAAAGTCCCAATATTGTTTATGATGTTTTTTCTAGAAATAGAAAAAAATCCATCCTAACATTTGTATGGCTATGCGACAGAGACCACAGGGGAACTCCTTGTTTCTCCCAAGTCCTGGAGCTAACGTGCAGAGAGGTTGGGAGATAAAGACACTGGGAAAAGCTGCAGGCATTTTTTTTTTTCAGACCTGGGACTGAGAAGATGACACCATTTTCTTTTTTTCCTTCTCTTTAAATTTTAGATTCAGGGGATGCAGAATTCTTACAAGGGTATTTTGAGTAATGCTAAGGTTTGAGTTTCTAATGGTTGCATCACCCCAGGTAGTGAGCATAGTATCTGATAAGCAGTTTTTCCACCCTTGCTCCCTCTTTCCCTCCTCTCTTTTGGAATCCCCAGTGTCTATTGTTCTCATCTTTGTGTCTGTGTGTACTCAATGTTTAGCTCCCACTTATAAGTGCCACTTATAAGTGAGAACATGTGGTATTTGGCTTTCTGTTTCTGCATTAATTCATTTAGAATAATGGCCTCCAGCTGTATTCATGTTGTTGGCAATTGATATGATGTCTTTTTTTCTTATGGCTGCATAGTATTTCATGGTGTATATGTACCGCACTTTCTTTATCCAATTCACCCTTGATGGGTACCTGAGTTGATTCCATGTCTTTGTTATTGTGCATAGTGCTGCAATAAATGAATGCAGATGTCTTTTTGGTAGAACAATTTATTTTTCTTTGGGTATATATGCAGTAATGGGATTGCTGGGTTAAATGGTAATTCTATCTTTACTTCGAAAAATCTTCAAACTATTTTTTCACAGGGGCTGAGCTAATATGTATTTCCACCAACAGTGTATAACTGTTCCCTTTTCTCTGCAACCTCACCAATATTTGTTATTTTTTTACTTCCTAGTAATAGTCATTCTGGCTGATAGAAGATAGTATCTCATTGTGGTTTTGATTTGCATCTCTCTGATGATTAGTGATAAGCATTTTTTCCTATGATTTTGGTCACTTGTATGTCCTCTTTTGAGAAGTGTCTGTTCACAGAAGACACCTATTTTCAATCTGGGTTCATACAAAGTAAGTCATTGTTTGGTGACCTGGTAGCAGCAGCTGCCACAGGCATATGTCTTCAGCTGGAGATTGGAGCACTTGATCTGGAGTGAGAAAGGGCTCCAACAGCCAGAATTGAGAAATGAGTGTGGAGTGCGCTGTAGACATTGGCATTGGAATTGTGCTCTTTCCTGTCACTGAACTGGAGTAAGAAGAGAGTTGCTGAAGCTATACTTTCTCCTGGGCTGTGTGATTTGCAGCCAGGAGCAGCCTTAAGGCATGGAACTGATCTGCGTGTGTCATTGCTGGGTGCCTCAGCTTGCTCCTTTAGTCAGTTAGGGGAGTGTTCCAAGGAGTGTTCCAGTTCCAAGGAGCAGGAGCAAGGCAGACCCCACTCTGGCTAGCATGGATTGGGAGCAAGAGCCACACTTCCCTTCTCTTACACGAACCAGATGCAGTGGTGCCCCCTCCACCCACCACCTGGGCATATTTCCAGGCATTAGGTGCACTCACTTGGCAGGAATAGTGGCCTGAACTGCCCTTCCCTTCCACTACAAAGACCCTGTTGTAATGGTGGTAACTCTGCTCCATAGTGGCTACTCTGCTGTTCTCTGGGCAACACATTTCCAGACATTTGGTGCAACTGCTTGCATGGATGAGGAGCTTGAGTCACCCCTCCCTTTCTGTGCAGAGATCTTGGTGCAGAGTACCCTCTCTGCTCCATGCCCAGGAATATTTCCAGGCATTTGGTGCACTCATTTACCTGGATTAGGAGCCTTAACTTCCTGTCTCTTCAGATGCAGAGATCTTGGTGTTGCCACTTGATGCCTAGTAGTATTCCCAGGCATTTGGAGCACCCACTCTTCTAGGTTAGGAATTAATGCTAGTTCTCCCTTTCCAGCAGAGAATGTGGGACAGCAGAAATTTCTCCACTTCATACCCCAGCACATCTCTGGGCACTTGGCAACTGCCCCCAATCTCCAACTTGGAGCTCCTGCTTATGCTTGTCACTGGCGAAATGTAGGGACGCCTGCCCGGTGCAACTCTGTCCAGCTTGGTCCTCCCTGACTCCCTGTAGGTCTGAGCAGGTAGCTCAGAACAAGGTATATTCCACAGGACATCTCACTGCCTGAGGAGACAGAGAGCTTCTCACAGTAAACAAAGATCAGGAATATACCCATCTGTATCCATAAGCAGTATATACTGGCCTGGAGGTTGAACTGCATAACCCAATAGAAAATCCACTGACATAAGTGCACAGCACTAGGGAATGAGATAAACTTCCTGAGACTCCTGTCATCCTGGCCCCGCAGAAGGCAGTGAGCCCACTCACATGTCCAGTATATCACTGCTACAACCAGCATTTGGGAATGCCACCATACAAAGGCTATTTATAAGGAAGGAATTTATACAGAGTCTTGGCCACTGAAAACATCTAGAACCAAAGGCAAGGGACCCTACATAGTACACGTTATAGTCACAATCTCAAGTGGGAAAATCCCATCCAAATGAAAGTAATTTTTATTTATTTATTTATTTTACAAAAGGAGAGAGAGCTTATCCAGATGAGAAGGAACCAGGCAAACAATTCTAGAAGTATGAAAAAAATGTTACAACACCCCAAAATGATCATACTAACTCTCCAGCAATGGATTCTAACAAAACTGAAATCTTTAAAATATCAAATAAAGAATTAAAAATATTGATTTTAATGACGCTCAATGAGATCCAAGAGAAAGTTGAAAACAAACGTAAAGAAATCAGAAAAAAAATACACAATATAAAAAGAGAAAGTTGAAAACAAACGTAAAGAAATCAGAAAAAAAATACACAATATAAAATAAGAGATTAGATACTGTTTTAAAATTTTAAACAAAACTTCTGGAAATGAAAAATTTAATAAAGGAATTATAAAATACAGTTGGAAGCTTCAACAATACACTAGACCAGGCAGAAGAAATAATTTCAGAGCAGGAAGACAAGTCTTTCAAATTAACCCAGTCAGATAAAAAAAAAAAGTAATGAACAAAGCCTTTGAGAAATATGGGATTATGTATTGTGTAAACCTATGAGTTATAGGCATTCCAGGGGGAGAAGAAGAAAAAGTAAAAAGTATGGAAAACTATTTGAGAGAGTAATTCAGGAGAACTTCCCTGGTCTTTCTAGAGATCTAGATATCCAGATACAAGAAGCTCAAAGAACTCCTAGGAGATACATTGCAAATAGGCACTGGAGACTCCAAAACACCCACTCCAATTTCTGGGGCTAGCGGGGCTGAAGTTTCACAAGTTAAATCTCCTGTTGCTCCCTCAAGTCTGAGAGTTTGAACAAGCTAGTGCCCTTTTCCTTTTCTATCTCATATCGACTCAGAACTTTATAACCGCTGACAGTTATACAGGAAGATGAGAAGGGGTTAGGAATGAAACACTACTTATTGTGTGCAATATTTGGATGATGGGCACACTAAAAGCCCAGACTTCACCACTATGCAAATATCTCTGGAACACAACTGCATTTGTACACATAAATCCATAAATATAACAAATAAATAAATAAACACATGCAGCTGTACAGTCAAGATTAATGTACTCTATGTGCTTTACTGGAAGTATGTTTTGCTTCAATTTAAAAGTAAGAAAAATTAAATGTTTGAATTTAGTGAAAGTAGTTTCAATTAAAGAATAATCAAGCGGTATAAAATCATACAGGTAAATCAACAAGTGGATGAACACAAATTCCAAATTTTCACTTCTCATGCAGGCATGTACAGACCACCAAATTGCAACACTGTACTGAAACAGCCAGCAGCACGTACGGAAATCTGTGCAGAGTTTAGATTCACTAGAGGTCAGCAAATCTAGACAGCAAGCTTCAGTGGCAACAACCCTTCAGCTCTTGTCAGAGGCTCAGCTGATACCAGATAGGCATGAATATTTCAAAAAGAGATGAGCACCAGTAACCTCAGGCAGCACAGCTGAACTCTCTACTGTCCAGTAGCCTCTAGCAACCAGAAATGAGCTTTGGGAGTTAATTTTTCCCTTTTCCCACTGGTAGACCTCCAGAGAATGCTTCTGGCATGGACTAATACATGATATTTACCTTTTGTTCATTACTCACAAAAAAGCAATTCTATTCTGTGTAGACCTTCTTTTTGATGGTGAGTTTTCTGGGCATGGTCAGTAGATTACCACCAGGTAATCTATTTAAGGACATTGTAAAATTATTTGCAATAAATTCTGATGAAAAATGTTGTTTAAAAATGGAAAAAGTATTTTGAAACACGTGTTTGGATTTTTTAACACATCATCAAGCTTTGTTATAGAAAATGAATGAAATTACCAACGAAGGAACCTGGTCTAAACCATTGCTTTCTATTGCTCTAATCTTGCTCACTGTGGATGCTGGCCCAAATTCTGAGCTGAACAAAGAACACAATCATAAGCTTATAGTTTTTAGGAATGGGGCACTATGAAGAACAATAGAGCATTCCAATTGTAGCTCTTAGCCCAGCACACATTCATACTAATGTATACTATATACGTATAGCACTTCTCAATGTCAATATACTTCTGTATACATTGTCTCATTTGATTCTTAAAATTTTCCATAAAATCGGTACTATATTGGTTGGAGATCACCCAGTAAGTGAAGGAGTTGGTACTAGAATCCAGATGTTTTATACTCCAATTTCTGTGGCTAGTGGGGCTGAAGTTTCACAAGTTAAATCTGCTGTTGCTCTCTCAAGTCTAAGAGTTTGAACAAGCTAGTGCCCTTTTCCTTTTCTATCTCATGTTGACTCAGAATTTTGTAACTGCTGATAGTTATACAGAAGGTATTTATCACTCTATCCTATGAAGTAGGTTTAGGTTATACTAGGAACACGGACTACATGGAGATCTTGTTATATTTTCCAAAATTATTAGACATCTGTGATCAAAATAGGGAGCTGGTTAAAAAATAAAGTAAGCATAAACAAAGCTCCACGTTTTGCTTTAGAATTAGAGAGTGTCAGAAAAACTTTTATGAAACCATAACTCCTGTCTCTAACACCTGGAAAGTGACACTAATTTTTTTTATAAAGTGTAAAATACAGAACCTAACTCTAAGAAGACAATGAATTAGAAAAATTAAGTTCTCTGTAAGTTCATTCAGCATCTGAAGTGATTAATAATGGATATAATTTGTGAACTATCACTATTTCCTGCACTGTCCTTGTTATTTTTCTCTGTTGTTTTATTAAGACATATAACACATATGGTTATATAAATACCAACAAAATTAAAAGTAGAACAGTCCCATTACTTCTCCAAATTCTATACCACCCTTGTTTTATGACTTTATACAATTATTTAAAGTGTATTTACAAACCATGATATCCTCATACATAGAAGTTAAGTTTGTATATGCCAAATATGTGTATATTTGGGCATTATTTGTACTAAATTTACAGATTGGAAAATTGAGGTAAAGGGAGGTTGCAGTGGCTATATATGTCCCTCCCTCCCCCATGAATTCATATGTTGAACATAATCTTCAGTGTGATGGTATTAGGAGGTGGAGTGACTAAGTCATGAGTTCTCATGAATATGATGAGGGCCTTTATAAAAGAGGCCACAGAGAAGTCCTCTTTCCCTTCTGCTATGTGAAGAAAAAGTGACAAAACACCATCTATGAATCAGAAAGTGGGTCCTCACCACAATCTACTGTGCCATGATTTTGGACTTCCCAGCCTCCAGAACCTTGAGAAATAAATGTCTGTTTTCTCTAAATCACTCAGACTATGATATTTTGTTACAGCAGCCAAAACAGACTGATACAGATGTAAATAATTTGCCTGAGTAGTAGAGCCATGGTTGAAAGCATGTCTAACTAGTGAACTTTTATCACTACCCTGCTTATCCAGGGTATGCACGATTAAGATCTGGATATATAAATCTAAGGGCTATGCTATTGTATGTAGGTGGAGCTAAGAAATACCCTCAGTCAGAAAAGTAGAACCTGCTGGAGATAGACTACAACTCCCTAGTTATACAATAAAGGTGTTAGGCTTCTTTTTTCTTTCACCACACAAATGCTTCTTCATCAATAATGTTTGACTTTTCCAAGTGTGAGACTTTTCTTCTATATGAATACTGCTCTGATCTTACCGCAGACATTTGAATTGAATTTGTAGAACTGTGGTGTATTTGTAGAAATGATTAATTCCACAGTTCTATGATTCTAGCTGCAATTTGACCATACAAGATGATTAGTTTTATCAATGGGCAAGCTATCCTGAATTGAAACCCCACAGAGGAAGAGGGGATGATTAATGAGACAAGCAAAAATTTGCTTCTTGTAGTATTATCCAACTGTGTAGATAGCAAGCATCATTATATTTTAACATGCTGGGAACACTAGTCTTGAATGAATGTTAGTCAATAAAATTTCCCTTTTAAAGGATTGCTACTGTGGGATCTGCCTTTGTTTCCCAAAACTGTAGAGACATGCTGAGAATTCAAAGAAAAGTATACTGTACAATAGTTAATAAAATTCTATAAAGTACTGAAGAAGTGCAGTCCCTTGTTTATTAAAAATACAGTACATTTTTTGGAAAATTATATTTCATATCATGTGGGTATTTTTCTTCCTGGAAAATGCTTAAATATTTTCATTAAATCTATAGTAGATTGACATGATAAAAATAATTAAATAAAAATTATAGTTACCCATTGGATATTAAGAGAATAAGAAGATAGGGAAATTTATAATAAAAATAAAACTCAAGAGAATTCAAACTCATTTCATTTGCAATTATAGGACACATTTAAGTCACTGGGTTATTCAGCCTTGGCAGACCAGCTGAGATAATTTATAGGTATTTAATTAAACCCATATGGTGAAGTTTCCTGTTTGTTAATATAATATTTATATTGATAACTATAAAACTAGTTAAAAATGCAAAAGGAGACCTAACGGAGTATGGTAAAGCCCATTTTTCTCTTAGACCACAAGTGGTCCATATCAGGTTGCAAAAATTGACATAATGTTCAGGTAGAATGTTACTGAGGAATTTCAGTGGTGGGGGACATGAATGGAGAGGGAGAAAATAAAAAATGAAGCAAGAGTCCTTCCTCTTGTTTTATTTGTAGAGGGTTAACAGGGTATGTTTGTGATGTGGGAGCATCTCACTCTTTGTGTCTTGTTTTCATTTTTTGGCCTTGCCTGAAAGTAGCATAAGACCCACAACAGGAAATGCCATATTCTTTAAAAGGTACAGAACACTAACGAATCAGTCAGCTCCTCAATTATATTTATCAATGCATGTTTTTTAACTTCTCCCACTTCCCTCATTTTCTACACAAGCACTTTTTTTTCTCCAAATGTAAAAGCCTTTACATTTCTTTCTCCCCCCTTTCCCTTTAAGAACTAACTCAATTCTGGAGTTCTCCCAAGAATCAGCCTGCATAGGCTACAGAACTCAGGAGATTATGAAACTATTTGTGCTCTCTCAGTATCAAAGAACAATATTGTTGAGTTTAGAGGGGAGAACGTTTCTGGTAAATAATCTATTAAACTCAAACTTCTTAGAGAAAATAATAGAAATGTAAACGAAGGTACTATTTACTTCACAATATTTATTGAGCATTTATGGGTAGAGCACAATGACTGCACAATTTGCTCTTGGCTTCACTCTCCCTGTCTTTACAGAGCAATGTGGAGAGTGCTCATTTTCGAAATTGTTTTGACTTAAAACTGTGGTGGCTAACAAAAGTATTAGAGAAACTGCCAGTAGAGTAAATATATTTTAAAAAGAATAATAAAAATTTTATTTACTACTCAGAAGTATGAAATCCAACACTATACCTATCTACTACAATACTCAAATCAGAGGTGAAGTGCAAGAAGACTCCTCCAGGATTTAATAACTAGTTCTTTAAAAGTAAGCTTCTTAGCCTGACATTTAATCAAATCTCAATAAACGTTCCCAGCCTCATCTCCTTCTTCCTGTGAAAATGAATAATGCTTCTCTGAGAAGAAGACTATGAAAATCAAAGATGTAGTATGCCATTGGAGAAGAAAACCTGCTCTATTTAATAAGCAACTACTTCAAATTTTGTTTACCCAGGTGCGGTACAGTATGTTCGTGTATATATATATATATATACACACACGAAAAGTTAAGGGAAAAGTTAAGGCCCATTGGTTAGATTTATTAGGCCAATGTCAGTTGTCCAAAACCAGATCATATTTTTTCATAATTCATTCTTTCTGGCATGAAGTTTCAACACTTAATTTTTTGACACTTGAAGTTCAAGATAAGATGCCATAAGGAATTAAAAAGTCCATATATAACAGGCACCTTAAGAATGATAGGTATTCAATACATTATCTCATAATAATAGTTACTTGGAACATGCAATAGGTCTAAGCTGCAATATTAAATCTAGTCAAAAGGCACTATTATCTAACACAAGTCATTTTCTACCATAAATTTTATTTAAGCTTATTGTTTTAGTTTATATAAAACGAATAAATTATATACCTCCAAATATATGTAGATAATTATGAACATTTTTATTTATTGTAAAAGTTTTCTAGAAAGTATCACTAGTAATTCTCAAAAAACTGAAAAGTTTTGATTGATAAAAAGTATCAGCCATCATATTTCATAAATGTTGAAGAAAAAAATTATTCTGATTCTTGTTAAAATAATAAATAAGGTTATTTAAAACTATTGGAATAAAATATTGCAATGGGGAGACAAAGTGGGCTCAACTTTGAGTATAGCTAGACCAAAGAGAAATTATAATCAAGGGATCAGTAGATTAAAAAATCAGTAAGAGATGACATCAAGAGTAGGGGACTCTTGTTAAATAGACTTAGCAGTAATCTAACCCTGACAAGAAGACACCCAATGTCTTCTCTGCCTTTGCAATTGAGGTATAACTTTCATACTGTGATATGTACAGCTCTTCAATATGCAGTTTGATAAGTTTTCACAAATTTATATTACATTTTAATGATGATATAACTATCACCCAAATAAAGATATAGAACTAAAAACTCATCTCAAAAAGTTTTGCAACTTTTTACAGTTAATCTTTCTCCAAGGTAATCATTGCTCTGAGTTTTTTTTTTTTCCTTAAACTTATCTCAGTCCATCTAACTGAAACTTTGTACCCTTTGACCAACACCCCCTCAGTTCTTCCCAAACCTCAATCCCCTGGTGACCATCATTCTGTTCTTTTCTTCTGTGAGTTTGAAATTTTTAGATCCCACATATAAATGACATAATGTGGTATTTTTCTTTCTACGCCTGGCTTATTTCACTTAACACAGCGTCCTCCAGGTTTATTAATGTTGTTTCAAATGGCAATATTTTCTTTGTTTTTATAACTGGATATTATTTCATTGTGTATATGCTATATTTTCTTTATCTATTCATCCATTGCTGGGGACTTATATTAACTCTATATCTTAGGTATTGTGAATAATGCTGAAATGAACATGGAAGTGCAGTTATCTCTTCAACATACTGATTTCATGTTTTTTGGATATATACCCAGTAGTGGGATTGCTGGATCACATGGTAGTTCTATTTTTAATTTTTTGAGGAAGCTTCATACTGTTTCCATAAAGGCTATACTAATTTACACTCCCTCCAGCAACATACAAGGGTTTCCTTTTGTCCATATCCTTGCCAACACTTATCTTTTGTCTTTTGAGAATAGCTCTTTTAATAGGTGTAAGGTGATAGCTTAGTGTTTCAATTTGCATTTCTCTGGTGATTAACGATATAGAGCATTCTTTCATATGCTTGTTGGCCATTTGCGTATCTCTCCTTTTGAGAAATGTCTATTCAGGTCCTTTGCTCATTTTAAAAATCAGGTTATTTGTTTTCTTGCTATTGTGTTGTTTGACTTTCTAAACATATTTTGGGTATTAATTGCTTGTCAGATGCATGGCTTACAAATATTTGCTCCCACTGTGTAGTTTGCCTCTTCACATTGTTGTTTCCTTTGCTGTACAGAAGTTTTTTAGTTTGATGCAATCCCATTCTCATATTTTTGCTTTATTTGTTTGTGCTTTTTGGATCATATAGAAAACAAAATTACTGGTCAGACTGATCTCAAGAAGTTTCTTCTCCTATGCTTTTGAGAACCTAAAATATCTGAGAAAATCTCAGTCAATTTAGAAAGTTTATTTCGCCAAGATTAAGGATGTGCCTGTGACACAGCTTAAAGAGGTCCTGATGACATGTGCCCAAGGTGGTTTGTATGCAGCTTGGTTTTATACATTTTAGGCAGACATAATACATCAATCAGTACAGGTAAGATTTATTGTGTTGATGCAAAAGTAATTGTGGTTTTTGCAATTAAAAGTAATTTTACTTGTTACATGTAAAATAACGTGACATACCACATTATGTCTCTTATATATGGGATCTCAGCAGACTTAGCAGCAATCTAAGTAATCAAAAGTAATAATAAAATTGCAATTACTTTTGCACCAACCACTCTGGAAGAGTGAAACAACTTTGGGGGCACTTCTACATCATAGGTAGATTTAAACACATTCTGATTGGCAATTGGTTGAGTTATTACCAGTAGAAAGGAATGTCTGGGTTAAGATAAGGGGTTGTGAAGACCAAGGTTTTATTATGCGGATGAAACCTCCAAGTAGCAGACTTTAGAGAAAATATATTTTAATGTTTCTTATCAGACTTAAGGTCTCTGTTGATGTTAATGCTGGAGGGGCATAATAAGGCATGTCTGATCTCAACTTCCCATCATGGCATGAACCAGTCTTTCAGGTTACATTTTAGAGTGCACTGGTTGAGGAGGGAGTCCATTCAGATGGTTGCAGGGGGCCCTTTGAATTTTATTTTTGGTTTACACTTTCTTCCAGTAATTTTAAAGTTTTAGGACTTGTGTTTAAGTCTTTAATGCATTTTGAGTTAATTTTTGTATGAGATATGAGATAAAAGTCCAATTTTATTCTTCAACAGGTAAATATCCAGTTTTCGCATCAGTATTCATTGAAGAGACTTTCCCCATTGTGTGTTCTTGGCATAATTATCAAAGATTAGTTACCCATAACATGGATTTATTTTTGGCCTCTAGATTGTGTTCCATTTGTCTATATGTCTGTTTTTAAGTCAGTATCATGCTGCTTTGATTACTATGACTTTGTAGTATATTTTGAAGTCAGACGGTGTAATGCATTTAGCTTTGTTTTCTTGTTAACTATTCACTTTTATGATGTTTATTGTCAGATTTTACTTAGTTTGTTTCTTTACTTCATTAGTTAATTGCTGCTACATACAAACCTCAAAACTCAATAACTTAAAACAACTCCTTATTTAATTCACAAATAAATGGATCAGCAATTTGATCTGAATTTGTCTGTGTGGTTCTTGTTTCTGTTGGGCTCACTCAAGTATTTGTGATTAACTGCTAAATCTGCAGCTCCAGGATGGCCTTGGTTATAACATTTTACCTCTACTTTATATGGTTTCTTATCCTTCTATTATTGGAAAGAGGTCCTGATCCAGACCCCAAGAGAGGGTCTTGGATCTCATGCAAGAAATAATTCAGGATGAGTCTACAGAGTAAAGTGAAAGCAAGTTTATTAAGAAGGTAAAGAAGCAAAAGAATGGCTACTCCATAGGCAGAACAGTGGCATGGTCTGCTCATCTGAGTATACTTGTAGTTACTTCTTGATTATATGCTAAACAAGTTGTATTAGTCTGTTTTCATGCTGCTGATAAAGACATACCTGAGACTGGGTAATTTACAATAAAAAAGAGGGTTAAGGGACTCACAGTTCCATGTGGCTGGGGAGGCCTCACAATCACTGTGAAAGGCGAAAGGCATGTCTTGTATGGCAGCAAACAAGGGAGAATGGGAACAAAGCAAAAGGGGTTTCCACTTATAAAACCATCAGATCTCATGAGACGTATTCACTACCATGAGAATAGTATAGGGGAAACCACCCTCAAGATTCAATTATCTCCCACCAGGTCCCTCCCACAACACATGGGAATTATGGGAGGTTCAATTCAAGATGAGATTTGGGTGGTGACACAGTCGAACCATGTCACAAGGGGTGGATAATTCATGAGTTTTCTGGGAAAGGAGTGGGCAGTCCCCAGAACTGAGGGTTCCTCTCTTTTTTAGGCCAAATAAGGTAACTTCCTGACATTGCCATAGCATTTGTAAACTATCATGACACTCGTAGGAGTATCTTTTAGCATGTGAATGTATTATAATTAGCATCTAATGAGCAGTGAGGATGACAGAGATCGCTTTCGTCACCATCTTGGTTTTGGTAGGTTTTGGCTGGCTTCTTTACCACAAACTGTTTTATCAGCAAAGTCTTTGTGGCCTGCATCTTGAGTCAACCTCCTATCTCATCCTGTGACTAAGAATACCTAACATCCTGGGAATGCAGCCAAGCAGGTCTCAGTCTTATTTTACCCAGCCCCTCTTTAAGATGGAATCACTCTGGTTTGAATGCCTCTGACACATCAGCAGACTATTTTGGGACGCTCACATGGTGCCTGGATATGGTTCAGAGACAGAGTTGGGTATGTGAAGAATCTTGTCTGAGAACTGGTACACGATTACTCCCACTGCATTGAATTGACAAAAGTCACATTCCAGTCCAGATTGAAGAGGTGGACAACTGGCCACCTCTTGATGGATGGTTAAAAAAATATTGAAAAAGGTATGGATGTGAGAAAGAGTTATATGGTCATTTTTACTATTATCTTTATATAAAGGGAATAATATGGCGTGTGTTCTTTTTCTTCTGGCATTTTTTTTTTCTGCTAAAATAAAGTTTTTGAGGGTTATCCATATTGTTAAGTCAGAGTGGCTTAAAACAACAGAAATGTATTATCTCATGGTTCTAGGGACTGAAAGTCTGAAATCAAGGTGTTGGCAAGGCCATGCTCTCTCCATGAGCTCTAGGAGAGAGTACTTCCTTTCCTCTTCTAGCTTTGGTGTGAGGATTAAACTCTGACCATATTTTTTTTAATGTTATCTTGCTCAAATTCCTTTCTAAGGGGTCTGGAGAGGATGCCCTACAAACCATAAAGTCTCATCAGAGGAGTTTTATTTAACTCTGTATAACATGGCCTACTTTCCAACCTGACTCTGGCATGACATCACACAACAAATAAGGAAGGAAATCAAAATATTTTAACTCCAAGTATATTTTCTTGTCATATCTTGAAATTGGCCTGCAAAGTCATCTCTTGTGCGGAAAATCTACATTCTGTAGAGAATCCCCTTTTCTTTTTTTTACTTTCCAGATCCAGGAGATAATCAACTAAGAGTCAGGTGCCCTTTTATGTCTGATAAGAAATATTTTATGACCTATTTTCCCTGAAGCCTACTATGTGAAGGCTTCCTCTGCACAATAAAACTTTGACCTCCACAATCCTTTATTCTAACCCAAACATTTCTTTTCTATTGATCCCAGGCCTTTATATAAACTCTACCAATTGTCAACCAAGAAATGTTGAAATTTACCTATAGCCTGAAAGCCACCGTTTCAAGTTGTCTTGTCTTTTTGAACCAAACCAACTTACATCTTAAATGGATTTGGTTGATGTTTCATGTCTTCCCAAAATGTATAAAACCAGGCTCTTCCCTAACCACTTCGGGCACACATTCTTAGGATCTCCTGATGGCTGTGTCACAGGACATAGTCATTCATATTTGGCTTAGAGTAAATCTCTTCAAATATTTTGGAGTTTGACTCTTCGTTGACAGATATTTGCCAGCAACCTTTGACATTCTTTGGCTTGCAGGTATATCATCACTCCAGTCATATGACTTTTCTCCCTGTCTGTCTTCACATCATCTTCACTCTGTGTATGTCTTTGGACATACTTCCCTTTTAGGACAGCAGTCATATTGGATTAGAGTCTATCCTAATGACCTCATTTCTACTTGATGACCTCTGTAGTGATCCTATTTCCACATAAAGTGACATTCTGAGTTACCCAGGGTTAGGATTTTAACATGTCTTTTTGGAAGGATATAATTCCAGAGTTAGGATTTTAACATATCTTTTTGGAAGGCTATAATTCGACCCATAATGGCGCTACTATAAGTAAAGTTGTTACAAACATACTTGTATAATTCCCTTTGTGGTAATATCCTTAATTATTCTGAGATATATACCCTGGAGTGAGTAATAGATAAAGTGTATGTTTAACTTTATTAGAAGCAACCAAAGAGTTTTAAAGGGGTTGTATCATTTTACATATATATCAGAAATTCATGAGAGTTCCAATGATTCCACTTTCTTGCTAAGAATTGATACTGCTGGGGGCTGGGCGCAGTGGCTCACACCTATAATCCCAGCATTTTGGGAGCCCGAGGCAGGCAGATCATGAGGTCAGGAGTTTAAGACCAGGCTGGCCAATATGGTGAAACTCTGTCTCTACTAAAAATACAAAAAATTAACCAGGCGTGGTTGTGGGTGCCTGTAATCCCAGCTCCTGGGGAGGCTGAGACAGGAGAATCACTTGAAACTGGAAGGTGGAGTTTGTAGTGAGCTGAGATCACACCACTGCACTCCAGCCTGGGCAACAAGAGCAAAACTCTGCCTCAAAACAAACAAACAACAACAAAAAGAATTGATATTGTCATCTTTTGAATTATTTCCATTCTAGTAGGTATGTACTGATATCTCATTTGGCTTTAATTTTCTTTTCTATGATGACTAAGAATGATAACTACCTTTTCATGTGTTTGTTGACCATTCGTATGTTTTTGTGTGTGTGATATGTCTGCTCATATCAGACATGGCAGAGGACCTCCTATCTCATCCCATGACTAAGAATGACCTTTTTGGGGGCAAAGGATGTTGTTTACTTCTCTACCTTCAAAAAGGTATAATTCAGTGCTATGCTTCTGTAAAAACTTACCACACACATAGTGGCTTAAAAATAACAAGAGGAGGAGGTCAGAATTTCAAAACGGGTCCTATGAGACTAAAACCAAGGTATTGGCAGAACTGCATTTCCTCTCGTGGCCCTAGAAGGAAATCTATTTCTTTGCCTTTTCCAGATTTTAGAGGCTTCCTGCATGTGCATGCCTTGGCTTATGCCCTTTCCTCCATCCCCAAAGCCAGTGGAATAGCACCTTTAAATCGCCCTCTCATTTTCCCTCCTTCCTTCTTTCCCTCTCTCCCCCCTGCTTCTTTTCGCTTCTGATCTCACATCTCTTTCTTTGACTCTGACTTTCCTGCCTTCCTCTTATAAGGACATTTATACTTCTATCAAGCCCATTCAAATAATTTAGAATAGTCTCTCCATTTCAAGATCCTTAACTTATTTAAATCTGCCAAGTCTCTTTTGCCATGTAAGGTAACATTTTCACAGGTTTCAAAGATTCAGATGTGGATACTGTTGGAGGTACCATTATTTTGTCTACCACACCTGCCGGTTACTAGGCTGTTCTTCCTTGGTAACAAATCCGCTCTTCCATATCTCTGATCTGAGATAATGGAACTCTGCAAACTATACTTGTTTTTTTTCAGCTGGTTCTTTGTCAGGTTCTGCCAATAGGGGGCACTAAGAGATACTGGAAGGCGGGAAGAGGAAGGAGGGACTTCAATCTTTTTTGTTTAGCTTGATGGCTTTATTGGCATTGCCCTAGCAGTTCTTTCTCACTGGCAGCAGCAGAGGTGAAAGATCCCAGCTATTTTCTAAATGTCCAGAACGGTCACACTTCTAGAATGAGTCTCATCACCCTAAGAGGTGCCCATATAAGCTGGACAATGTCAGTCTTTCAGAGGTACTGCTATTCAGAACCACTTCTCCAAGCATCTGGGTTCTGATCACCTCAGATTGTTGTCTTTGCTTCCTCAGCCCTAGAGATGACAGCAGGTTCTTGCAATGATTACTGTAGTGTTCATTTTTAGATTTTTTTTTTCAGTACTCCAGCATCTATTTAACAGTTTCCCTTTATTGAAATATCTTGGTTGAAAATACCTGGCGTACTTTTGTTCTCCTGTTACATTTGCACTATGATTAGTTATTCAACTCTCCCAATACATGGAGACAAAACTAAAGAATCATAGCCCAAGAAGAAATAGGTGGAAATAGCTGTGAGCAAGGAGAAATTATATCAAGTCGACTTCTTTTTCAGGAAGCTTCATGGCATAGGAAGACATGTCTATCTTCCCCAAAAAATCATTTCACAGGGCTACAGGGTCAAATTTTCTTTTTAATGTGGAGCAGCCAAATTCCAAAAGTCACTCATATTGGTTTTGATTATTTTAAAACTGAAAAATTATTCAGAGGAATGCAACACAGGAGTATCACAGAGCTTAATCCAGCTAAAGTTAAAACTGTGCTGAAAACTTATTTAAATTGACTAAATTTAATATTTGTGAATTTTTTGAATATCAGTAATTTAATAGTCCACCTCAGTAAAGATCTTAATACAATTTCACACACACACACACACACACACACACACACTGTATAGGGGGATGCAAAAGGAAAGAGATTTATAAATCATATAGCCTTATAGTCTTCAAATAAGCTACCCAAAGAAACTGTCCATTTGAATTTCTAGATGTATGCTATAGTGGAACAGCACTCAAAATGTATGAACATTTATTGCAAATTTGAACATGTTTTGGACTTCACTATTGCCAGAGACAAATGCATTCAACATAAAATAATAATGTTTCAATCATAGAAATGTGATATTAATCATGTTTAATCCTGCTTTTTATCCTCTAACCTTAATTAGTAACTCAGAGCCCTTTCTAACCTACATGCCTAGTCTTTGAGGAGGTTATTCATCAGATAGGAATACTGTTTGTCTAGGAGTGCACTTATCTTAATGGACTTAATTTGATCATTTAAAAAATATTCAGATCCTCCTCCTCCTCTTCTCCTCTCCCCAACTTTCTACCCAACTTCAATTTGACCTATATAAATGTTTCAGTTCTTTGGGACCCTGGGAAGAGGTGATATAGAGTAAATCTATCAGGAACGTTGGCAATCAAGCACATACACATTAAGACATAACACCTTGGAGGTTGGGTGGGAGGAATTGGGGTCATAGAGAAATTCACACTGAAGGTTACCATATATCTGAAGTTGGGTTAAAACAAACAATGGCACTGCAAAGGGAAAATGATTCACAAAGGAAAAGGAAAAACTGAAGTATATGAGCATGAGGGCAGGAGAGAAGGGGGGTTATAGAAGCTAAATAACATTACTGTATTCCAATCAGAAGTTTGGTGTCAGTGATAAGTAACCGAAAGAGGTTCTGTTGTGTAGAAACAGCTGGAGACCTGCCACACTCTCTCCCTCCTGCTGCTTCCTGTGTTATTGCTTATCCATCTGCTGTACCCTCCTCCACAAACACAGAACCTGGGAGTCAGTACAGAGCTCTTCTACACCGTTAAAAGAGGTTAGTTTACTAATAACTTAATAAGGGCTTACGATGAGATATTTATGCCATTGTCTAATATTTTGACCAATCACAGAATAATCTTGGTCTGGATTATTGTGCAATATAAAAGACGTAGGATGTATGCTAGTTAGAAAAGAAAGAAAAGGAGAGGAGAGGGAAAATATTAATTTAGGTTTAAAAAAAATAAAGATGAACTAGAGGTACACAAATCTTGTCCATGAATTTTAAATTATTGAAGAATAATATCAAGCAGAGATATCTAGATTGGATTGAAGATCAAAGAAAGAGCTAAATGTTAAGAGCAAAACCTACCTACAAACGAATTTCAGGTTTATCAATCATACTCACGATTCAAAACCATGGATGAACATCTAACTGGCAACTATGGTACTATGCCTGGACTCTTCCACTCTTTTCCCCTTAATATCACAAGATAGTAAGCACAGAAGAAATGAAATTATTAGAAAAATATACTAAGAGATTGAAAAAAGGGCTATGGTTGTAGAGGGAAAGTTTTGGCATGTTTAATACATTAGCAAAAGAAACATGTAGATCATGGCTACAGTGAACCAAATGAGAAAAACATTTTGAGAGAATATCACTGGGACCTTTACATTTCTCAGACTCAATTTCAAGTTCGAGCCTGGAGATGGGGCCATGAGCACTGGTAGGTTAATGCATCTTAATCCCCATGTGAGGATATAACAGAATCATATACATAATGCGTTGTTAATTCTGGTGCCTACAGCATATATTCAGGACACAGTAATTGTCACCTAATATTATTAGTGGGCCTGGTTTCCACCCTGGTGGTTATTTTTTCAAATGGCAGCAAGTCTGTGTCACTGAGTATGTCCGATTAATTTCTATTTTAGTTATTATGTCAGATGAAGATATATTTTAATAGTATTTTTTAAATATTTAAGTTAATTTTTAATATGTTATTTTTTACCCTCTTTTGGGCTGCCATATGTCCCTGAAAAAACAAAAATTAGTGCTTTTCATGCGTGTCCGTGTGAAGAGACCACCAAACAGGCTTTGTGTGAGCAACCAGGCTGTTTATTTCACCTGGGTGCAGGCAGGCTGAGTCTGAAAAGGGAGTCAGTGAAGGGAGATGGGGTGGGGCCATTGTATAGGATTTGAGTAGGTAAAGGAAAACTACAGTCAAAGGGGATTGTTCTCTGGCAAGCAGGGGTTGGGGGGGTCACAAGGTGCTCAGTGGGGGAGCTTTTCAGCCAGGATGAGCCAGGAAAAGGAATTTCACAAGGTAATGTCATCAGGTAAGGCAGGAACAGGCCATTTTCACTTCTTTTGTGGTGGAATGTCATCAGTTAAGGCAGGAACAGGCCATCTGGATGTGTACCTGCAGGTCACAGGGGATATGATGGCTTAGCTTTGGCGAAGAGGCCTGACATTCCTGTCTTCTTATATGAATAAGAAAAATAAAACAAAATAGTGTTTAAGTGTTGGGGCGGTGAAAATTTTTGGGGGGTGGTATGGAGAGATAACGGGCGATGTTTCTCAGGGCTGCTTCAAGTGGGATTGGGGCAGCATGGGAACTTAGAGTGGGAGAGATTAAGCTGAAGGAAGATTTTGTGGTAAGAGGTGATATTGTGGAGTTGTTAGAATGAGCATTTGTCACATAGAATGATTGGTGATGGCCTGGATGCGGTTTTGTATGAATTGAAAAACTAAACAGAAGATACAAGGTCCGAATAAGAGAAGGAGAAAAAAACAGGTATTAAAGGATTAAGAATTGGGAGGACTTAGAACATGCAATTAGAGACAGCCTAAGGGGGTTCAGCATAATTACTTTCTTGGTTGATGAGTTTTTAGGCTCTCTCTAAGTTTTTGGGGTGCAGTTCAAGTTGGGCTGGTGTTTGGAATAAGACTGGAACCCAGTAAAAAGGAGTGTCCACACAGGAGCTCAAATGGGCTGTAACCTGTAGCATTCTGAGGACAGGCCTGAAATCTGAGAAGGGAACATGGTAAAAGTATTGTCTAATCTTTTTTAAGTTGGTGACTGAGCTTGGTGAGGTGTGTTTTTAAAAGACTGTTAGTCCGTTTTACTTTTCCTGAAGATTGAGGATGGTAAAGGATATAATGGTTTCACTGAATACCAAGAGCCTGAAAAACCGCTTGGGAGATTTGACTGATAAAGGCCAGTCTGTTACTGGACTGTATAGAGGTGGGAAGGCTAAACTGAGGAATTATGTCTGACAGAAGGGAAGAAATGACCATGGTGGCCTTCTCAGACCCTGTGGGAAAGGCCTCTACCTATCCAGTGAAAGTGTCTACCTAGACCAAGAGATATTTTAGTTTCCTGACTCGAGGCATGTGAGTACAGTCAATTTGCCAGTCCTGCGTGGGGGCAAATCCCCAAGCTTGATATGTAGGAAAGGGAGAAGACCTGAACAATCCCTGAGGGGTAGTAGAATAGCAGATGGAACACTGAGAAGTGATTTCCTTGAGGATAAATTTCCACGATGGAAAGAAAATGAGAGGCTTTGAGAGATGAGCTAGTGGCTCGTAACCTAGATGGAAGAGGTTATGAAATGACAACAGAATAGAATGGGCCTGTGAGGCTGGAAGGAGATATTTTCCTTGGTCTAAGAACCACTTGCCTTGTGTGGGAAGAGATTGATAGGTGGAAGTTATGAGAACTGTACAGTGAGTTGAGCATAGTTTGTGATTTTTAGGGCCTCTGAAAGTATTAAGACAGTGGCAGCCGCTGCACGCAGACATGAAGGCTAGGCTAAAACAGTAAGGCCAAGTTGTTTGGACAGAAAGGCTACAGGGTGCGGTCCTGGCTCTTGTGTAAGAATTCTGACCGCACTAACCATGCCCAGGAAGGAAAGGAGTTGTTGTTTTGTAGAAGGGATTGGGGTTTGGGAGATTAGCTGGACATGATCAGCAGGGAGAGCATGTGTGTTTTTATGAGAATTATGCTGAGATAGGTAACAGACGAGGAAGAAATTTGGGCTTGACTGAAGTAATGGGGGCTGTCTGTGAAGCCTTGCGGCAGTACAGCCCAGGTAATTTGCCGAGCCTGATGGGTGTCAGGGTCAGTCCAAGTAAAAGTGAAGAGAGACTGGGATGAAGGGTGCAAAGGAATAGTAAAGAAAGCATGTTTGAGATCTAGAACAGAATAATGGGCTGTGGAGGGAGGTATTGAGGATAGGAGAGTATAGGGGTTTGGCACCATGCAGTGACTAGGCAAAACAATTTAGTTGATAAGGCACAGATCCTGAACTAACTTGCAAGGCTTGCCCGGTGTTAGGACGGGTAAAATGGGGGAATTGTATGAAGAGTTTATAGACTTTAAAAGGCCATGCTGTAACAGGTGAGTGATAACAGGATTTAATCCTTTCAAGCATGCTGCGGGCTGGGATACGGGTGTTGAGCAGGGTAAGGGTGATTAGGTTTTAATGGGATGGTAAGGCGTGCATGATCGGTTGCCAAGGAAGGAGTAGAGGTGTCCTATACTTGTGGTTTAAGGTGGGGAGATACAAGGGGAGGATGTGAAGGAGGCTTTGAACTGGGGGAAAAGGCAGCAATGAGGTGTGGCTGTAGTCTAGGAATAGTCAGGGAAGCAGATAATTTAGTTAAAATGTCTTGGCCTAATAAGGGAACTGGGCAGGTGGGGATAAATAAAAAGGAGTACATAAAAGAATGTTGTCCAAGTTGGCACCAGAGTTGGGGAGTTTTAAGAGGCTTAGAAGCCTGGTCATCAATACCCACAACAGTTATGGAGTCAAGGGAAACAGGCCTTTGAAAAGAAGGTAATGTGGAGTGGGTAGCCTCCCTATTGGTTAAGAAGGGTACGAACTTACCCTCCACTGTAAGAGTTACCCGAAGCTCGGCGTCCGTGATGGTCCAGGGAGCTTACGAGGTGATCGGGCAGCATCAGTCTTCAGCTGCTAAGCTGAGGAGGTCTGCGAAGAAGTCAGCCAAGGAACATTGGGTTTGGGCTCCAGGGGCTTTAGAAGTGGTGGCGATGTGAGTCGGACAGTCCCACTTCCAGTGGGGGCCCGCACAGACAGGGTACAGACTAGGAGGATTCCCGGGCTGCGGGCATTCCTTGGCCCAGTGGCCAGGTTTATGGCATTTGAAGCAAGGCCCATGAGGATGTTTTGAAAGAGCCCTGGAAGCTGTGGCTTGGATGTTTTGAAGTTCTTTTATGCTGGAGACCTGGTTGTGGGTTGTCTTACTGTGGAGGCAAATAGCTGTAATTCAGTAATGCGTTGCTGTCTGGCTACCTCGTCTCTGTTATTGTACACCTTGAAAGTGAGGTTAATTCGTGTTGTGGGGTTTGAGGTCTGGATTCCAATTTTTGACGCTTTTTTTTAATGTCCGAAGCTGACTGGGTGATACAATGCATATGTAACAAACCTGCACGTTATGCATATGTACCCTAGAACTTAAAGTATAATAATAATAAAAAAATAAATAAATAGATAAAAATAAAACAAACAATGCATATTAAGAATAAGGCAGCCTTCTGGCCCCTCTGAATCTAGGGCCATAAAGCATCTAAGGGTTGCTGCTAAGCGGGCTGTGAACTGGCCTGAGTTTTTGTCTTTACCTTGGGTAGTTTTTTTAAGTTTGTCATAATTAACAGCTTTTTAAGCTGCCTTTTTAAGCCCTTCAACTAGGCAGCAAATCGTGTAATCTCACCTAGCTATGCCTGGGGTATCTGCCTGATAGTTCCATTGGGGATCCTCTCGGGGAACTGCTCTAATGCCTTCCTGGAGGTGTGGCTCGTGAAGCTGGCAGTTATCAGTGTGAGATTGGGCTAGAGAAAAAACTGTTTCCGGTTCATCTGGGGAGAGGGTAGAAGTCAGGATGACATTTAAGTCACTCCAGGTTAAACTGTAGGACAGAGTTAGATATTGGAATTCCTGTATATATTTAGTGGAGTCTGATGAGAAAGAGCCCAAATGCTGACTGATCTGAGAGAGGTCTGATAGAGAAAAAGGTATATGTACCCTGACTATGCCTTCAGCTCCAGCCACTTCTCTAAGAGGAAATTGTTGGGCAGGTGGGGAAGAACTAGTCACAGAACTAAACTGTAAGCCAGACCAGGTGGGAGGAGGGGAAGTGATAGAAGGATTGTAGGGTGGAGGAGCAGAGGCTAAGGATGAATTGGGACTTAGCTCGGCTGGCAACAAGCAGCCTGGGGAGGAGGGGAGAGGTCAGATGGATCTGTAGAAAAGAAGACTGGAAAGACTCAGAGATGCTTGGGGGCTTGGGGTTGGGACTGAGGAGACAGGTGGGAGGGAAAGGAGGATTTAGGAGGAATTGCGTTGGGAACAGAGACTAGGGAGGGAATGAAGCATAAAAAAAATGCCTAGATGTGAGGCACCTCAGATCATTTGTCCATTTTCTGACAAAAATTATTTAGGTCTTGTAGGATGGAGAAATCGAAAGTGCCGTTTTCTGGCCATTTAGAACTAAGGGAGAAGACCACCCCTCATATTGTCTTATGCCCAATTTCTGACTCCAAAGAAAGAAGTAGTAAAAACTAAAAGGCAGAAATGAAATCCACAGGCAGACAGCCCGGCGCCGCACCGTGGGCCCAGTAGTTAAAGATCGACCCCTGACCTAATTGGTTCTGTTATCTATAGATTACAGACATTGTATAGAAATGCACTGTGAAAATCCCTATCTTGTTTTGTTCTGATCTAGTTACCGGTGCATGCAGCTCCCAGTCACGTACCCCCTGCTTGCTCAATCAATCACAACCCTCTCACATGCACCCCCTTAGAGTTGTGAGTCCTTAAAAGGGACAGGAATTGCTCACTCGGGGAGCTCGGCTCTTGAGACAGAAGTCTTGCTGATGCCCCTGGCCGAATAAACCCCTTCCTTCTTTAACTTGATGTCTGAGGAGTTTTGTCTGCAAGTCATCCTGCTACATTTCTTGGTTCCCTGACCGGGAAGCAAGGTGAATGGTGGATGGTCAAGGCAGCTCCTTAGGCGGCTTACGCTTGCCCTGTGGAACATCCCTGAGGGGCACTCCAACCAGCCCAAGCGATGCGGATACTGAGAGCGCTCCAGGCTAGGCATTTGCCTCGGTGGGATGCCCCGCCAGAGCAGTGTGTGGCAGGCCCCCGTGAAGGATCAACACAGTGGCTGAACCCTAGGAAGGAATGGGCACTTGAAGTCTGGACATGTAAAACTTGGTAAGACTAGTCTTTGAACTTGCCCACTCCGTTTGAGTGGAAGCATGGCTTGATCACCCATGGCGTGCCTTTATTGGCATTTGGTTTTGGTTTTGATTTGGTTTGAATTGCTTGACAGGACCAGTCTTGGGAACTTGCCCACTCCATTTGAGTGGAAGTGTGGGCTGATCACCCACGGTGTGCCTGTACTGGTACTTTGGTTTTTGTTTTTGACTTGACTTGGATTGCTTGATACTTTGGTTTTGATTTTGACCTGGCTTGGATTTCTGGATGCTCTGATTTTGGTTTGGTGTAAACTACAAAAGTATGTGTGTGCCCTTTTTATCCATTCTTTGTTTTGCGGTGTTTTGTCTAGAGGAAACATGGGTGAGGCACAAAGTAAGCCCACCTCACTAGGAACTATGTTGAAAATTTTCAAAAAAAAGGATTTAAGGGAGACTATGGAGTACTATGACACCAGAAAAATGTAAAACTTTGTGTAAGATAGACTGGCCAGCATTAGAGGTAGGTTGGCCATTAGAAGGAAGCCTTGACAGGTCCCTTATTTCAAAGGTATGACACAAGGTAACCTGTAAGCCAGGGAACCCAGGCCAGCTTGTTTTAGATCCCCTGCCCCCAACACACAGTGGTTGAGAGAACAGCAGCATAAGCGACTGGCAGAGGCAAGGAAAGACCAGCAGAGAGAGAGAAAGGAAAGAGACAGGGAGGAAAAGAGGTAAAGAGAGAGAGAGAGAGAGAGAGAGGAAGAGACGGAGAGGAAGAGACAGACAAAGAGGCAGTGAATGAGAGAGAGAGAAAGACAGAGGCAGAGAGAGAGAGGAAGAGACAGAGGCAAAAGGAAAGTCAAAGAGAGAGAGACAAAGTCAAAGAGAAATAAAGACATATACAAGCAGTTGACAGGAAAAAAAAAAAGTGTACCCTGTTCCTTTAAAAGCCATCATACCAATTCTAATTTGGACAAAACAAGGTCGTATTAGTAGCAGAGGATAATTAAAATCCCAAACTTACAAGGTTTTTAACAAAAGTAAAGTTTGCTAAAAGTTAACAATGTAACATGTATTACAGTAATTCTATTCTTGTGGCCTTAGACAGTCTAGTCCATAGACATAAAAAAAGGTTCGCTTTGGAAAAGAATGGTTATCATCTTCGGAAAAAAAACAGGGGAAAAGGGAGGGGGGGTTGAATGTATCTAAAAAGAGTGTTATATGGTAAATTCTTGTCCTGAAATAAATTAACTGGGTGTTTAAAGAAAGAAATGTTTGTAATAAGTCAGAAAGTTAAGGCATATCAAAAAATTGCCTGTAAAAGTCGTGAAAAAAAGTTATAAAAAAAGTGTATTAAAAAAAGAATTTATGCAAAAAGTTGTATAATTTAAAAGAAACTAGGCCTCCTGAATGTAAAACTATTGAAAAAAAGAAAAAACAGTTTATGTGCAAGGTGTATAAGAAAAGCAAAATATAACTTTGGTAAAAGGATTATAAGGAGTCATAAAAATGTACATTTTTACCTACATTAAAAAGTGAAAAATTACTGTTTTGAAGGTTTAAGCAAGGTTTAAAACATTAATTGTAAAGAACATTCTGTGTGTAAACATATTAGCTAAAGTTAAAGAAGTATCATCCAGTTCTTCAGGTTTCTCTTAAAATACCAACCTGCTCTTTAGCAAAAATTATAAAAGGTTTAAAACAGTCTATAAAATCTTACCTTATTGCCAAACATTAAAAATTAAATTAAAATGTCTGCAAGGTTTTATGAAAATTAGGTTTAACATTAATAACACAAAAATATAAAGATAAAATTTAGCTTATCTACTATAAAAATCATACAAGAAGCATTGCTAAATGTAAAATGGTATTTGGCTTTCTTTGGTTTAAAAACTAATAAAAATAGGTGCCAAAGGAAATTTCTCAGTAAAAAGGCACTAAGGATCTAAATCCACTGCCAAGGACCCCATATTTAAAACAAAAGGTCAGTCTCTTAAAAA
>NW_012100209.1:3904224-3984107 GCF_000951045.1 Mandrillus leucophaeus | reverse complement strand
TAAAGTTTGCTAAAAGTTAACAATGTAACATGTATTACAGTAATTCTATTCTTGTGGCCTTAGACAGTCTAGTCCATAGACATAAAAAAAGGTTCGCTTTGGAAAAGAATGGTTATCATCTTCAGAAAAAAAACAGGGGAAAAGGGAGGGGGGGTTGAATGTATCTGAAAAGAGTGTTATATGGTAAATTCTTGTCCTGAAATAAATTAACTGGGTGTTTAAAGAAAGAAATGTTTGTAATAAGTCAGAAAGTTAAGGCA
This sequence comes from Mandrillus leucophaeus, assembly GCF_000951045.1. Taxonomy (NCBI): domain Eukaryota; kingdom Metazoa; phylum Chordata; class Mammalia; order Primates; family Cercopithecidae; genus Mandrillus; species Mandrillus leucophaeus. The sequence goes on along the minus strand of NW_012100209.1, from coordinate 3,983,847 downwards.
TATCAAAAAATTGCCTGTAAAAGTCGTGAAAAAAAGTTATAAAAAAAGTGTATTAAAAAAAGAATTTATGCAAAAAGTTGTATAATTTAAAAGAAACTAGGCCTCCTGAATGTAAAACTATTGAAAAAAAGAAAAAACAGTTTATGTGCAAGGTGTATAAGAAAAGCAAAATATAACTTTGGTAAAAGGATTATAAGGAGTCATAAAAATGTACATTTTTACCTACATTAAAAAGTGAAAAATTACTGTTTTGAAGGTTTAAGCAAGGTTTAAAACATTAATTGTAAAGAACATTCTGTGTGTAAACATATTAGCTAAAGTTAAAGAAGTATCATCCAGTTCTTCAGGTTTCTCTTAAAATACCAACCTGCTCTTTAGCAAAAATTATAAAAGGTTTAAAACAGTCTATAAAATCTTACCTTATTGCCAAACATTAAAAATTAAATTAAAATGTCTGCAAGGTTTTATGAAAATTAGGTTTAACATTAATAACACAAAAATATAAAGATAAAATTTAGCTTATCTACTATAAAAATCATACAAGAAGCATTGCTAAATGTAAAATGGTATTTGGCTTTCTTTGGTTTAAAAACTAATAAAAATAGGTGCCAAAGGAAATTTCTCAGTAAAAAGGCACTAAGGATCTAAATCCACTGCCAAGGACCCCATATTTAAAACAAAAGGTCAGTCTCTTAAAAATTATGTACTTGGTTTATCTTCCACTTTCCTTTCTCACAAAAACAAAACAAAACAAAACAAAAACCTAAAAGTCTTTTAGCACATGTACCACCCTTAGAATTTCCAGTAAACCAGTGCCAGCCTGAAGATCATGTTCTCATCGAAAGGTGGAAAGAAGAAAAACTCGAGCCAGCCTGGGAAGGACCCTACCTTGTGCTGCTAACCACCAAGACTGCTGTTCGTACAGCAAAAAAAGAATGGACTCATCACCCCGAGTGAAGAAAGTGCCACCCCCTCCAGAGTCGTGGGTCATAGTCCCAGGGGAAAACCCTACCAAACTAAAGCTAAGAAACATTTACCTCTTTCAATCTATTCTATTACTCTTTCTTCTTTCCTCGTTCTATTGCTGACCATCTAGTTATTAATATAACCAAGTCAATTTCGCCTCAAACTATTGCATTTAATGCTTGCTTTGTTATACCCTGTGAGGACTTGCCAAGTTAAAGACAGCTTTCTACTTCAGAAAAGTACTTCTGTCCCTCCTGTCTGTCCTCAGACTAGGCATTAGTAAAGTAGGACCATTTAATCTGGGGAGATTTCGATAAAGACCCCAGAGCCAACCAGGAGTGTTACCCACTGCTGTACAGCTTTCATGCCATAGTTGGTCCAACATTCTGTGGACCACTGAAGAGCAAGGGTGGACTGCCCCAACTGGTTTTTATAATTTCCCTAAAACCATACGTTCATTTTACCAGAGGATCATAGAAGTTAAAGACTTAAAATAAACTTTGGTAATTAAGACAGGATACCGTGATGCAAATGCCTGGTTAAAATGGATCAAATATTCCATCTGCACATTAAACAAAAGCAATTATTATGCTTGTGCACATGGCAGGCCAGAGGCCCAGATTGTCCCCCTTCCACTAAGGTGGTCCTCCAGTCGACCAGGCATAGGCTGCATGATAGCTCTTTTCCAGGATTCTATAGCCTGGAGTAATAAGTCATGCCAAGCTCTCTCTGCTATATCCCAAAATCCCTGTGGGTCAGTCCCCGAGGGCCATCCAGCTTCCATCTCCCAACACTAAGTTCACTTTGTGTCTCTCACGGCAGGGAGGAAACTTAGCATTCCTTGGAGATCTGAAAGGATGCAGTGAGCTTAAGAATTTTCAAGAGCTTATCAATCAGTCAGCCCTTGCTCATCCCTGAGTGGATGTGTGGTGGTATTGTGGTGGACCTTTACTGGGCACTCTGCTGAATAACTGGAGTGGCACTTGTACTTTAGTCCACTTGGCTATCCTTTTCACTTTGGCATTTCATCAACCAGAAGGAAAAAAATAATAAGACATCATAAAGTGAGAGAAGCCCCTTATGGGCCTTTCAACTCTCATGTCTATTTAGACGCAATTGGAGTCCCACAAGGAATACCAGATCAATTTAAAGCTTGAAATCAAATAGCTGCAGGATTTGAGTCAATATTTTAGTAGGTGACAGTTAATAAAAATGTAGATTAGATAAACTACATCTATTACAACCAATAGCAAAGAGCTTTCTATGAATTAAAAGAAAAACTCACGTTGGCCCCAGCCCTGAGGCTACCTGACCTGACAAAACTCTTTACACTCTATGTGTCAGAAAGAGAAAAAATGGCAATTGGAGTTTTAACCCAGACTGTGGGGCCCTGGCCAAGCCCAGTGGCCTATCTCTCAAAACAACTAGACAAGGTTTCCAAAGGCTGGCTCCCAGGTCTAAGGGCCCTAGCAGCAATGGCCCTATTAGCACAAGAAGCAGATAAACTAACCCTTAGGCAAAACCTGAATATAAAGGCCCCACATGCTGTGGTAACTTTAATAAATACCAAAGGACATCACTGGTTAACAAATGCTAGATTAACCAAGTACCAAAGCTTGCTATGTGAAAATCCCCACATAACCATTTAAGTTTACAAAACCCTAAACCCCACCCCCTTGTTCCCAGTATCAGAGAGCCCAGTTGAATATAACTGTGTAGAGGTGTTGGACTCAGTTTATTCTAGTAGGCCCAACCTCCGAGACCATCCTTAAACATTAGTAGACTGTAAGCAGTACGTGGACGGGAGCAGCTTAGTCAACCCCTGCAAAGTGACTGAAGAAGACGACAAGCCCTGCTCCAGTCACACCCGGAAGCTGACTGGTCCACGCATGGCTGAAGCATGAGGAAACTCATTGTGGGATTCATTTTCCTTAAAATTTGGACTTGTACAGTAAGGACTTCAACTGACCTTCTTCAGACCGGGGGCTGTTCTCAGTGTGTACATCAAGTCACTGAGGCAGGACAAAAGGTTGCTATGGTCCTATTATTTTACGGTTATTATAATTGTACTGGAACTCTAAAAAGAACTTGTTTGTATAATGTTATTCTATACAAGGTATGTATACCAGGAAATGACCAACCTGATGTGTGTTATGACTCATCTGAGCCTCCCATGACCACAGTTTTTAAAATAAGGTTAAGGACTGAGGACTGGTGGGGGCTCATAAACGATATGCGTAAAGTGTTAGCCAAAACAGAAGAAAAAAAAGGGTGCCCAAACAAGTCACCTTAAAATTTGATACCTGTGCTGTCATTAATAGTAATAAGTTAGGAATAAGGTGTGGTTTTCTTAATTAGAAAAGAGGCTATATGACAGAAAATAAGTACATCTGTCATAAATTAGGACTGTGTGGAAATAAATGTAAACACTGGTCTTGTGTCATTTAGGCCACTTGGATAAAAGGAAAAAAAATGATGAAAAGGATCCAGTTCACCTTCAGAAAGGAAAAAATGGCCCTTCCTGTACTAAGGGACAATGTAACCCCTTAGAGCTAGTAATAACCAATAACCTTAATCCCTGCTGGGAAAAAGAGGAATGTGTGACCTTAGGAATTGATGGGGCCAGACTGGATCCTTGAGTAAATATCTTGGTTTGAGGAGAAGTTTATAAATGCTCTTCTGAGCCAGTGTTTCAAACTTTCTATGATGAGCTAAATGTACCAGTACCAGAAATTCCAGGAAAAAAACAAAACAAAACAAAACAAAAAAACAAGAAATTTGTTTTTGCAGTTAGCCAAGCATGTAGCCCAGTTTCTCAATGTCACTTCGTGTTATGTATGTGGAAGAAATGTAATGGGAGATCAATGGTGATGGGAAGCCCAAGAATTAGTGCCTACAGACCCAGTTCCTAATGAATTCCCAGGTCAAAAGAATCACCCTGATAATTTCTGGGTCCTAAAAGCCTCAATTATTGGACAATATTGCATAGCTAGAGAAGAAAAGAATTCACTTACCCTGTAGGACAACTTAGTTGTCTGGGGCAGAAACCGTATAATGGTACCACTAAAACAGTCACTTGGTGGAGTTCAAATCAAACAGAGAGGAATTCATATAGCAAATTCCCAAAGTTGTAAATCATGTGGACCCACCCAGAGTCCCACCGGGAGTGGACAGCCCCCACTGGATTGTATTGGATATGTGGGCATCAAGTTTATGCCAAATTATCTGACCAGTGGGCAGGTAGTTGTGTTATTGGCACTATTAAACCATCTTTCTTTCTACAGCCCATAAAAACAGGCGAACTCCTGGGCTTCCCTGTCTATGCTTCCCGTGGAAAGAGAAGCATAGCTATAGGAAATTGGAAAGATGATGAATGGCTCCCTGAGAGAATCATACAATATTATGGGCCTGCTACTTGGGCACAAGACAGCTCATGGGGATACTGAACCCTCATTTACATGATCAACCGAATCATACGGTTACAAGCTGTCTTAGAAATAATCACTAATAAAACCAGCAGAGCCTTGAGTATTCTGGCCCAGCAAGAAACTCTGATGAGAAATGCTATCAATCAAGATAGATTAGCTCTCGACTACCTGCTAGCAGCTGAAGGAGAGATCTGCAGGAAATTTAACCTTACTAATTGCTGCCTACACATACATAATCAAGGGCAAGTAGTTGAAGACATAGTTAGAGATATGATAAAAATGGCACATGTGCCCATGCAAGTGTGGCATGGATTTGATCCTGGGGCCATGTTTGGAAAATGGTTCCCAGCCCTAGGAGGATTTAAAACTCTTATAATAGGGGCTATAATAATAATAGGAACAAGCCTACTGTTTGATACCTGTACTTCTTTGAATGATAAAAAGCTTCATTGCTACCTTAGTTCACCAGAATGCCTCAGCACAAATGTACTATATAAATCACTATCGATCTGTCTTGCAAGAAGACATGGGTAGTGAAAATGAAAGTGAGAAATCCCACTAAAGAAATGAATGAGAGTCTCAAAAGGGGGGAATAAGGGAGGAGACCACCCCTCATATTGTCTTATGCCCAATTTCTGACTCCATAGAAAGAAAAAGTAAAAACTAAAAGGCAGAAATGAAATCCACAGGCAGACAGCCCGGCGCCACACCCTGGGCCCGGTAGTTAAAGGTCGACCCCTGACCTAATTGATTCTGTTATCTATAGATTACAGACATTGTATAGAAATGCACTGTGAAAATCCCTATCTTGTTTTGTTCTGATCTAATTACCAGTGCATGCAGCCCCCAGTCACATACCCCCTGCTTGCTCAATCAATCGCGACCCTCTCACATGCACCCCCTTAGAGTTGTGAGTCCTTAAAAGGGACAGGAATTGCTCACTCGGGGAGCTCGGCTCTTGAGACAGAAGTCTTGCCAATTCCCCCCGGCCGAGTAAACCCCTTCCTTCTTTAACTTGATGTCTGAGGAGTTTTGTCTGCCGCTCATCCTGCTACAGAATCATTGTCAAATTTGTATTGGGGCCAAGCGGTATTGCAGAAGAAAATAAGATGCTGAGATTTTAGGTCAGGCGAGACTTGAAGAGGTTTTAAGTTCTTAAGAACACAGGCTAAAACAGAAGGAGGAATGGAGGATGGAAGGCTGCCCGTAGGGAAAGAGGCAAGTTTAAAGAGAAGGGTAGAGACATGGAGAAGGTGGGTGGGGAGAAACCTTGGGCTGCGATGTGGGTGAGCAGCCAAAGCAGGCGTCCCTGCAATTGACTTGCCACCAAGGGAACGTGGGTGAATGACCAAAGCAGGTGTCCTCGTGGAGATCAGACACCAATAGAACGTGGGTGAATAATCAGAGAGGCATCCCCGCAATGATTAAACACTAAGGGAAGGCTGCCTTGCCGAGTCCATGACCAGTGCCGGAGTTTTGGGTCCACGGATAAAATGTGTCTCCTTTGTCTCTACCAGAAAATAAAAGGAATTGAAATTAAGAGAAGGGAGAGATTGAAGTGTGGCGCCAACACTGAAAGGAGAAAGAGGTTGAGGGATAGTGAGAGAGGTTGGAGAAGAGACTAAAAAGAGACCGCTTATCCGATTTAAAATCGGTGAGATGTTCCTTGGGCTGGTTGGTCTGAGGATCTGAGGTCGTAGGTGGATCTTTCTCACAGAGCACAGAGCAGGAGGACAGGGGATTGATCTCCCAAGGGAGGTCCCCCAATTCGAGTCACAGCACCAAATTTCATGCACGTCCGTGTGAAGAGACCACCAAACAGGCTTTGTGTGAGCAACAAGGCTGTTTATTTCACCTGGGTGCAGGCAGGCTGAGTCTGAAAAGAGATAGGGGTGGGACCATTTTATAGGATTTGGGTAGATAAAGGACAATTATAGTCAAAGGGGGTTGTTCTCTGGCAAGCAGGGGCTGGGGGGGTTCACAAGGTGCTCAGTGGGGGAGCTTTTCAGCCAGGATGAGCCAGGAAAAGGAATTTCACAAGGTAATGTCATCAGTTAAGGCAGGAACAGGCCATTTTTCACTTCTTTTGTGGTGGAATGTCATCAGTTAAGGCAGGAACAGGCCATCTGGATGTGTACCTGCAGGTCACAGAGGATATGATGGCTTAGCTTTGGCGAAGAGGCCTGACAGTACTTGGAATTGATTTCTATTAAATGATATTTACTGCCAAAATATCTAAATGAAGAAAAAAATAAAAAACCTCAGGCTTTACTTATGTAAGCAAAATATCTAAATAATTGAATTAATTACCCCTATTTTAATCTGGGTGTTTTCTTAGAGGTTAGCTGTAGGGAGTATTCATGCAACAGAAAGTTAAGGGAAGAGGAACAAACTAATTAGTTTTATCAAATAAGAGTCTTGTAGAGTGAAATTTGATATCTTGATTTAAATTAATCAGTCAAATTTTCTACAATAGTTATATTAGCTAAATAATTTACAAATTTCTATTTTACTTTTTGTTGTAAAGAATGGTCAAAAATGTTCATGATTAATTTCATAATCATTCCATTTCACCCTTTATCATAATTTCCCTCTAATTCTTCTTTCCTCTCCTTGACTTCCTTCTACAGTCCATTGCTTCCAGCACAGATTATATAGGCTAATCTATATGCTAACATTAAAATAGTTAATAATTAACAGGGACAGACCCTTGAAATGATTGGTTCTTGGTCTGAAACCATCGCATTACACTACTCATTAGTTGACCTGCCAATATTTGCTTTACATGAAATCTGTCCACCTAATTTAAAAACTGTTTATATTTTAATTTCTCCCATGACTATTAACAAATGTCTTACTCTCAAATCACTTCATTAAACACATTACATACTGAAATGCACTTCCTTCGAATTGACTTGTTATTATTTCCAACAACTATTTAGTATATTTTATTTCACAATGGTTTTTGACTAGGCGCTGGTCTACCAATCCCCTTTATAGCCATTGTAATAAACTGCAGTCAATTCAGGCCCATTCTTTTTCTAATGCCGAATTTACCTAACCCTATGTCTCTTAGCCAAAAGCCACATCTTAGATTTTTCAATGCTTGTTAAAGAAGGCAAGAATAAGATGAAAACCAATAATAATAAATGTATTATTTTTCAATCTCAGTAGTCAAAGTTAATGAGGTATAATAAGTAGTATTGTTGTGGAAAATTATATCCACAATTATCATGTGTGAAGAATTTAAGTTTTATAATTACACAAAGTATATGACAATGCTGTGTTATAATTTTTTTGCTATAATTTTTTTTGAAAAATTATAATGAGAGCAAACTCATAAAGTTGGAGGATGAAAATTATAATGAGAGCAATCTCATTAATTTGGAGGATGAAAGCTTACTAATTTTATGAAGGTATCTCTATAACTTCCTCATCCCACCATGATGTATATGCAGGGATTTCTTCTTGAGTTATATTTTTTCATCTGTCCTATTCTCTTCTACTATGCATTATAAATTAGCAGAGTCTCACTCTGTCGCCCAGGCTGGAGTACAGTGGCCCAATCTCGGCTCACTGCAGCCACTGCCTCCTGGGTTCAAGGGATCCTTCTGCCTCAGCCTGGGCGACAAGAAGCAGGAATTACAAGTGTGCGCGAACACACCCGGCTAACTCTTGTATTTTTCATAGAGATGGGGTTTCACTAACTCAGGCTGGTCTTGAACTCCTGACTTCAGGTGATCCACCCGCCTCAGCCTCCCAAAGTGCCGGGATCACAGGTGTGAGCCACCGCACCTGGCTTATAAATTGTTTTAAACAGAAAATAACTTCCTATTCTTAGCACAAGAATGGATATTCTTCCTCTGTTGCTTAACAGCCTGCAGGTGGCCACATTACCTAACCATAAATTTGAGTATTGTATTTTCAAATTCCCATGCAAAATCAAGAGTAGTCTTGCGACCCTTTGTGTCTGCAAACCAGCATTATTCACTTTAAGAAGTATGCCATTTTTCAGTGCCCTATGTGAACTTTCTACTAAACTCATTAATTTGGAGGATGAATGCTTACTAATTTTATGAAGGTATCTCTAAAACTTCCTCATCCCACCATGATGTATATGCAGGGATTTCTTCTTGAGTTATATTTTTTCATCCTTCCTATTCTCTTCTACTATGCTTTATAAATTAGAATCATTCAGCCAAGAAAATAAGGCATTGTGCTATTTGCAGGTCTTCTTTTGGACCTTTCTGTCAGTTGTTATATGATTTAGGATAAATCTTGGCCTTCAACTTATCTGGACCCACAATTTTTTTTGCTGAAGCCAAGGAAGCTGCTCCTAAGCCATTTTGTATCCATAATTTGCTCTTATTTAATGCAGTAGAAATTTTATAACACTATCTGCAGTGTGTGTAAAGGCAAGTTTATTAACAAGCTCTTTATATAACCTTTCAAAGATACGTTGATTACAAATATAGCAATTTAGCACTCAGTTCAAATGTTATTTGTTATTATATAATTATTATATAATGTATTCCTATGTCTTAGAAATATGCCATTTTTCTATAACAGTAAAAATGTCTTTATATATTAATAAGGACATCTGCAAATGTATTTTTAATATTTTATCAAATGTTATTTTCAAGCTAAATGCAGTAATTAAATAAAATTATATTATTGCTCATATGTAAAATATATATAGCATAGTGAACAAGATGGGGACTAGATCCATTTGTTTATTAGAGATAGATGTATTTTATTTTGCTTTTTTTGAAAAAAGAGACCAACATTATGATAAAAATACACAAACTTCAATCATTTTAAAATAAAAGGTTTTACATTATTTGGAATAAAGGCAATGATTACACTACACTGTAATTGCAGTGATGACATACATGGATACAGGGAAACTAATTATCTTCTTAACAATGTATGTCCATAGTGATTACACAACCGGAGTTTGTGGTTACTTTGAATTTAGGATGATCTATGTTCATGAAGCTTTAATTTCACTTTTCATAATTTCCTTACGATGCAAGTTCTATGCATTTATCTACATATGAGTTAATAAAAAGAGAAGAGTGACCGGGCACAGTGGCTCACGCTTGTAATCCCAGCACTTTGGGAGGCCGAGGTGGGTGCATCACCTGGGGTCAGGAGTTCGGGACTAGCCTGGCCAACATGGTGAAATCTCGTATCAGGAGGTGGAGGTTGCAATGGGCAACAGATTTTTTTTGTCTCCTGGGCGACAAAAAAAAAAAAAAAAAGAGGACTTAAAACTTCAAATTTATATTGTATCCAGTTGACTAATCTGTTAAGTCAGAAAAATTTAATCAGTTAATTCAGCCAATCATTGGTGATTTTTAAATCTGAATGGGCTGTTTGTCTAGATAAAATAGTTATTAATTTAATATATTTAAATATTATGGATTAAATATTGTTATCATATATGGACTTTACTTCAAAATAATCCAGAAGGGAAGTATGTGATATAATTAAAATTGCCCATGAGCTGAGCTGATAATTACTGAGATCAGTGAGGGAGATGTGGAGGTTTATTAACTGTACTTTCTACTTTTTTGTTTGAACTTTTTCATCACAAAATGTTTTCAAAGGCAGGGCCAAAAGGAAGATTCAGTTGGGAACCACAAAAAAAAACTTTAGTATTTATCATCATACTGATGTAGTTACAGGCTTACGATAGAAGCCACGATAAACACATGCCCAGAGCAAATTATGAATCTGTTTGTATTCAGCACTGAAGTTGTGGACAGCTACTCAGTTTCTGTAGCTCATGACTTGATGTAAAATCCTTCAAATTTTTGTGTTTCAAAAAAAAAAAAAAAATGGACCTGAGCATTTTATATTTTTTCTTAAGTTTTTGAAAATATAAATAACTTTTTAAATACAACTTTTTTCTCATGGGATGAGGAAAAAATTAAATGCATTCTACTTTATTTTCCCCCATGCTGCTCTCATCCTTAAAATCTCTTTGACAGGAGTGATGTGCCCACATATTACAGTGTTGATTAATAAAATCAAGGTGCTATAAATTATGTGGAATCAACTTCTTCAATTTAATAGGATATGGTAACATTTCCTTAATGCATGGTTACATTTGAGCCATTGAGCTCAAGTATGAAAAGAAATAGCTCCAATTTTTACATTGTTTATATGATGAAAACAAAAAGAAAAAATCATACTTATGGATTAGGGGGTTACATAAAGTTGTAAAGAAGGGTTTAGTACTGAATGGAGGTGACTGTTCTTTAGAGCAAAACTTTATTAGGCAAAGTTGTAGTCTTAAATGTTGCTAGACTGACAGCCAGAAAAAAATCAATAATTACAAAAAATCAGTCTCTAATTTTTCTTTTTCCAAGGGCTTAGCATTGCTCTGAGTTCCCCAAACAGCAAGACATCTATTCTGCCTCTCACACCATGTCCAGATTTCTGACACACTCTTCCACAGGCTGAACTGCAGTTCTAGGACTAGAGCTAGACTGAGAGCTCATTATCTAACTTTTCTTCTCAGAATCTCTTTCTCTAAGGTGCCAGAGTGTCCCACAGCATTACCTGTGCCTGTCAGACAGCCCTAGATATAGATGATTGCCTTTGGGGTTTGCAAGAAGAGGCTGGAAAGAAATGCAAATTGAGTGAGTTATCCAGCAGCAGGGATTATCTTTGCTTCTGTGTAGCTGACAGACTATTTGAGAATGACAGAAATATACAAAAAGTCTTGCAGGGCATACTTGTGCAAGAACAACAATCAGCTTGCACACACAGGAATATAATTTACTTTGTTGCATCAATTTGCCCTTGCTATAAAATGTAAGTTAAAATGTCATTAATGGGAAGTACATGTCAAAGTTGCCAGTAGTGTCTATCATTGACAAAGGTCCACTAGACTAGCACTCTTGAAACCCCAAGTAAATTAGACTGGACTGTGTCCTTCTACTTATTTATGAGAAAGCACAAAATAGTCCGTGGTGTCTAGGAGCTCTCCTGGTACTGTCAGCTAGGCCTTGGTGTCCACCTGTTGAACATACACATGCTCTGGATCATCAGCATTATACAGGTTCACTCTGTGACCTTGATGAATCAAGAAGAGAAAAGAATATGAAGTCTTTGTAATCATGCCTGAAAATAAACAAAATATTAATACTGTCTTACACTGCAAAAATGACCGACTATTCTATTCTAATTAATGACTCCTATTTATCAATTACAGATTTAGCCTTAGTCCAGTGTTTCTTCACTCTAGATGAGGTTTCTCATGAAACCTAATTATAGAATTACCTTCTCCTCACTTTTTGACAGCATCCAAATCAGAGTGAAGCTCCACTTTCTTAAACTCTGTTTCAAATCACCTAAGGCAAGCTCAAATGTTTTAAGTTCTTTCTAACATCCTCTTTCTAAGGTGTCCCCAGGTTCCCATGGTGCACATTCTCACTCAGCGCAACAAGTGATAAGTTCAATTTGTTCAACTTGAGATGCGTTCTTGGTAGTCATCAGCTGGAGAATAAACTATTATTAAAACTAAGTGGTTACAATGGCAACTTTGTAACAGATAAAATAGGGTAAATTTGCCCAACAGAGTCAATGGTCATTTTTTTATTTAGTAAAGTATACATAACATACAATTGACCATCTTAAGCATTTTGGGTACAGTCTGGTGGCATTAAGAACGTTCACATTGTTGTGCAACCACCACTATCTATCTCCAGAAACTTTTCAGGATCCCAGACTGAAACTCTACCCGTTAAACAAAAAGTCCTTGTTTCTCCCTGCCCCAACCCCTGATAACTGCTATTCTATTTTCTGTCTCTATGAACTTGATTATTTTGGGAATCTCATAAAAGTAGAATTATAAGACATTTGTCCTTTTGCGTCTGGCTTATTTCACATAGCATAATGTCTTCAAGTTTCATTCATGCTGTGGTAGGTGTTAGAATTTCATTCCTTTTTAAGGCTGAATAATATCCCATTGAATGTATATACCACATTTTGTTTATCCATTCATCTGTCAGTTAACATTTGTGTTGTTTCCACCTTTGGGAATTGTGAATAATGCTTCTACAAGTATTGGTGTACAATGGTCCTAAGTTTTTGGCAGTGATGGGTAGAAGAGTTCCAGGGTTTTTTTTACTCTGCACATGAATTTAAAACAGTTTCCCTCTCCCTTCCCAAGCCACTTCCACCTCCACCAATGCCCAAGCTCTGAGAAATCAAACATTTCGTAGTAATGACCCCTGGAGATCTAGAAGAATTTATCATGTCATTTCCAAATCTCTTCCCTATTGTATTAGGGAAAAATGCAGTAGAGATAGGAAAGATTAAGGGAAAAAGTATAGAGAGACAAAACAATTCTTCCAATTTTTCTTTTAAAATGTATTTTCAAAACTAAGGTGTAAGTCTTTGGTGTTTTGCTACTTACCCAAGTGCTAAAAATAGGGATGCAAAATTTGGATTTTGCCATTGAGATAAGAGATACAGCCAAGTCATTTATTTATTGAGCCATAAAGCTATCATTTGCTGCTTTCTGCCTGGAGCATCAAGTCAAAGAGTTCAGGGACTTGCTGCTCTATTTTTTCTGAGAGCACATAATAGACACTCAATAAATATTTATGAAATAAGGAAATAAGTGAGTAAAATGAATGATTAGAATGAGCCCTTATTATGTCTTGGGCTCTGTGAAAGACATTAGAGAGTGTTAAATGACATCATCCTTGCCTACAATATGCTTTAAGACTAGCTAGAGAATGAGAGACACAATACTACAAACCACAATGGGTGTACAGAGATAAAAAAGATTACTTCTACTTGCAGATAGTAAGGGAAATTGCAAAGAGACGTTGGTTAGAATGGAAAGAATTTTGATAGATGAAAGCATGAAGTACGTTCATTTCATGTCCATGAGCAAAGTCATGGTGGGAGCAAGGAGCATGAAAGTATAATTTTTCATCTTCCAGTCTGTTAATAAACTTTAAATTCCTTCCTTTATTAAGCTTCATAGCATCTTCAATTTCCCCACCTCCAGGAGAAAATAATCATTCTTTATATTTCAGAAAAAGATATGAAGAAACGCACAGTAATTGACTGGGAAGACCTGGATTTGAATCATCACATTCTATAACTGGTGATTCCAGCCAATAGATTACATTCAGTGAGTGTAAATTAGCTTGCTTAGGGCTGACATATAAAAGGTAGACTAGGGGAGGACAAGAGAGATAAGACAGAAAACTCTGCAGGGTTAAACTGGTGGTGAAAAGAGAGGGTCATCACTTTTTTCTACTTTGAATTTAAGTACAAAAGCATTTTTGTCCTTAAAACACAGAAAAATTCTTTGGATGGAATATCTAAATAAAAGTTGTAAAGTATGGTAAAAAAAATTTGATTATTAATAGTTAATTTCACAAAGGTTTTTTGTAGCCCTTTTGGATATGTTTTAAGTCTGATTCTGTAAGTGCATATTTTAGAATACTGTGTTTAAAAAAATAATTTGGCAGAATTGTTTTAGACAAAGTTCCTCTTTCAAAATATTATTTGACTAAAATGTGTTCTAAAGTTTTCTGATCTATAAGAACCCTTGTTTTTCAGAATATAATTCAAAATAAATCCAGTTACAAAAATAAAATAGATATCTCCAATGATTGAGAAAGATTATGAATTAATGGAAGAACATATATGGCAAAGAGTTATGTATTTTTATGGGTGGAAGAGGATATGAAGTAAGAAAATGTTCCAGATGAGTATCCATGTTCATCAACTTTGCGTGGTATGAATTTGATGGACAGCAGAGCATTACACAAACAACTTTTGGTGGTAGCACGAAGCCACTGCAATGAGTCATTTTTCTCTTTTCATTTATGCCTAAAAGCATTTGATTCTCAGAGGTAGACTACTATCAATGCCATAATTAAAAACCATTGGTGTTTTCTCATCTGTTTTGTGGGGAAAAAAATGTTGGTCTATATCTTGAGTTGTCTGCATGAATTAAAAATTGAAAGCAGGCCAGGCGCGGAGGCTCACGCTTGTAATCCCAGCACTTTGGGAGGCCGAGGCGGGCAGATCACGAGGTCAGGAAATCAAGACCATCCTGGCTAACACGGTGAAACTCCATCTCTACTAAAAATACAAAAAATTGAGCCGGGCATGGTGGCGGGCTCCTGTAGTCCCAGCTACTAGGGAGGCTGAGGCAGGAGAATGGCATGAACGTGGGAGGCGGAGCTTGCAGTGAGCCAAGTTTGTGCCACTGCACTCCAGCCTGGGCGACAGAGTGAGACTCCGTCTCAAAAAAAAAAAAAAGAAAGAAAGAAAGTAAATATTACATGCCTCCTTTTGCTATTTTGAGCAGCTATATAAATGAGAAAGAATCATAAAGAAAATAAAATGATAGAATAATAGAGTCAAAGGGGGCTTTAGAGTTTGGTAGTAGCTTCTAGTTAATTTGCAAGTGGGTTTGATGGTTTATTTTATATGTCAACTAGGCTAGGCTGTGATGCCCAATTGCTTGGTCAAACACTAGTGTAGATGTTGCTGTGAAGGTGTTTGTGGATGTGATTAACATTTATAATCATTTAACTTTGAGTAAAGTGCATTACCTGTTATAATGTGGGTGGGCCTCATTAAATCAGTTGAAGGCCTTAAAAACAAAGACTAAAGCTCTCTGAAGAAGCAGCAATTCTGCCTAAAAACTGCAACATAGAAGTCCTTCCTGAGTTCCTGCCTGCTGGTCTGCTGTGCAGATTTTGAACTCAAGACTGCAGGAACAATTCTTATCTCATGTTCCAGCCTTCCAGTTTGCCCTACATATATTGGACTTGCCAGCTCTCACAATCATATGAGACAATTTCTCTAAACTAAATCTCTTTTTCTCTCTATATACTACTGGTTCCGTTTCTCTGGAGAACCTTGATTAATCCAGTGACAAATTTAAAGCCCAGAGAAATTACGTGATTGTTCTCATGTGTTTTAGTAAATGGCAGCAGGGTTGGTGATAGAAAGATGGAGAAACTGGGTCATATAATTGCCCAAAATATTGTTGGTTGAGAAAGAAATTCACAACTATCAACTTTCAGGCCGTCTTTTTTCATGGGTTGCAAGCAGAAAATGATAATAACTTATATTAAACCAAGACATTTAAAATCCTGAAATCCAAATCAGATGAAACACAGAAGGGATTGTTTGTGTGTTTTGCCAAAAGATAGTATGATTCTTTAGAGAGGGAACTTTCCTTACCATTTAAGGTGGTTTCATTTTTAAAAAAATGCTTTGTAAACTTTTAGGGCCACATAAGCTCAATATACTTTAACAGGGCACGTTTCTAAAGTGTGTCTTATTAAAAATATACCCCAGACTCATTAATTATTTCATGCTCTTGAAAAAAATACTACATAAGTATAGAAAAGACAAAGAGTGGTAAATACATATATCCTGTTATCTTAAACATATATGCACTCTCTTCTGGAAGCTTCACCACAAATCTCTGAGTTCTTATTACCACTTTATAATGGAGAAAACTGGGGCTAGCAGAGACTAGAGGACTTGCCCAAGCTACTCAGAGACAGAGCAGCTGACCGCTAGATTTGAACTTTCCTCATTGCCCTGCAATCATGCCCTGAGATCACCAGCATTAGGTGGTGTTTGTAGGTTTCTTACAGAAGGGTGGTGTTTGTAGATCTCTTTACCAGGAGTCCTATAGTAAGCTGAATTATCATCCTAATTAAAAGGATATGTGGGTGTGGGTTCTATTGTACTAGCATATATATTAAGATTTATTTTGGGAAAAAAATTTCAGTACATCTCTTCCTCATCATTAAAAATAACTGCACCGTGTCGTCTTGAAGGTATGAATTTATTTTATAAGGTAGATGGAAAATTTGATAACCAAAATGAGATATTACCTGTCCTCTATCTTTCCCATATTGCTCCCCATTTGGGGGTGAATATTCTCAGGACTTAGCATCATTGCAGGAAATAAGCTAGGCTCCAGGTTTTTTTCTTATTTTTTTTAATGCTATTTGGGATTAAATGGATTCACTAACCTTGAATAATTATTCTCATTTTTTATGGCTCTCTTTGTCTCCTATGTTGATTGTCATTTCCCCAATCTAATAGCATTTCCCATAGAAAAATAAAAATTTACACAACCCTGGCATGAAAGAACAGAGGTCTCTTTATTACATCTCCATTTCCTGGGTTGTAAAGGCCCAGCACACTTTCAGTTCATCTCCTATAATTCCTATTGAGGCCACTGCTGGTCTCATTACATTTGTAAAACTTCATCTCTCTCCTTTTACTCATCTGAGAGCAGGTGGACCCAGACAGTTCTTTGGAGGCTCAGTGAGTGATTTCTCTTGAGAGAGGCACATCTTTCCAGTCTGCAAAGAATGAAAATCCAGACAGTTACATAGATCACTTTGAATGGTACCAAATACATTCCAACAAATGCTACTGGCAATAATTAGAGCATGTCACTGGGAGATGTGGTGATTTTCTTCCAGCATAAGACTCCAGTCTTACCCTGAGTGCCATGAAACTGACAGGACGGAGGCAGTGTTCTCTATAGAAATAATGTAGACTTCTCATGATCTGAGAAAAGAAGGGGGAACAGCATTTCTTGACTTTGAAATGTCTGGAGCAAGGTACCCAGGATTAGATGGGAACCACCTAGAAGTTACCATGTCCTTCACTGGCCCACACTTACCAGCTATTTCACAAAGTAGGCAAAAGAGTGAATAAAGATCATCATTTTTTAATAAACAGGGTTGTGGTCTCTGGCTGAGGAAAGGTATAACCTGTTGTAGATTACAAAAAGGAAAGCTCTTTGATAGCGATGGAAAGCCCTGAAAGCCAGCATGAAAAGCCTGTTCCTCAGGAAGCAATAACATCCCAAAGTCTACTAGGATTTTAGGTTCAACTGCAAGACTGTCTTTCGTACAAAGAGGACGAGAAAGTCACACCAAAGGACTGAGCAAGCCATGGGCAAAGCAGTTGGAAAAAAAAATGAATAGAAAAGAAAAATAAACCAGAGAAAGCTGCAGAATGGCGAGGAAAGGCAGAGACGCCTAGAAAGGGTAAGACGGGAGGAGGGAGATGGAGAGGGAGGGGAGAGCGGAGAGAGCAGAGCACCGACGTCAGGAACAAAAGCTCCAGCGGAGTCTGGCGGAGGCACTAAGGGAGCACGGGGTGTTTTGAATAATTATTAAAATTAGCATGTGTCTGCGCCATCCTGTGGGTGTGGCGCACAGAGGAGTGTAAACTCTAGCGGGGCTGGAGCAAACATTGGATTAGCGGCAGCAGCTTGCCAACCTGCCCGAGGAGTGCTGGGACCAGCGCGCTGCACGCCGACTGCACGATGGCCTCGTCTCAGGGGAAAAACGAGCTGAAATTAGCCGACTGGATGGCAACTCTGCCGGAGAGCATCCACAGCATCCCCCTCACCAATTTAGCCATTCCAGGTAGGCGCGCAGGGGCTGCCGGCTAGGCGCTCGGCGCCCGCTCCACCTGCCCCGCCCTGCTTTATCTGCCACTAAGTGGTAACTTGCCACTATGCCCGCGGGAGGGAAACTCGTCTTCCAGGGTGGGTCTCAGGCCAGGCGAGCCCGTGCCGGGTAGCCTTGGGCTTCCTGGCGTTTTCCAGACCTCTAAGGACCGAGGCGCTAGAGTCAAGGTGACTGCTTTTCTCCTGGGCGTTTGAAGCAGGTTATATGCGGAGGACTGGAGCAGAGGAGAAGCTGGGCTCCAGGATGGTGCCTCGTGACCCCCTCCTATGGTTTCCCCTGCAGATTTGGGGGAGTGGGAGCGATCTCTGGGTCTGTGGGTGACAGTGTGCGGCGAACGCGAGCTAGTGTCAGGGGCTCGCCTCCGGTGCAAGGACCTGAGTCTATCCCTGGCATGGAATTGAGCGGATTTGATAGATTCTCGGCTAGAGTCATTAATATTCGTCCCCAATCTCCTTTAAAAAGACAAAGCGCTTCCCGAAGAGTGATGAAAGTTCAGGGACCAGAGGCAGCGTGATAGCTGCCCTTGAAAAGGAGCCGAAGGGGGCGACGGGCAGAGGGCACCGTTGAGTACTGGCGTGGACCCCGGGGGGCCTGGCCAAGTGGTCGCCGTCTGGAGTCTGGTCCCAGTGCGTGTTGGCAACACACTCGCCCAGGTCAGAAAAGCAAACCCTTGTGGACCGTGTGTTTGCTGCTTGGGACAGAAGCTGGGCAGGGGAACCTGGGTGACCTGCAGCAGAGGGGTGGGATTAATAGGCAAATTTTAGGGAAAAGGTGACTGAGAATGTGTCCAGACATCCTAGAAGGAAAGAAGGGTGGACAAAGCAAGGAAGAGACCTGAGGGATCAAGAAGCTTCGGTTTGACGTGTGCGACTTGGACCATAGACCGGGCAGGTTTCTAGGGTGGGAGATTCCAGCAACCCCCAGATCAGGTATCCAGGAGTGAGGGTTGTTTCAGGACTAGTTTACAACAATGACAAATGGGGACACGGCCATACTTTATTAGCAATTTGGCTATGCAGTTGTGCTACGGGAGCACACACCTGATCTTTTCAGAGCTGGGCTGGAGGGCAAATTACTCATGAACAGTCCACTTCTGGCCCTGAACTAAGCTGGGTTATTAAATTCAAGGTTCTGGTCTACCTCCTCTTGATCTGCTCCATCCAGCGCCCCCTCTCAGCGATTGGAGGAAAACATAATAAAGAACAAAACAGAACAAAAACAAAAACAAAAGAAGGGTTATTTTGAAAATCACTATATGCTCCAACCAACAGTGCTGCCATTGATTAGTCCCTCAAATCAAT
The DNA here is from genome assembly GCF_000951045.1 of Mandrillus leucophaeus. Classification (NCBI taxonomy): domain Eukaryota; kingdom Metazoa; phylum Chordata; class Mammalia; order Primates; family Cercopithecidae; genus Mandrillus; species Mandrillus leucophaeus. The sequence goes on along the minus strand of NW_012100209.1, from coordinate 3,964,650 downwards.
GGTTGTTAGTCAAGTGAATATTTGACAGCAATGGCAGGCACAGTCTCTGCTACAAGTGCTATTCACAGAAGGGGCTGTCTCCTTTTGTCCTTCTTCAACAGATAGCTTCCCAAGGGCCAGGGATCTCCAAGGAAAAGAACCAACCCGAGGTTCTCCATGCAGCACTTACTCTGCTACCTAGGTGAGCCTGGGGATTGCTCTTTTCAAGGAGACAGTAGAAAGCACAACTCTGGCATAACTCCATTCTCGCTTCCACAGGCATTCCCATTCCTTTTCCTTCCTCATTTTTATTTGGATTTTTGACAGTTTCTTTCACATGGTCTCCTCTGAATGTTTTTATATGCATAGAAGGTAAGAAGGGCAATCAGTGTGATGCAAACCTTCTGGCAGGTGACTCTCTAGAGATACAGGATTAAAAGCCTAAGTTTGCTTATCTAGTTCTGAGAGATGGTATGATACCTTTTTGAGTCTACCTTACATTTCTGTAATATTTCACTTTCCAATCTCTGTTATGTACACCAGGTCCCATAATCCTTCCAAAACCCCATGAAGCAGGCAGTGCTGGCATTATTACCTCGATGTCACAGATGAAAAAACTGAAGCTAAGCGAAGACAAATGCAGATCCCTATCAGTTCAGGGATCTGACCCCTTAATTGGACCTTTGGGAAGATACCCTATGAATTTTGGAGGGAAAGGCTTTTTGATTTGTATCTGGATGATTCAGCAGCAACTGTGACTAACCAGGGTTAAGGAAAAAGGAAGTAAGCATTAGTGGGAACAGAGTAATTTTCCTTTCCTCCCATGGACAAAATAAAAACCCGAAGTGAGAGATTTTGGTATCTGGGTGATCTTAGAGTACAGACATGAAGATGATGATGGCATTGGGCTTCCATGGGAATTTATATTGTTTTCCCAACTCCTCTTGGTATTATGCTCAAATGGATCCCCTGTAAAACTTCCCCTTCTCACTCCAATACTTGTGAGAAAAAAATAGACACAACATATTTCATCAAATCTATACTCCTGAATACCCCCATGTTTCTGTAAATGGGTTTGGAAGATCCACACATGTAAAAAAACCAGGTTTAAAAACAGGTTTGGCACCTTTTTGCATTATTCAGCACTGAGAATTTTTGGAGGAAAAAAAGATATTCAAACTTTGATAGTCAGAGAAGACTAATTGGAGACTATTAAACACTAATGGAATAATTGCCTTAAAATCATGCTAATAGCTTCCTGGCTGCTACATGTTTACTTGGCCAGTTGCTACAGCTCAAATTAAGTAATTATCTCCACCATTTAAAACCACTCCTGGTACACCACACAAGTGTTTCTGTTGAGGGGAACTGCTGCTCAGTCATCCTCAAAGCTTCAGGTTTTCTTAGGTAAAGTGGCTGGAAAATGAAGAGCTGCCTAATTATAAGACTACCCACCTGGGGCAGCTGACCCAGATTACCCGGAGTTACAGCAGAAAACAACGTGCAGCTGTGTGATATTCCCCACCAGAGCACAGTTCTGGTGTCTTTAAATATTTCTCAAATCTCTGCATTTTAAATACTTTCAGAGTAATCTCTCAATAGCTGTTTTGCATTTAAATGGCACCATGATATGATTGATATTGACTGGACTGAGGAATTAAGTTAGTAATTGGTGTTAGTATTTCACTTTGAATTTATTTTTTAAAGAAATGACACAGCCAAAACACGTTGACAGTTACTCGAATTTCAGCCTTGTTTATCATTTCTTTCTCTCTCTGATGGCACTAAACTTAAGTGTTCATTCTCGCATATTTGTTTAATAATGGCATTTTGGATTGTGAATGATACTGCCCTTCACTAAAAGCAGGTGAGAGAGGATAAACAGAAATGGGAGCAGGAAGACAAAGTATAAAACTTAGGTAAAAGTGAGACTGATGAAAATTCAGTTTCTCTGAAGCAGAGTTCTAACTCTGTAATCATGGTGGCTCCAGAACTGTTGTAAAGAGGTTCATCATGGGAACAAGTAAGGTGTTGGTAATCTGCATGTGTGACAGAGAGTCATTCTGTCCAAAATCTAAAAGATTGGAAAGGGTTCAACCCATGGGAGGGGTCTGCTTTGTGTTCTCTAATATGTGATACAAATCTTTTTCATATAGTGTAGCAAACTGACCATGTAATAATAAAATATTGGCCAAAATGTTGTGGGACTGGACACTCAGAAAGAATCTATGTTTTCTTCAACAGGGAATTGTTGATTGTATTTTAGATAAGGAACACAGAAATGCTTTATAAATCAGTGACTGTGCCTGTGAAATTTGTTCATTTCCTTTAGAAAATGCAAACATCAATGAGAAACAACAGGTTCACTAAGGGAAGCTAAGTGTTTAAACAGCTCTGAGTTTAAACAGCTCTGAGTCTCTGTTCTTGTGTCTGATTTACTAGTTTTTAATTTCTTCCCCTAATAGTGATCCCTTCTTGTTGCTACCTGTGTTCCTGGGGGCAACCATCTTCCTCCTCTTTGTAATTTTCTATTTCTATTTTACATGGAACAAGTCAATCTCTAGGATGTATCTGGTACTGGTTCTAATTGTGCAAACTTCTAAAGAACAAAACAAGAGCAGTTCCCACCTCCCACCCCATTTTTTAGTGGATAGTGATACAGAAGTGAATCTTTCAAGACAGTAAAAAAGCAACAATATTGCTTAGGATGAATATCTCTCTTGTTCTGCCTCTCTAATTCCCAGTTTTGTTTTTGGTTTTGCGAAAAAGGAAAAATTGAAAAGTATCTGAAACATAATTTGTTCTACTAGGACTTTTCTTGAATTGAATCCTTGACTATTTTTAATCAATGTAAAGTGTTATATGTGCTATTTTACCATTCACAAAGTGTCTTCCTATGCACACATGTGCCTTTTCCACATTCTAACAATAATCTTCTAAGACCTTGGTACTCAAAGTTGGTTCAGGGACCAACAGCATCAGCATACATGTGGGCTTGGTAGAAATGCTGCATCTCAGACTCCATGCACCACACATCAGATCTATTTAATTACAATCTACATTTCAACAAAATCCCTAGATGATTTATGTACACATTTAAAGTTTGAGAAAACTGCTTTAGTGTATCTCTAAAGAGGGCTTTTATGTAAATGTCAGAGCCAAATTTAAATATACATTTTTTACTAGGCCCTTTCTATTGCACCATGCAGTCTATACATGTTTCCAAATTTATAATCAGGCTTAAAGTCAGAACACCATATTTGACTCAAAGCTAATTGCCCAAGTTAGGGACATTTCTGATAACTGACATTACAGGTCATCCTGTACCTTGAGCAGTAAATGTGATTTAATTGCTACTTAACTCTTCAAATTAGGTCACTGTGATAAAAGTAAAATCTTTCCTCTCATTTCCTTAAAGTCCTGCTGCTTCTTATTGGCCATCCATAGCACTTAAAATCAGCTCATCTGGTGATGCTAGTGATCCCTAATGCCAATTTAGGAAACATCTCTTGGTTCTTTGTTCATTTGGAGTCTTTCTTTGTTGTGCGTAAGACCAGCTCCTTCTGCTATAAGTTGCAGGTTGATTCATTTTATTTATAAACTAGAACTTTGCAATATTGTTCTTGAGTAAAAGTGGCATCATGAAATAATGCAAAATGTAGCATTAGAAAGCCATCAAAAGCATCAACATTAAAGGTAAACAGTAAATTGGTTTTCAATAGAAAATGACCTATCTTGTTTGTATTGGCAAGTCACATCTCATTTATTTGAAGCATAGCTTATATGGAGTACAAGCATATATAACAGTTTATAATCCACTAGATTGGATGTCAGTTGTTTGATACTATAATTGTTCTAAAATAGTTAAACTTCACACACACACACACACGCACACACAGTCCTCCAATTGCTTAAATGGATATCACAATGTTCATAAATTAACGCTCATATACTTTACTCATATAAAGATTTATTATACCCTTACTTAGAGTTTATTTAATCATGTTTAATTCCAACTCCATCCAATGAGAATAGAAAGAGAAAATTATAAAGAAGATGAAAACTGTTGAGTGTCATACATCATTAATGACAATAGGGAATATTTATGAGGGAAGACTAACAAATGGAGATATACTGACACAAAACATAGTCATAGTGTTCTCTACACTTTACCAGTCCAAAAGTAAAATCAGAGTCACAGCAACTGTCAGTTGTTCAACTCCTCCCAAATACCGCCTTAATGAACTTCCAAATAGTTTTAAAAATCTGGATGGATTCTTAAGTATGATCTACAAACTAGTCATTTGGGCTGGATTGAGAAACTAGTCCTTTAGGCTACAACATGGTATCTGTCATTTTCCTTCTTTCCTGTTTTGGGAAAGCTTTGGAGAGTTGTCACCCTTGCTCCTTTGACATATAGAGAAACTGTGCTTCCATAGTTTGATGCCCCAAATATCACTACCACTACTAATAGCTCTTCCAGAGCTTATTCTGTGTCTGCAAAGGCCCAACATTGAGCATGTTAATGTCTAACAAGAGTCAAAGGCTCCCAGAGCTTGGTCCCCCATTGTGGAAGCTGCTGATGCCAACATCTCCTATAGCTGACTCTGCCATCACTGTTGAAGCCCTGAGTGCTGGCACTGCCAAAACCAGGCATCTTTTTGCCTGGTTTATATTGATTGTTTTGTTGTTGCTCCATTGCCCGGGGACTAAGGTATGATTTTATGTGGCTGGGCAGAGGAAAATATGTGGGACAAATTTTTTTCTGTGCTCTGCATTATGCTCAATGTTAGCTCACTCTCTGCATCTGCACATATGTGTTTGCATTGACTTCCTCTTAAGAAAACTTCTTTTTCAGGAAGCGTCTTGATTTTTCCTATAAGTAAACTTCCAGTGGGTGCAATGTAATCATTCCTTTAGACAAATCTAGAGTGGGAGCACAGCTAGGGTCTATATTTTTCCCACTGAGCAGGCTGGGATAATGTAAACAGAGCCAATTAATCCCATGTCCCTAGAGTAATCCCTAAGGGCTCCATTGTATGAAAGCACATTAGTGGCTAATTGATGTGCTCTGACCCATCAAGAAAAGGTTAAATCATTCACACACACACACACACACACACAAGTGCACACACACACACATTTTAATTCCTGTTGTTAAAGGGGAAAGCTCTGTTTTCTGGAAAATTTAACGATTACCACCAGTGAGGATGCCTCTCGCTCAAAAGTATTAGTTTTTGGAAACCAGAGAACATGCCACCATGATGAGCACTCAAGGAAGTCCTAGACGTAATCATTGAAATTAATGTCCTCAAGAAGTTTATAGACTCTTCTCATGTCTTCTGGTTTGGATAGGGTTCAAATCGATCTTAGAAGAGTGGGGACCAAAAAATTATCTGTATCGTATATTCCAGAAGGAAGGGAAACGTGAACAAAAAATGTAATTGTGGTTCAGATGGAATTTCGCTGCCAGAAGCTTTTTACAGTACCATATGTTTTTATTATGCTCTATTAAGGGAGGAAGATAGGTCAGTAAGAGAGGGGCAGGAGGAGATGGTTAAATATTCTTGAGAAGCAGCCAGGATTAGTCACCTCCGGAGGTCAGGTACTGAAACAGATGGCCCATGGATTTGTTAGATGCGCTCTTGTTATGTTCCTGTATTTCATTACAGATCCTGGGAGTGGACAGCTCTTACAACACTCTGTCTTAAATGCCAGCTAATGTTATGTTTTACAGAGAAGAATTCTTTCTGTGAGTTAATTTTTATGAAGCAGTCACATGTATCCTTAATTATCATTATAAAGAAAAATTTGGTTCCTCCATTCACTTGAAAAATGTTCATTTCATGAGGCAAAGTGGATTATGATAAATGGTCATCTTAATTTCCTGCTATGCTTTCCTGGAACCCCCTATGGCTTGTTAGGTAGTGCAGAGAAAGATGCACTTGTAGTCCTACTGGGCAAATAGGACTTATCTTCAATGCATGTCTCAGGCCATACACCCATGTTGCCATTTAGAGGAGGAAGAAGAGTAGGAGGAAGATAACCATAGCTGCCTTAGAGGGAAGTTAGCCCTAAATACACACCCATGTGACCTGTCCTGGCCCTTTCTCAAGAAAAGGTTTTCAGGGGATGTAAAGCTCCTGCCATGAATACTGCTAGAGAAGAAGGCTACAGAATGTGAAGTCTTGTTTAGTCTTCATCACCCCTTCGTGTCCTCATTTCTCTTCTGATAAAGCCAAATTTCTTGATCCAACATGAGATTCCCACCTTTGGAAATTATCTTAAGGCTCGTGTCTCACTTTTTCTCTTCTATTTATCTGGAAAACCCCAATTCAGTTAAATGCAACTTTCTAACTATTCAGATACTAGAAAACTTCAGTGGATGAACATTGTTGGTGAGAAATTACACAGTTTGGATGACTGGACTCACTGGAAATTTCTGACCAGAAATTTTAAATGGGTATTCAATACAGGCAGAGAGACTTACTACACTTCCCTAGAAAATTCATTTCTTGTTCTCTAAGATAAGAATTTTATACCTCTTCTTGATTCTCAAATCAGCACCTTCTTCCTACTTCATCTGTACTGATTATATCACATCTTATTTTATATTAAAGAAAGGGCTCCATTGTATTAAAGCATATTAACAGTTAATTAATGTGCTCTGACCCATCAAGAAAAGGTTAAATCACACACACCACGTGCGTGCACACACACACACACACATAATTTTATCCTATTAATTCCTCTTTGCCACCTCTTCTAAACTGATTACTTCACCTCTGATTTTATATTTAAAAACTGGATGCAAACAGACAAGATCTTTGTCAGTTTTCCACCATTGAACCTACAATGCATCTATTTCTATATACTTTGGATTTCCTTTAGATAAGAGGAAGACCTGGACCTGCTCATACCTAAGCTAAGTTTTCCCACTTGTGTTCTGGATCCCATCCACACAAATCTGTTCAAAGCTTACTTTTGAATTTATCCACTCTCTCTTTTCTGTGTAATCATTTTTCTCTACTTCTATAGGATCATTCCAGTCAGCACACAAATATATGTAATAATGCCCCTTGTAGAAAAAAAAATTGTTATCACACCTGCCCCTCAATCAGTAAACTATTTCTCTTATTCTTGTAAAAATATCTTGTCTGCCTTCAGGTTGTTATATCTCTTTCTCTCCCTAGTCTATACTAATCTCATTAATTGTTCTTATCAAGGTAGCCAATGATCTGTATTTTGCCAAAGGTAATGGTTACTTCTCTATCATCTTATTTGACCTTTCAGCAACATTGATGTGGTTCACCACACCTTTCTTCATGAAACATGTTCTTCCTTTGGCTTCTTAGCACACCTTATTTTTTTATTATTATGATAAAAACCATAACATCCATAACATGAAATTTACTTCTTAAAATTTTAAGTATACAATACAGTGTTGCTACCTGTAAGTACAATATTGTACAGCAGACCTCTAGAACTTTTTCATCTTGCATGACTAAAACTTGACACCTGTTGAATAGAAACTTCTCTTTTCCCCCTCTCACCTCTCTCTCTCTGGCAACCACCATTCCGCTCTCTGCTTCAATGAGTTTGACTATTAGATACCTCATCTAAGTGGAATCATGCAGTATTTGTCCTTTTGTGACTAATTTATTTCACTTCGCATAATGTCTTCAAGGTTTACCCATGTGGTAGCATGTGACAGGATTTTCTTCTTTTTATGATTTCACTTCGCATAATGTCTTCAAGGTTTACCCATGTGGTAGCATGTGACAGGATTTTCTTCTTTTTATGATTGAATAATAGTACATTTGTATGTATATGCCATATTTATTAATCCATTCATCCGTTGATATACTTTTAGATTGTGAACAATACTGAAGCTTATTGCAATGAGAATAGAAATCCCGATTCAAGATCTCAATTTCAATTCTTTTGGATAAATACCCCAAAGTGGGATTGCTGGATCATGTGGTAGTTCTATCTTTGAAATTTTGAGGTAATTCCGTTCTGTTCTCCATAGAGGCTGCACAATTTTACATTTCCACCAACAGAATTTCAATTTCTCTACATCCTTGCTAACACTTATTATTTTATATATTTTTGATAGTAGCCATCCTAACAGGTATTAGGTGATATCCCACTGTGGTTTTTATTTTCATTTCCCTGGTGATTAATGATTTTTGAGCACCTTTTCATAAACCTCTTAGCTATTTCATGTCTTCTTTAGAGAAATGTCTATACTTGTTCTTTGTCTGGTTTTAATAGGGTTATTTAGTTTCTGCTATTGAATTGTAGGAATTCCTTATATATTTTTGGAAATTAACCCCTTTTCATATATATGGTTTGCAAATATTTTCTCCCATTTCATTCTGTTGATTATTTCTTTTGCTGTAGAGAGGCTTTTTAGTTAGACGTAGTTCCACTTGTTTATTTATGCTTTTGGTACCTGTGGCTTTGATTTCATTTCCAAAAACTCATTATCAAACCCAATTTCATAAATCTTTCCTCCTACATTTTCTTCCAGGAGTTTTACAGTTTCAGGTCTTACGTTTAAGTTGTGTGTGTGTGTGTGTGTATATATATATATAAAAAATATACACATTTATGGGATAAAAGTGTATGGATTGAATAATGGTCAAGTCAGGCTTTTAGGGTATCTGTCATCCAAATAATGTACATTGTACCCATTAAATAATTTCTCATTCTCTCCCCTTTTATCCCCTTACTCTTCTGAGTTTCCATTATCTATCATCCTACTTGTTACATCCATATGTACACGTATTTTAGCACCCACTTATGAGTGAGAACATGCAATATTTGTCTTTCTGTGTCTGGCTTGTTTCACTTACAATGTGACCTCTACTTCCATTCATGTTGCTGCAAAAGAAGTGACCTTATTATTTTTTATGGCTGCGTATTATAGTATTCTGTTGTGTATATATGTCACCTTTCTTTATCCAATCATCTACTGTTGGACACTAGTTTGATTCCATATCTTGGCTATTGTGGATAGTGCAGAGATAAACATATGAGTGCAGGTGATATTCTTTTTTTTTTTTTTTTTTTTATATAGTGAATTCTTTTCATTTGAGTAGATGACCAATATGGGGTTGCTGGATTGAATGGTAGTTCTATTTTTAGTTCTTTGAGAAATAGCCATACTATTTTCCATAGAGGCTGTACTAATTTACATACCCACCAACAATGTCTAAGACTTGCCTTTTCTCTGCATCCTTGCCAACATCTATTGTTTTTTGTCTTTTTGATAGTAATCATTCCAACTGGTGTAAGATGATATCTCATTGAACTTTTAATTTGCATTTCTTTGATAATTAGTGATATGGAACTTTATATATATACACACTTTGTGTGTGTAAGTGTGTATAAATATAAAGTGTGTATATATACTTTATATATATACATATATACTTTATATATACACACTTTATATATACACACTTATATATATATACACTTATATATATAAAGTGTGTGTGTGTGTATATATACGTTGACCACTTGTATATCTTCTTTTGAAAAATGTCTATTCTTGTCCTTTTCCTTTTGAGTTGATTTTTGTGTACGGTGTAAGATAAGGATCCAAAATCATTATTTTTCATGTGGATATCTAGTTTCCCAACACCTTTGTTAAAGAGACTATCCTTTCCTCATTGTGTATTCTTGGCATCTTTTCAAAGATAAGTTAAACATGTATGTGAGGTTTTATTTCTGGTCTCTATTCTGCTTTATTGGTCTATATGTTTGTCCTTATGCCAGAACCATACTGTTTTGATTACTGTGCTCTGTAGTATGTTTCCAAATCAGAAAGTATGAGGCCTCCAGCTTTGTTTTCCTTTCTCAAAACTATGAGGGTTTTTGGAGTCCTATGTGGTTCCATATAAATTTAGGATTATTTTTTCTCTTTCTGGAAAAGGCCATGAATTTTCATAAGGATTGCATTAAATCTGTAGATTGCTTTGTGGAGTAGTAACGTTTGAGCAATGTTAAATCTTCCAGTCCATGAACATATGATGACTTTTCATTTGTTTGTGTCTTCTTTAATTTCTTTCTGCAATGCTTTGCAATTTTCAGTGAAGTCCCTTGTCTCCTTTGTTAAGTTTATTCCTAAGTATTTTGTTCTTTTTGATAATATTGTAAGTGGGATTGTTTTCTTAATTGTCTTTTAAGACTGTTCATTTTTAGTGTATAAAAACACAACTGATTTTTAATGTTGATCTTGTCTTCTGCAATGTACTAGATTCGCTTATTAATTCTAACAAATTTATTTATTTATTGGAATCTAGGTTTTTTACATATAAAATCATGTTATCTACAGAGACAATTTTGCTTCTTCCTTTTCTATTTAGATACCTTTTCCTTCTTTTTCTTTTCTTTTTTAATATAACTACTCTCACTAGGGTGTATAGTATTTTGTTAAATAGAAGTAGTAATAATGGCCATCCCTGCCTTCTTCCTGATCTTAGAGGGAAAGCTTTAAACTTTCACTATTGAGTATGACTATGGGCTTGTCATATGTGGCTTTTATTGTGTCGAGGTATATTTCTTTTATATCTAATTTGTTTAGCATTTTTATCATGAAAAGATGTTGAATTTTATCAAATGTTTTTTCTGCATCTATTGATATGATCATGTTATTTTTATCCTTCATTCTGTTAAGATGATGTATCATATTAATTGATTTTTATACGTTGAATCATTTTTGCCTACAATGGATAAATCCCACTTAATCATGGTGTATGATTCTTCTAATGTGCTGTTGAATTCAGTTTCCTAGTATTTTATTGATAATTTATTCATATTTATTCATGTTTGCATTTATTAGGGGTATTGGTCTATAATACTCTCTTCTTGCAGTGTTTTTGTCTGCCTTTGGTATCAGTGTAATGCTGATCTCATAGAATGAATTTAGAAGTGTTCACTTCTCTTCAGTTTTTTTTGGACGAGTGTAAGAAGGAATGACATTAATTCTAGTAGAATTCACCTTTAAACCATCTGGTTCTGGGCTTTTCTTTGTTGAGAGATTTTAGCAACTGAATCAGTCTCCTTACTATTATAGGGCTGTTCACATTTTCCATTTCCTCACGATTCAGTTTCAATAGGTTGTATGTTTCTAAGAATTTATTCATTTTTTCTGGTTTATCCCATTTTTTGGTATATAATTGTTTATAGTAGCATCTTATAATCCTTTCCATGGAATTAGTTGTAATGTCTTCTCTTTCAATTTTGATTTTGTTTATTTGAATCTTCTCTCTTTCTTTCTTTAGCTGAATGTCAATTATGTTTATCTTTTCAAAAAATTCCTAGTGTTGATTTTTTCTATTGCCTTTTCTATTCTCTATTTTATTTATTTCTGCTCTAATCTTTATGATTGCCTTAATTCTACTAAATTTGGCTTAGTTTGCTATTCTTTTTCTAATTCCTTGAGGTATAGAATTAGGTTAAGGTTTTTATCTTTTTTAGTGTAGGCATTTATTACTGTAAATTTATCTCTTGGTACTGCTTTTGTTGTATTCCATACATTTTGGAATGATGTGTTTTCATCTCGCCTTTTTTATCTCAAGATAATTTTTTAAAATTCCCTTTTGATTTCTTGTTTGATCAACTGGTTGTTAAAGGATGCATTGTTTAATTTCCACACATTTGTGAATTTTCCAGCTTTCCGTCTGCTATTAGTTGTGGTTGAAGAAGATACTTGAGGAAGATACTTGGTATAATTTCAATATTCTTAAATTTGTTAAGATTTTTTTGGGGGTCTATTGTGTGATCAATCTTGGAGAACATTCCATGTGTACTTGAAAAGAATGTGTATTCTGCTGTTGTTAAATAGAACGTTCTGTATATGTTTGTTAGGTTCATTTTGTCTAAACTGTAGTTGAAGTCCAATTCCTTCATGATTTTCTGTCCGGATGATTAATCCATTATTAAATGTAGGATATGAATTTTTTTCCTATTATTGTATGTTGTCTATCTCTTCAGTTACGTCACTGCTTTATATATTTGGGTTTCTGATATTGGGTGTGCATATATTTATAATTGCTATATCTTCCTAGTTGACTTGACTCATCAAATTATATCATCATATAATGAGCTTCTTTGTCTCTTGTAGCAATATTTGACTTAAAATCTATTTTGTCTGATATAAATATGGCCACTCCCATTCTCTTTTAGTTATCATTTACCTGGAATATATTTTTCTATTCACTTTCAGCCTATGTATTTTCTCAAATCTAAAACAAGTCTTGTAGACAGCACATATATCTTATGAATTGTTGTTCTTGCTGTTTAGTTACATTTTTAAAAAATTGTGTAGGAAAAGACTTACTATTGCTGTCCTGTTAATTGTGTTTTTCTTATCGTCTTGTAACTTTTTCATACCTCTTTTCCACCATTGCTATCTTCATTTGGGTTTATTGATTTTTTTGCAGTAATACTCTTTGATTTTTTTCTCTCTTTTCTTGTATCTTCTGTATATTTTTTCCTTGTGGCTACCATTAGTTTTACATGAAATATCTTATAACACTTTATTTACATTAAAAAAAACTTAAAACACATATAAAATCCTCTACTTCTCCCTGCACATACTTTATGTTACCAATGTCATAAATTATATTTTTATATTTTCTATCCATTAATATATTTTTATAGCTATAAGTTATTTTTAATATTCTTGTCTTTTAACTCTTATACCTGAATTGAAAGTGATTTACATATCATTATAGTATTATAGTATTCTGTATTTATCGCTATATTTATCTTTACTATTAAGTTACATAGTTTCCTATGCTTTTACATTACTATTTAGCATGTTTTTATTTCAACTTAATGGACTCCCTTTAGCATTTCTTCTAAGGTAGGTCTAATGATGATAAACTGTCTAGGCTTTTTTTTTTTTTTTTTGGTCTGGGAAAAGTTTTACCTTTCCTTTATGTTTAAAAGACAATTTTGTCAGAGATTGTGCTCTTGGTTGTTTGCTATTATTCTACTTCCTTCTGTCTCACAAGTTTTCTGCTGAGAAATCTACTTATAGTCTGGAATTTCTTTGTATGTGACTAGTCACTTTTCTCCTGTTATTTTTAAAATGCTTTCTTTGTCTTTGATTTTGGCAATTTTTTTGTAATGTGTCTTGGTATTGGTATTGACTTATTTGGGTTTCTCAGATTTGGGCTTCTTGAATCTGAATGCCTATTTCCTTCCTCATATTTGGGAAGTTTTTGGCCATTATTTCTTTAACTAAGCTTTCTTCCCCCTTTGTCTCTCATTTTTCCTCTTTTAAATTTCATAATGTGTATATTGGTCTGCTCAATTCTTTTCCATAAATCCTTAAGGATTTCTTCTGTCTGTTTTATTCTTTTTTCTTTTTGTTCCTCTGACTGGATAATTTCAAATGATCTATCCTCAAGTTTGCAATATTTTTCTGCTTGATCAAGTCTGCTGTTGAATATCTCCAGTGGATTTTTTCAGTTCAGTTATTGCATTCTTCAGCCCCAAAATTTCTGTTATTTTAAAACATTTTCTATGTTTGATGAAGGTTTTATTTTTTGTATATATTGTTGTCCTGAACTAATGAACATCTTTATGATGATTATTTTTAATTCCTTGTCAGGTAATTCACATATCTCTGTTTCTTTGAGGTTGGTTTCTAGAAATTTATTTTATTCCTTTGATTTGATTATTTTCCCATTTATTCCTATTTCTTGTACCTTTGTGTTGGTATTTATGCACTTGAAAAAAATCTACCTCTCATAATCTTTACAGACTAGATTTGTAAAAGGAAAGGCATTCATCAATCAGCCCAACTAGGGATTCTGTAAGACTCTCAAACCTTTTCTGTGATGTGTCTTCCCTGGACCTGTGCATATAGATTTCTAATTAGGAAGATTTATTAGATTTTTTCAGGAACTTTTAATCTCTGACTCCCTCTGATGCCTGACTGCTGTACTGTGAGTCCTCTGAAGAAGCAGCACACCACCTGCTATTTTATATTCTCAGAGCTTCCCAGGCATCTAGAATATGCCAGGTCCTATCAGTCCCCAAAGCCAGGATATACAGAAACTAATCCCTTGGGTATCCCATCAAAAAGCAGGAACATTGGCTGTATACTTTTTACTTTTCCCTTTCCTTCCTGAGGGAGAAGCTACTGAACTGTGTTGGCTTCTGTCAGCTGTACCTCAGACCCTCTGGAGAGGCAGTAAGTTGCCCAACAATTTTGTTTTCAGTGACCACCAGACGTTTAGAATACTCTGGGTCTCATTAGCTCTCTTTTACAGGTGAGACAAAAGCCAGTCCCCTAGGCAGCCTTCTCCCAAAGTCAGAATGTTGGACATGCAGTCTAGTCTCCTCTTTCTCTCTCTGGGGAGAATCTGGGGGCTCAAAGTTTCTTCCCAATTGCATGACTCTGCTGGAAGAAGGGACTCTGGTGAGAGGATGCCAAAAATCTTCCTTCTGGCTTTGATGTGGCACATTTCATACTCACCTGGAGTGCAGGATGTATCATAAAGGAAATTAGTCCATGTATTGTTGAATTAGTGTCTCCATGAGAGAAAGGAGAGTCTGGAGCATCCTATTCTGCCATTTTGCTGACATTACTCCTAACCACACTTACCTTGTTTTTCTTCCTTCACTTCCTTCCCTACATGCTTCCATAAGGTTATCTTTGTGAGCTGTAACCTCTTTTATTGCCATCTGAAGAAATCTTAAATTACCCTGGGCTCAGACTTTGATTCCTTTTTTCTATTATTACATTTTTACCTTAGGTGAAAATATCTAATCCAATCACTTGAAATAACATCAATATGCTAATGACTGCCAAGTTTAAATCATTAGCCCAGACCTCTTTGCTGGACTCTATCCTCATATATCCCACTACCTTCCCATCATATGCATTTGAATTTCTTATAGAAATCTTAAACTTAACTTGACCCAAATAGTGCTATTAATATCACCATCCATTGCCAAATGTGTTCCTCATCAAGCTTTCCCCATCTAAGTACTTTGTATCATTACCTATTAGTTTCCCAAGCCCAAAACCTAGGAGTGATTCTTCATTTTTATTTTCTACTCAAATACTAAAACCACTCAAAGAATAAATTTGTGGAATATTTCTCTAAAATATATCTACAATCCTTCCACTTTTTCTTTACTGCCACTGTTACAATCTTAATCTAGCCATTGCCATCTCCCACATGAATATTTCCACTGTTCTTCAAACCAGTTTTCCTGCCCTCACTTTTGACCCTCAATACAGAGTATCTTTCGGAAGTGTAAGTTAGGTGTATAATTTGCTTATATAAAACCCTCCACACCTGCAGTCCCAGCTGCTTAAGAAGCTGAGGCAGGATGATTGCTTGAGACCACTTCAAGGCTCCAGTGAGCTCTGATCACACCACTGCACTTCAGCCTGGGCATCAGAGCAAGACCCTGTCTCAAAAATAAATATGTAAAAAATAAAATCCTCCATTGTAACTTACTAAACTTACTTGTTTCTGTGTATTTTTCTGACCTCAACTCCTTTCACCTTTTCCTTTCTCAGTAATCCTATCCATTCTTTCTGGTCCTCATACCCTCCGGGCTTCTTGTCTTAAGATTTCATTGGCATCTTCCTCCAGATCATCACCAGGCTTCCTTCTTTTCCCCCTCTACTCTCCAGTGTGACACCTCCTCAGGAGACATTCCCTGACCATGCTAGCTAATTCAGTCTATTTCATTTTTATCATTTTTCTAACAATTACTTTGTCTTACTCATAGTGCTTATACATTATCTAGTGCTTATGAATTACTACTTTATTTGTTTATATATTTTTATTTCTCAAATGAGTAGAATATAAGCTATTCAAGGTCAGGATCTTGTCTGGATCTTTCCCAGTGCCCTGGCCTATAGTCAATGTCCAATTAGTATTTGTTGCCTATCAAATGACAAAATACGCATAGAGAGACTCTGCCCTTGGACAAAGGCTTCTGCTCTGTTGATCTACGAGAAAGAGAACCCAAAATGAGTAGTCAAGTGAGCTTGTTTTTTTCAAAATCTTTCAAGAAGCTCTAACTGAAACAAGTTAATTCAAGCCAAGGGATCATCTTGTTACATTTCAATAAAGACTATTCTGGTCTTCAATATTTTTTGAACGAGGCACATGATAATTGAACTAAATGAAATAAGATTTTGTTTCAAGGAACAATTTTTAGCCATTATGGCACTATATGTGCAATCACACTTCTTATTTCTATATTTATATACTTAATGACTACTAATCATAATAAAAGCTTTGAAGAAATTTTAGATTGGACCGTGCCTTCAGAAAAAAAATGTATGCTATTTTTAACACTAGTTTGGTTTTTAAATTCGCATTCTAATTATCTGTAAGTTGGTAATTCAAGTAGGATCAGGTGTTGTATCTGTACAACTGCTGGGGAATTCATGTCATAGACAGTCTTGGTTTAAACTATGGCTCCGCTACTTACAAATTAGCTCCAGGGGAACCACTAAATACCCTCTGAGGTACTATTTTCTCAGCTCTAAAATTGAGATGAGTACAGTATTAACCTCATGTTCTTTGTTTTCAGAATTCAACAGGATAATATACATAGTATGTGTATCACAGAGTAAGTAGTCAATAAATGTAGCTCTTTCGACCATTACGTCATGTCTAATTAACCTCATTTACTTTGCTAACAGGGTCTCTGGCAGGGACTGCCTGGTTCTCTGACTAAGCTCCTTTGTTTCTTGTCTCACCACAGTTGAAGACTCTCATATTTTCTGTCCTTCCATTTGAGGCTCAGCTCTGCTTAGCCTCCAGAAGCAGTCCAACCATATACTGTGAAGAGGGAAAGTAAAGAAAGTTATTTTAATAGTTAACTTATTGTGTCTAGCACTCAACTTCTCTGATGCAGCTGGACATAGAAAAATGGACTGTTGTGGGAGGGGCAAACATGAGGTACCCAGAGAGAGTGATGTGATCTTCCTATTGGTGGAGATGTTAGCCAGGCAGACATAGCGACAAGTGATTAGGAGAATATCCTTATCCGGGGAGGACAATGACCACCAAGAGTTTTGATCCAGCAGAGGAAGCAGAGTCTAATATATATTGACAGAGATAATAGGAAATCCAAAAGCACATTTCCCAGAAACACAGGGAAGCTTCAGCCAGATTAGACTTCATTGTATATTTACTCCCCCAAGTCTGAGCTTTGGACAAGCTTGTATCACCAGACTTTTCTCTCTAGGCTTAAGTTCTTCAGCCCTGGACTGTCCTCATATCTTAGAATGAGAAGGGTTCCATGTAATTCTTCCTACTCAGGCTCCTGATGCCTCGTACTAACTGAGCTGTCTCTCACTGTGGGAGAAAACTTCCAGTTGTTACAAGGCTGATTGTAACCTTTGTAACTTGATTGTAACTTGAAGATTAATTGGACCTATTCTGATGAGCTTCAACAAGACTCATACTAAAAAAAAAAAAATTGGAACATCAAAAAATGAACTATGTAAGAGCAGGTCAGTAGAAACCTGACTTAACCATGGTTTGTGTGAAAAAGTCCTAGGGCAAGTAGCCAGCTGGTGATAACTGACTGTAAGTCAGTAGCATGACATGGCAGTGAAAATGTGTAATACATACTGGGCTGCATAACCAGATATAATTTGTGGAGTAAGCAGTGTGATAGTCCTGCTGATTCTGTACCAGGCAGAGCCTATCTGCAGCATGGTGCTGCTTTGTTCTGGGATTCAAGTTTCCACAAAAACTCTGGAAAGCTTCAGTGTGTTTTAGAGATGGGGCTGGGACTGAAGGGTTTGGATTGTGTGGGAGGACACTACCAGGTCATAACTCTGAAGGTTCTGGAAGCCACAAGAAATGGAATAGAGCCTTCTTTCTTCAAATACATGAAGGAGGGGGTCTCTGGAGTTCTAAATTAAAGCAACCAAAGAATACAATTTAGAAGGATGAAGGTTTTGGCTAACTGAAAGTAAGGAAAGCAACTTTCTTCAATGTGATTTTTTAAGTAGTAAACTCATCCTCTTCAGTAGAAGTTTATAAAGAGAGGCTCATGGCTATCTTCCAAACATCTGCATTGACACAGGATTTGAGCTCAATGACCTTTAAGACATTTTTTCACTCTAAGATACTGT
This sequence comes from Mandrillus leucophaeus, assembly GCF_000951045.1. Taxonomy (NCBI): domain Eukaryota; kingdom Metazoa; phylum Chordata; class Mammalia; order Primates; family Cercopithecidae; genus Mandrillus; species Mandrillus leucophaeus. The sequence goes on along the minus strand of NW_012100209.1, from coordinate 3,946,523 downwards.
GTGATTTTGGGTGTGTTACTTGGCCTCTTTGAATGTCTTTTTTCTTACCTAAAAACAGAAGTAGAATAGTATCCATCTTCATAAAATTATGTGTGAATTAAATGAAATAATTAGTGTGAAACATTTGGATAATGCTTAATACCTACTAAGTTCTCAATGAAAAAGTTATGAGTTAACCTAGCAAATTCTTGACGAACTGAATAAATGAAATCTCACCTATCCTTGCTTATACCTTCCTATCCTCTATCTATAAAATGGTTCTGGTCTTTACTTTCATTTCTTATGAAGTTTTATTTATTTATTGTTTAATTGCCTACAAGGATTTAGCAGTTTCTTAGCAGGTGGGACATGAAACTGAAAATTGAATGCAGCAGGAACAAATCTCAATTTAGGACCTGAATGTTATTTCCAAGGCTATTGGATTAAGAACAATATTTTAGCATGTCAGTAGATGGAATTTATTTTTCTCATATGTCAGTGTAATTGCAAAGACTTCTGCAGTAGAAGATGTGCGGACTGCAGACTGTGATCACTCTGTTACCTAGACACAGGTTGGGATTACCTGGGCAGTTCCTGAAGTCAAGATGTTAAAATAACCCTCAGGACAGAGTTCTTAAAATTTTGTGAGCAATATGTTTCTCCCAAAAGCAAGCTTACCATTTAGATATTTTGTATTAATGAACATTTCATCTAAGGGCCATTTAAACAATTTAATAAGGCATACAATAATATTTGACAACAGTTTTTGCTTACTAAATGTTGATCAAATAAATGATTGGAAAAAGAAAAAGCTGCTGGACTTCAAAGCCTAGAAATGTAAGGATAAACACTTTGCAAAAAGTTGCTCAAAACTAAAGGTGTGCGACTAATGCATACAGTAATTTAAACTTGGCTCATCTATTTTGGTCCTAATTGTTCAATGAACATGTGTAAAAATATTTTAGAATACAGTTAGTGTGTGTGTGTGTGTGTGTGTGTGTGTGTGTGCGCATGTTCCAGGATCTTAAGTCACAGACTTTATGAGTACAAGAATTTACTTAACCAAGTCAATCTGCTTAAGTTTTGAAAATCATACATATAGCTGCAGCCCCCTATACCCCTAATGTTCATATTAAAATGGGTATTACATTTTTGGGGTCATAACTGGCAGTCTGGATTCCTAAAGTGGAGCAAGTCCCTTAACACGTTTTTGCTTCTATTTTCTTACATATTAGATGGTGAGATCAATAATTGCCTCCTCAAAATGAGAGGAATTCTACATTAATGCATTTGGAGCCTTTAAAAATATGTATGAGAATACCAAGATCAGTAAAATTAGGCCATTTAATTTTGTGTGTGTTGTGGTGTTGACAATATTTTGGATAGGGAAGGACCAAAAATGGCAATTCAAAATCTGAATAGAAAACGAATGTAAATTGCTATTTCTAAAATATTTCATCTGATTCAGCAATTACTTTTTAAGACTGAAATATTATCATATTTTTTAAACATTTTTTAATAGTTGTAAATATACATAATGTAAAATTTACCATTTTAATCATTTTTAAGTGTGCAGGTCAGTGGCATTACGTACATTCACATTGTTGTACAGCCATCACTGACATTTATCCACAGAACATTTTTCATCTTGCAAAACTGAAATTCTGTACTCATTAAGCAATAACATTTAAAAATGACTTTAAAAATAATTTTTATTTCACTCATAAAACACTTTATGTATTATGAAGATATGGCATATATTTTATTTTACAACGACAACCTTTTGAGATGGGGTCTCAAGGCTCAGAACCATTCAATAACTTGCTAAATCTCACCCTTCTGGTTAATTGGGGAACCAGAAATTGAACTCAGGTCATTTCTCATCTGGTCCAATGTTCTTTCTTGCTTAATCTCATAGGTAGTGCAAAACTCACTGATTGTTTCACCTGATCTCTCAAGTAACTGGAATTATTTTGAATTTTGTTAACCTACTGTAAACTTTGTGCTTGCTTTGCAAGTTCTCCTTTAATCCTAAGTATTTGAGATTTGTATTTTGTTCTGATAAGATTAAGATCATGTCAGGTTCACTTTAATTGACATCCTTAAAGCTTTAAATGATGTACGTAGAAACTGATCTTCAAATGAACTTGTCCAATGAATGAACCTTGAGAATATTATGAAGTAAACCGCAAAAAAAAAAAAAAAAAAAATATTGTATGATTCCACTTATATGAGATATCTCAAATAATTAAATTTGAAGAAATGGAAACTAGAATGGCCGCTGCCAGTGCTGGGGTGGAGGGGAAATGGGAGTTGTTTAATGTGTACAGTTTTAGTTTTACAAGATGGAAAAGTTCTGGTAATTGCTGATACACAATGTGATATTATTAACACTACTGAATGGTACACTTAAAAATTGTTACGATGGTAAATATGAGGTATTTTTTTAAACCAAAATTAAAGAAAACAAGAAAAGAAATGGCCTAGTCAGATTTTTAAAAATATTTTTTGACATAAACACCTTTTGCCCTGTAGTTTTCTACAGTGTTCCTAATTTTCTGAGGCTCTAACAGCAAGAAAGGGTCATCCTCTTTAACTTTGCTTCCAGCTACATGGCCAATAACTTTGTTTTTTCCTCTTGTTATTTCATTAATGGTTTCACTGATTAAAGATGGCCAAATCACATTACTTTCATAGGTTCTGCCTTTAGTGTGATATCAGACTAATGTATTATAGTTTGTGCTCTTAAGTATCCTGCTGGTAAGGGTTAATGGAATAATATATGGGAAGCTTTCAAATTCTTTATATTGAAACCATCTTCCTAGATTTGTAAGTATGTTAAGAATCATGTGGCCCAGAGATAACCCACAAAGACAATGTCTCTTCTTGGATAGGGTCAGTAGCACCGTAATACAACTTGGATTCAGGACTCATTCATTCAGAAATTACACACTCAACAGTGAATATGTTCCAGGCTATGCTGGGAGCTGGAAATGGAGCTAGATTAGGCATTTCCATTCTAATGTTAGGAAGGAGATTGTAAACAACTGCAGAGAAAAAGACCCATTGAAAGAATTCACTTAAGCCAGAAGAAGTATATCTTTTTTTATTGACATATCTGAGTTCCATTTAAAAAAAAAAAAAAAAAAAAAAAAAGTCATCTTTAAGGACTTTTCATTTTCACATCAAAATTTAGAAAATGGGCATAATAACTGGTAGCTCATCACACGTCCTTACACTGTAAACACTGTTACTTAGGTCCTTATTCACATGGCTTGGGCTCTGAATATCCAATTAAAGAGTGAAAAATTCAGTCTTTATTTTAGGTAGGCCCAAGTATTCAGATGAAGGCCTGACCTATTCATGTTTCATAAGGGCCTACACCCTGCTGTCCATGCCAGAAGGGAGAAGGGAAGGAGGCTGTGGCTAAGGCGCTCATCCCAGAGGGCAAAGCAGTGCCCCAGAAGCTTCTCTCCTTTCTTTTGACCTTGCTCCAGACACAGCTTCAGTTCCTTTCACAGTTTCCTTTCAGGCGTGGTGGCAGTTACTTGAACCACATCATACTTGTTATTTACTTGCACCTTCCATTTCAGACACTGACCAGGATAATTTCAGAAGATAGCATCCCTGCTTTTGCCCAGCTTTTTCAGAAGCTGTTGGAGAGTACTTGCTGAGTTTCAGGGTCCCCCTGCACCTTAGGATCCTGAAGGAAGTTGTTTCAGAGGTGATGAATAGATAATTGTTGGTTTTGCTCCATATGTATGATTCCAAAAGTATTATCTGACTCATCTTCAGTATGCTGGGTAGCTCTTATGCAGGCAGAAGTCCAGTTCTGGGAGATCTAGCTAATGTATCATAGCATTACATTCATAGGAAGAGATCACAGTCATTGTGACCATTTGTTAAAGGCTGCTGTCTGACAATCACTTACATATATTAACTCTAATCCTTATAACAGCTCTGTAGAGTCAATATAATTCCCATTTTACAGATATACAAATGGAGAGACTAAATACTCAGGAAGTATTAGGTGAGGCAGACAGAGAAAGAGTTGTTGGATTTCTAAGTCCAAGCTTTTTTTCTTCCTTTATATTTTCTTCTATTTTACAAATTAGGTCTTCATTATTTCTTCAGGACTCTCTCCATTGACAGTTATAAATTTGGGAGGGTATTTTTCTGATTAACTCATTAAGTACATACTAATTTGACTCCTTTTAGAAACAGTATTAGTATACTTTAATGCTTCAACTTATATTTCCACTATGCTACAATTTTGTTTGTTTTATTTATTTATTTATTTAGAAATGGAGTCTTGCTCTGTCACCCAGGTTGGAGTGCAGTGGTGTGATCTCAGCTCACTGCAACCTCCACCTCCCAGGTTCAAGCGATTCTCCTGCCTCAGCCTCCCGAGTAGCTAGGACTACAGGTGCCCGCCACCAAATCTGGCTAATTTTTGTATTTTTAGTAGAGACGGTGTTTCACCATATTAGCCAGGCTTGTCTTGAACTCCTGACATCAGGTGACCCACCTGCTTTGGCCTCCCAAAGTGCCAGGATTACAGGCGTGAACCACCGTGCCTGGCCCACTATGCTATACTTTTAACAATGGACCTAGACATTTTCTTAAATCCTTAAACAAGTAAAGGAACAAACTAAACAGTACTGAATTTCCACAAGAGTGAGATTAAAAGTTTTCTTAATGCCTTAAACCCTGAACTATGTTTTTTCTCTGTACCCAACCTCTGGCTGCAAAATGTCATCATACCAATTTTTATTAGAAGAGAAAAAAAGCAAATATTATAAATGAAAAAAAAAACCAACACTCTGGTACAGCTACATCAGCCTCACAAGTACCCAAGTGGAACTTTAAATCCTGATGTTATATTCAAAAGGACATTTCTGTGTCCTGGAACTCAGAGAGCCTCTCAATGGGTGACTCATTGGTCCTTGACCCTGGGAGATGGCATTTTGATTTTGACTGCTTTTTTATCGAGAGTTTAGAACCTTTCCCAGTATATTGCTTTCAGGGCATTTTTCTTGGCTAATGTTTGGGCAAAAATCATTTTAATTCCTATTGAAAGGAAGATTTTCACCAGAATTCAGAACTGAAAAACTTCTGCTCGTATCCCTCTAAAATGGTTTGGCTTCATTATAATATCAACTGACAATCATAACAAATGCATTTTCCCAAATTTTGAGACAATGCTTTAATAGAAAATTAAATGAAAGAAATAAATTCTACTAGATTCTTTTCTTTGTTAAAAATATAACAAATGTAACCAACATTTAATAATTAGTTTCTATATTCTAGGTGATGTATTAGCTGTTTTGACAAGTATTGGCAAATACTCATATGTAATGAACCTATAGGGTTATTTTCTAAAATATAGAATTTGCTTCTTTAAGGTAACACCATGTTTAATTTCAATGATTTCAAATAAACGTTTTTAAAGTCCATGCTTGCTCTCTCTGTCTCTCTCTTTTTCTCTCTCTCTCTCCTTCTCAGCAGAGTACTAAGGACCAATATAATTTAATCAATTTTATAATGCAAAATTATTATTAGCCTATTGAACTGTATATCACAAAGAGATATCATGAAGAAGCTTTTGGTATGTGCATAGCTATTTATGCCTACACTCACTAAACTAGACATCTATGTTTTTAAGCTTTTGTGTTTGAGTGTTACAGCTTTTTTATCGTGGTAAAATATACACAACATAAAATTTACCATTTTAAACCATTTTTAGGTATACAATTCTGTGGCATTAAGTACACTCACATTCTTATGCAAACATCACCACTATCTATTTCCAGAATTTTTTCATCTTCCTCAACTAAAACTATACCAATCAAACTCTAACCCTCCTCATTCCTCCCTCTCCTAGCCCCTGGCAACAATCACTCTACCTTCTGGCTCTATAAATTTGATTACTCTAGGCACCTCATATAAATTGAATCATGTAATATTTGTCCTTTGTGACTGGCTTATTTCACTTAGCATGGGTCTGGAACTTTCATTTATACTGTATCATGTATCAGAATGTTCTTATTTTTTAAGATAGAATAATATAATACTATATGAATATACCACATTTTGTTTACCCATTCTGTCAATGAACATTTGGTGATATGGTTTGACTCTCTGTCCCCACCCAAATCTCGTCTCAAATTGTAATCCCCATGTGTTGGGGGAGGGGCTTTGTCAGAGGTGATTGAATCATGGGGGCAGACTTCACCCTTGCTGTTCTCATGATAGTGAGTTCTCACGAGATCTGTTTGCTTCAAAGTGTGTAGCACTTCATCCTTTACTCTCTTTCTGCTGCTCTGCCACGTGAAGAAGGTACTTGCTTCCCCTTTGCCCTTCTGCCATTACTGTGAGTTTTCTGAGGTATCCCCAACAATGCTTTCTATACAGCCTGTGGAACTGTGAGTCAATTAAATCTCTTTTCTTCATAAATTACCCAGTCTCAGGTAGTTCTTCATAGCAGTATGAGAATAGCCTAATACACACCTCTTTACACTTTGCTGTTTATTTTCCTTTAGCTGAAGAGTGATTTAGCTAAGTTGATTATAATCATTCTTAAAAGAGAATAGGCTCTGAGTGAGGCTTCAAGAAATGTTTAATTAATTAAAGTACATCAGCTTTAGTAAATACATTTTATGACATCTGTTTTAATCACTGAAAGACCTTCCTATTTCATATACTTTCAACTTATTAATGATGTTTTAGGTAATTAAGATTATAAGAGTGTTGGCTTCTAGAAAAGTGACATAGTTATTTAAATTAAGATTTTAAAATCTAGATGTTAACTCTGTATGATTATATGTTCCGGTAAGGGACCAAATATTGGATAATATCCATAGTAAAACCTTTTCGCTTTAAACTCATGAATTATTATTACTTATGGTTGCTTATTTTGTATCTATGTCAAGCCCTTTGTTGCTCAGCTAACAAATCCACTGAGAATTGAGAAATCGAGACCAAGCTAAAGATCAACTCTCTAACAATCCAGCACTTTGGTAACAGATACTATCACCTCTAAACCATTATTGCATCTTAAAAGGCAAAGTACTAAGTCGCTGCAATGTCATCTCTGAACCAGAACAACATGGCCAGCCTATCATGAGATGAGAGTGGAATAGTAGTCAGCCATTGCTATACTTTGTCAGGCATTTTGTATGTCCCTAAGCCATGCAACCCACTCCCATCTTACTGCTAGACAGTATATGTCTGTCACCAGTTCTTAAAGTCTCTACTCCTGGCAGAGTCTTGAGTGACTTTGTAATTTTCCCAGCTATTTTTATTGGGCCATTCTGACCTAGATCATTTGAGGGAGGAAAGAGAGGCTGCTAAAGAGATGAAGGCTTTTAATGAGCCTCTTTTCACTGAAGTCTTTACAAATTAGGTCAGTTGCAATCTGATGAAAGCAGGCTATAGTCTGGAGTGGATAAGTAGGAAATTGCACTGAGATGTAGGACAGCCTCTTCAGAATGACTTCTAATGCCCAGATGAGGGTTTTTTTGTTCTTTTTTTTTTTTTTTTAACTTTTTTTGGAAGCAAACTCAATGCTAAGAAATCCAGAGTTTGGAAGTGACTATGGTGTAAGGGAGCTGGAGATTAGAATCATGGGAGGGACATCTTGATCCTGGGTACCACTTCAGACCAAGGAGCTGTGAAAATATGCACCTGATTCTTTGATTTACCCTTTAAACAGAACCCAGGCAAATGTCACAGGCCTATTTGCAACAAGGAAGCTGGCACACAAAGAAGGTAAGAAATTGGCCCAAATTTTCTGAACCAGGAGTGACTGGTATGGGAATTGTATCTAAGTCTTCTGATTCCAGAATCCTGATTACTTTCTTTTGTACCATGCAAATAAACTTGTTTCTGTTTTTAAATGTTTATTCATAATCTATAATAAACTCTATACTAGGAGATAAATACTGGGTATTATAGAAACTACAATTACTACTAGTAATAAGTACCATTTCTATACTGTTAGGGTAACATATTATTCCCATTTTTCAGATGGAAGAACTGAAGCCCAGAGAAAAGAAGTAAATTTTCTCCAAATTCAGAGGGCCAGAAATATATAGACTCCAGATATTAGGAGATTAGGGACTTTTTTCAGGATCACAGGGCTAGAAAAATAATATGTGGGAGATAAAAACAGTATAAATTGCACAAGGTTGGCTAGGAGAGGAAGGCCTTGAACATGAAGGGTCTAGAGGAGGGGGTTTCAAACTTTTTCTATAAAGGGCTTTGAAGGTGATATGGTCTCTGTTTCAACTACTCAAACCTGCCATTGCAGCATGAAAGCACCCATAGAAATACAAAAACTAATGAGAATGCGTATTTTCCAATAAAGCATTATATACAAACTCTCTTAAATTTTAATTTCTCATGATTTTAATGTGTTACAAAATGTTGCCTTTTTTCTCAACCGGTTAAAGCTATGAAATTTTTCTTGGCATTCAGGTTGTACAAAAGCAGGTAGCAGACTAAATCTGGCTCAGATTTCACCTATTCTTGTGTTGCTGGTACATTATGTGTGTGTGCGTGTGTGTGTGTGTGTGTGTGTGTGGAGGGGCATGTAAAATTTGTATATATAATTTATATTTACATATTTTATATACAAATATATATTTGCAGCAGGAAATGGGAAGAACATTGTCATTGACAGAAAAACATGAATATCTGTGGAAACTACATTTTGGAAACATCTCAAAAGCAGGGGAAGTTTAAGGTATTAAGTACCATGTCTCCCCAGAATCATATCTGACCCTTATAAAAGGCTTGATGGAAACACTAGGACCTCCCTAACCTTTCTGTACTTCAATTTTCTCTTCTGTAAAATGTGGATAATAAAAGTATTTACTCTCTGTGTTGGTATCCTCGAGACCAACCTCGGGTTCAACAATTTGCTACGGCGACTCACAGGACTCAGCATATGATCACATTCACAGCTAAGATTTAACTACAGTGAAAGAGTACAAAGAAAAATCAGAAAAAAAAAGCACACGGACAAAGTCTGGGAGAAACCAGGTGCAAGCTTCCAAGAGTCCTTTCCCAGTGGAGTCACACATGTTTAATCCTCTCAGCAACAAATGGAGACAACACATATAAGACGTTGCCAACCAGAAAAGCTCATTAGATTATCAGGACCCAGTTTTCAATAGGGACTGATCAGGGAGGCAGACTTTACCTGGCATGTATCAAATTCTAGACGCCCAGATGGTTAAGATACTCAACATAAACCACATTATTTGTCCAAATAGTTAAGGCACATTGAGCCATTCTTATTAATTCTGGGAATGGTGAGGACATGCCTGAAATTCAGATTTTTAGATGCCAGTCAAAGGTAAACCTTGTAATGAAGCCTTTCTAAGGATAGCAATCAGGTCTGCTATAAAAACTTTTTTCTGCACACTCTCCCAAAGTGGTGAGGATCAAATGAGATAATGTACAGACTGTTCCCAACTTACAATGGTTCCACTTAAGATGGTTCAACTTGTGATTTCTTTATTTTATGATGGTGGGAAAGTGATACGTGTACAGTACATGCCTGGATTTATGATGGGGTTATGTACAGATATTATTCATGTGTAATGCCATTGTAAGTTCAGAGGAATCTGTATTGTACTTCAATAATTATCAGCAGAGAATGAGCCTACAAATTGCACACACACTTCACTCTCAGCAGATTAACCAGGTGGCAAGAAGTATTACAGCTAAAGAGAAAATCTTACATGGTCTCAGATATGGCACATTCTTTTGTAGATATCTTTTTGTGTTATGAATCATTACATACACATATCATCACATAGAAAAATGCCATTCATTTCATCTGTCAAGCTACAGCACTAACAATCATTGCTTCTCCAGTTATCTCTTGCGTGTTATCCCTTATCGGTCAAACAAAGACATCCACACACAATGTCATCCTGAGTTTTGGGATTCCTCCAAGAGTGGAAGATACTCCTTCTCTGTTGGAGGCCGAAAGAATGAGGGTCGTGATCAACTCAGTATACCACTGGAGGCTGTATGAGTAAACAGTAAATTGTTTCTCATAAATGCAGAATGTTGGCAAACTGACAAACTGAGTCTGACACCCAGAAGGAATGCTGAGGGCAGTCACGCCCCAAGCGCAGTGTTTCTTGTGATTAGGTATATCTGAAGCCTGCTAGTAATAATGTGAACCTGTTATCAATTAAGCAGCTGACCAATCATTACCTCCTCCTCCCTGCTTTTGCTACCCAATAAATGCAAAGGGCTGTGGAAGCTCAGGGGCTGCCTTTGCTCACTAGAAGCAGAGAGCTCTCTTCTTCTTCCCCTGGACCTTTCCTTTAAAACAGTTTCTTTTGTCTTAAGTTGTCATTTCTACACTCGTCCTTTCATTCAGTCTTGTAATTACGGTCTCAATTAGTAACAGCAGTAACTGTTATAATGATGGTCTCAAGTAGTAACTGCAGTAACTCTTGTAATGAGGGTCTCAAATAGTAACTGTTGGAGTGACGGTCTCAAATAGTACTTGTGGCAGACAGCCACAAGTGGCACCTGAACAGGGACAAATAGGGACATCAGGGACAAACAGAGACCTGAAGAGACCTACAAGGACAAATAGAGATAAATAGGGATAAATAGAGATAAATAGAAATAAATAAAGACAGAGACAAATAGAGATAGGTAGGGAAAGACAGGGACTTACAGGAATTCACAGGAACTAACAGGGACCATACGTACAGATTGGGATAGATAAAGACTAGCAGAGATTAGCAGAAGCCAGCAGAAACTTGCAGGGACAGACAGGGGCAGATAGGGTCCTACAGGGACTTGAACGAGGAAGGTCTGCTGGAACGGAAAAAACTAAAACCAACCAGATGAATGAGAAACCCCGTTTCAAGTCTCCTGGCAGCAGCATAGGGTCAGTGCTCTAAAAAGGTACTGGTCAGTGCCCTAGAGGTACAAAGAATAGGAAGTTTTTGAATCAGGGTAACATGGGGAAGAATTTTGTTATTTCTTTTCTCTTTTTTGTTTGGAGTTTGGTATGTACCATCTTTTTGTTATTATTTCAGAGTTTGAGATAATTTTTTGCCCCACCTACAGCACCTATCAAGGGTGGCGAACAGGAGAGGGAGGATGAAAATTGGCTTGTACTGTCTTCTTCCATGGCTGCAGAAATGCTAGCTTTGACTTTGGCTCTAGCTTTTGAGAATGCAAACGTGGATTGCAGAACACCTGGAAGTGCAGGATTAGATCTCCCAGAGAACAGGTTGCATTAGTTGGAGGAGACAATCTCACTAAGATTCCCACCGGTATTTGGGGACCTTTGCCAACAGGATACATGGGATTAATTTTGGGTGAAAGTCATCTTAACTTACAGGGCATTACTGTAGTCCCAGGAGTTGTTGATTTTGATTGTGAAGGAGAAATTCAGGTAGTAGTGGTAATGTCACAAGATCTTTGGGTTTTTGAACCAGGAGAATATGTTGCTCAACTGTTGTTTATTCCCTGTAAATTGCACCCTTCTTCACGAAAGGAGAAACGAGAGAATCAGGGGTTTGGAAGTACAACTCGGAGAGAGATTTATCTATCACAACCCATGGCGTTTAGTGGACCCACCTGTACAGTACAAATTGAAGGCTGCACATTTTGCAATTGCCTTTCTCAATTAATTCAAAAACAAAAAGGGAGATACGTTGGAGGCTGAAAGAATGAGGGGTGTGATCAACTCAGTATACTACTGGAAGCTACATGAGTAAACAGCAAACTGTTTCTCATAAATGCAGAATGTTGGCAAACTGACAAACTGTGTCTGACACCCAGTAAGAATGCAGAGGGCAGTCATGCCCCAAGCACAGTATGTCTTGTGATTAGGTACATCTGAAGCCTGTTAGTAATAATATGAACCTGTTATCAATTAAGAAGCTTACAAGTTACTTCCTCCTCCCTGCTTTTGCTACCCAATAAATACGAAGGGCTGTGGAAGCTAAGGGGCTGCCTTTGCTCACTAGAAGCAGGGAGCTCTCTTCTTCTTCCCCTGGACCCTTCCTTTAAAACAGTTTCATTTGCCTTAAGTTTTCATTTCTACATTTGTCCCTTCATTCATTCTCATAATGATGGTCTCAAGTAGTAACAGTAGTAACTGTTGTAATGGCGATCTCAAGTAGTAACTGTTGTAGTGATGGTCTCAAGTAGTAATTGTGGCAGTCAACCACAATTCTCATGGGTTTCCTGAGGGTTTGTAGATTGGTTTGAAATTTAAAAAGAGGAAGGGGCCTCTCGTAAATTTACATGGAAGGATGGGGGCAGGGGGAGGGGAACCCAAGTCATTGTATAATGGTAATTAATGGAGTTACCTCTGTGGACTGCTTCACTATGTGCCCTTCCCTCTACTGAGGATGCTTGAGTATGGAATGGTTCTGTCCATAAAAAGTAATGGCAAAACTGCAATTATTTTTGCACCAACCTAATACTACCAGTTTACTTGTTGCATTTCTCAGAATTGGCACTAAGAAAGGATGATACACGTGCTATCCATTTGTATGAGGGAGCAAGTCATTACTTTGTTTTGTGCTATAGAAATCTTAGCACAAAAGTGATTGCAAATTGATTCATTAAAGGCCCAAGATGTTAGAATTTCTCCTTTATTATTTTGAAATACTGTTAATCCTCAATTATCTGTCTATAGATTTTCCACTTGGTGGCTAATTTAGATACTAATTTTTAATATCAGGCAAAGTCTCCCTAACCACCAACAATATTTCTTTACTTGCAGATTTTTTTAGGCAATAAAAATGCTTTAGAAAGTAAAACACTTAAATCTCTTCATAAAATATCATATAAAATGTTAAGAATATAAATAGGAGAGGCTTATAATTTATTTATTATTTTAGATTATCCACAAACTTGATGTGGTTGTTTGAATCAACCATGAGTTTTTTCTAAATACACGTATTCCCTAGAAAGAGCAAAAAAAAATCATTATATGAGGTAAAACAGTTATCTTTTTTATAATGGAGAGATAACTTAGATTTATATTAGTACCGACAATGATCTGTCTTTCTTTTGTTGGTCAACTAAAGAATCCCCTGAGTACTGAGCAATTTAGGCCAACGTAAAGATTATCAACTCTAATAATCCAGCACGTTGCTAACAAATACCATCACCTTCAAACCATTATTGCTTCTTAAAAAGCAGAGCCTTAAGGTACTTCAATGTCATTTCTGAAATTGAACAACATGGCAAGCCTATTCTGAGATGAGATTTTATGTTATTTTATTATATAGAAATGATGGTATAGATTGTTCAATTATTTTTTAAGTGCCTACTTCAATTATTCAAAGACTTCAAAAGAAATCCACTTGGATGAAAATTTAATAATATAGCCATTTCCAATGCTATCACATACAATTTAATATAGTTTATATTCTTCTTTGTCCCCTTAAAATCTGTTGCTGTGTTTTGTAGCCAGGAAATCTAAAGTCATGAGAAAAACAGTATAGTTAGAGAATGAAGAAAATAGATGGTTTTCCCAATTCTTAGGCCATACTCTCCAAATGGTCCAGAAACCAGCCAAGGCAGATCAGATGTTGCCATTGATACTTGAAGAGTTAACTTCCTGTTTCTAAAATTTAAGGGATGGCGAAGCATCACAGTTTTAACAGATAAAGACATACATGCTTCAACAATGAATCTTGTCATAGGCCTAAATATATCATTCAATTTGCAGCTTTAAATTGTGAGCTCATTACATTTGCCAATTAACATTTTAGGTGGGAAATATATCCAGATTTAAATTATGTGGCATTGTTCTGGGTTTGAGCCAGGTGCTTGGAGTCTTGGTTGTCAAAGTAGGAGAGGAGGAGAGAAGAAAAGGAAAAAGGAAGAAAGGGAGGGAGGAAGGGAGGAAGGAAGGAAGGAAGGAAAAGTCTTGAAAAGTTGTTGTAGTTATTATGCTGTTTGGTTAATCATTTAGTCTTTATATGTAAGATGAGAGTAGTTTACCAACCAGAGTTACAGTGTTTTAATATTCTGTGTTTTTCTGTGTACTTAATATTATAGTGAGTTTTGTGCCTTCAGATGATTTCTTATTGCTCATTAACATCCTTTCCTTCTAATTGGCGTAGTCCCCTTTCACATTTCTTGTAGAATGGGAATACTTTAGCCTGAAGTCACGAGACTTGCCAGAGCTCAAGTTCTAACCACTGGGAAGGGCAATTCCCCTCTGGCGAGGACTGGTTTAAATACTCCCTCCGTGGGTGGGCATCAGCTGAGAGAAACCGAGTTTTGATTTTTGCTGTGACAGGGCTACAATGCATTCAATGCAGTGTCTCACAGTTGTTGCAATCTCTTTATCTCTAGTGCACAGGTTCTTTCTCTGCAGCACCCACCCAGATGCTGCTGGGGATGAAGGAAGGGTGGCATTGGCAATTCAACACTGTCAGTGCCTCTTTCAACAATACGATGTTAAAACCGGTTGCTGTGATTACTCACCTGACTTTTGGTTTTTATGAAGGTGCTTTGTTTGTGTACATAGTTGTTAAATTGGTGAACTATCAGTGCAGCCTTCTATTCTTCCATCTTGTTCTACCCCTGTCCCCTCTTAGTAATTTTTATACACTGACCCCTGCCCTGCTCCTTGACTGTAAGTCCTCAGTTATCTACGATGAATTTAGAATTGAGCCAAGTTCTATACTGAGGTCTCTTTTCCTCAGTTTCATTAGTTCCTGAGTAAAATTTGTTTTTACCACTTTAACTACTATTCATTTCTGGTTTGCTTTGATAGGATGCACTTGAGAATGCAGTTTATTAACTTTTGGGACTCACTGCAAGGTGATCAGGTGGCAAATGTGTCTGCTTACTGAGGTAGACACCTCCCCAGGTTGTTTGGTGGAAGGTTTTTTTTCTTTTTTCTCAGGAGTTCTTTGGACTATCCAAAAAAGAATATTCTAGTATTTTTCCTGTTTAGCTTCTAGCATTAAAGGAACTAAGCCAATAAAAGAGCAGACATTTTTACTGTTTAGTGGCATTTGTCCACCTTCAATTTCCATGGTATGCATGCTCCTCCTGGATCAACTTCTCTGTAGGAAAACCTTAGTTCAACTTTCAGTTTTAGGGGGAAAAATTTCTGCCCAGTTGTATGGCCTGGAGGAAGAGCCATGTGGATCTAACTGATCTGAGTCATAGACTGATGCTCTCCTGATTTCCACCTTGTCTCCTCCTTGAATCTTCCATGATACTTGGTGTTTCTAAACTTTATGCTTTTTCTCAGATTTCTGTCTGAAATGATTGTCTTTCTTTTCATCAGTATTCTCCTCTCCAGACCCTCGGTTTTCAGATTCTGCTGCTCTTTTAAGTCATTTACCATTCATTTGTTCATCTACTCTTTATCTTTCAGATACTCATTGATGTATCTTTGTCCTCTTTCAAATTACCATAATTCTTATTTTTTTTTTTAACTGCCACCCCCCTTTGTTTGGGAAGGAGATAGAAATAAACATGCATATTTAATTTGCTGTGTTTTCTCTCTTTCTTTTCTTCTTCTTTTTTTTTTTTTTTTTTTTTTTGAGATGGAGTCTTGCTCTGTTGCCCAGGCTGGAGTGCAGGGGCGTGATCTCCGCTCACTGCAAGCTCCGCCTCCCAGGTTCACAGCCATTCTCCTGCCTCAGCCTTCCGAGTAGTTGGGACCACAGGCGCCCACCACCACACCCAACTAATTTTTTATATTTTTAGTAGAGACGGGGTTTCACTGTGTTAGCTAGGATGGTCTCGATCTCCTGACCTTGTGATCCACCCGCCTTGGCCTCCCAAAGTGCTGGGATTACAGGCGTGAGCCACCGTATCCGGCCTAATCTACTGTGTTTTCTAAATGTATTCCACATTGTGTGTTTTTATATAATGCCTTAGCTGGCAAAATCACTGGACAGAGCTGCTGGTCTGGATCACACTTCAGAGGCTTTTGTTGAGTTCTTTCTAAACTAGCTCTTATCAGCCCAATCTCACTTTTGGTCCCAGCGTTCTCATTCTTCATCTCACTCAAGAGAGGCAAGGTGTTTAAAAACCATACGTGACAAATGTGTGGATAATCTTTGTTGGTACCTAAGAACTTTCATTTGGATGAAAGAATATGTTAGGTGAATTTATCTCTCACACCATTTAAAAGGTAAAGAAAACACCACTGGCATGTTATAATACAGAAAGAATGTCTTCCTACCAAAATGGTATATAAGCATAGCACACATGTAAATACACTTCAATTTCTTTCCCATTTATTATTTAATTGATGGTGTTTTTTTAAAAAAACGAATTACTTCTAAGAATAGTAAAACTACCATGAAGAATTATAGACCAATAAATTGGATAACTAGAGGAAGTAGATAAATTCCTAGACACAGTTCAGCAGAGTGAATCATGAAAAATAGAAAATCTGAACAGACCAATAACAAATAAGGGATTGAAACAGTAGGAAAAAAAAAAAAAAAGCACAGGACCAGAGGGATTCATGGCTGAATTCTACTAAACATTTAAAGAAGAACTAATACTAAGTGTTTTGAAACTCTTCCAAAAAACTCGTGGAGGAAATATTTCCAAACTCATTTTATGAAGATAGCATTACCCTGAGACCAAAATTAGACTACAAGAAAAAAAGTTATAGGCCAATATCCTTGATAAACATAGACACAAAAATCCTCAACAAAATATTAGCAAACCAAATTCAAAAACACATTAAAAGAACCATTCATCATGATCATATCTTGTTTATTTCTAAGATGCAAAGATGGTTCAATATATGCATATCAATAAATGTGTTATACCATATTAACAAAATTAGAGATAACTTTCCTATGATCATCTCAATAGATGCAGAAAAAGCATTTGATAAAATTTAGCAACTATTCATGATAAAACCTCTCAACAGATTAGCTATAAAGGGAATGCACCTCAACACAGGCCACATATAACAAACTTGTAGCTGACATCATTCCCAATGGTGAAATTTGAAAGCTTTTCCTCGAAGATCAGAGACAAGATAATGATGCTCTCTTCACTTCCTTGCAATTTAGTATTGGAAGTCCTAGCTGGAGGAATTAGGCAATAGAAAGAAATAAAAGGCATACTAATAGCAAAAGAGGAAGTGAAATTGTCTCTATTTGTTGATTACATAATCTTACATGTAAAAAATCCAAAAGACTCCATCACAAATCTGTTAGAACTGGTAAATGAAATCAGTAAAGTTATAGGACATAGAATTAACATACAAAAATTAGTAGCATTTCTATATACTAATAACAGACTATCTGAAAAGAAAAATAAGGAAATAATCCCATTTACAATAGCAACAAAAAATTTAAATACTCAGGTGTAAATTTAACCAAGGAGGTAAAAGACCTGAACACTGAAAACTATAAAACATCGATGAAAGTAATTGAAAAAGACAAAGATAAATGAAGAGATATCGTGTGTTCATGAACTAGAAGAATTAACTTTGTGAAAATGTTCATACTACCCAAAACAATCTACAGATGCAAAGAAATTCTTATCAAAGTTTCAATGCCATTTTTCATAGAAATGGAAAAAAAGTCCTTAAATTTGCATAGAACCACACACACACACACACACACACACAAAACCCAAATAACCAAAACAATCTCAAGCAAAAAGAGCAAAGCTGGGCTAGGCAGAGTGGCTCATGCCTGTAATCTCAGCACTTTGGGTGACCAAGGCGGGTGGATCACCTGAGGTCAGGAATTTGAGACTAGCCTAGCCAACGTAGTAAAACCCTGTCTCTACTAAAAATACAAAAATCAGCTGGGTGTGGTGGCAGGTGCCTGTGATCCCAGCTACTCAGGAAGCTGAGGCAGGAGAATTGCTTCAACCCAGGAGGTGGAGGTTGTAGTGAACCGAGATCGTGCAGTTGCACTCCACCCTGGGCAGCAAGTAAAACTCTGTCTCAAAAAAAAAAAAAAAAGAAGAAGAAGAGTAAAGCTGGTAGTATCACACTCCTGATTTCAAAACATATTATAAAGTCATTGTAATCAAAACATCACGTTACCTGCATAAAAACAGAGACATCAAGACATCAACCCATGGAAAACAGTAGAAAACTAAGGGCCTAACCCATGCATTTACAGTCAACTGATTTTTGGCAAAGCTGCCAAGAACACACAATGGGAACAGGATAATCTCTTCAATTAATGGTGTTTAAAATACTGAATATCCACATCTGGAATAATATAATTAGACCCTAATCTTACACTACATAATCAAAATGAATTGAAGACTTACAAATAAAACCTGAAACTATAAAGCTACTAGAAGAAAACATAGGGAAAAATATTCATGACATTGATTTAAGCAATGCTTTTTTTTAAAATATGACCCCAAAAGCATAGACAACAAAAGCAAAGATAGACAAATAGGATTGCATCAAACTAACAAGCTTCTGTACAGCAGAGGAAACAAATAACAAAGTGCAGAAATGACCCACAGGATGGGAGAAAATATTTGCAAACCGTAAATCTGTTAAGAGGTTAATATCCAAAAAATATAAGAAACTCAAACAACTCAATAGCAAGAAAACAAATAACCACATTAAAAAATGGACAAAGGACATGAACACACATTTTTCAAAAGAAATCATATGAATGGCCAACAGGACTATGAGAAAATGCTCATCATCACTAATCATTCACGAAATTCAAGTTAAAATCTCAATGAGATATCACCTCACATCTATTAGAATGGCTTTAACAAAAAAGACGAAAGTTAAGTGTTGGAGAGGATGTGGAAAACAGAATTTTTAAACATTGCTGGTGGAAATGTAAATTAGTATAGCCATTATGGAAAATTGTATGGAGGTTACTCAAAAAGTTAAAATTTCAATTATCATACAATCCAGTAGTCCCGTTTTCACATGTGTATTCAAAGAAACTGAAACCAACATGTCAAAGGAATATTTGCACTCCTATGTTCATTGCAGCACCATTCACAATAGCCAAGATATAGACTCAACCTAAGTGTCTATCAATGTATGAATAGATAAAGAAAATAGGGTATGTATATGCATTGGAATACTATTCAGCCTTAAAAAAGAGAAAATTTCTGTCACTCATGACAACATGGATGAATCTTGAGGATGTAATGCTAAGTGAAACAAGCCAAACATAGAAAGACAAATACCATGTGGTGTCACTTATATGGGGAATCTAATAAAGTTGAATTCATAGAAGTTACAGAGTAGAACTGTGATTACCAGAGGCTGAGGGAGGCAGGGAGTTGGTGGGGAGGAGTGAGGCAATGGGAGTTGTTGATCAAAGGGTACAAAATTTTAGACAGACAAGAAAAATAGATTTTGAGATCTATTGCAAGCAGAGTTACTATAGACAGTAATAATGTATTATATATTTCAGAATAACTAAGAATAAATCTCAAATGTCTCCCCATAAAAATGATAGGTAAGTGAGATGATGGATATGTTGATTAGCTTGACTTAATTATGCCACATTGTATACATATATAAAAACATCACATTGTATCTCATAAATTATACAATTATGATTTTTCAATAAAAATAATAATTTTTAAAAATTAAATAAACTGAAAAAAGAAACATTACTGCTGTTTTATAAATATGTAATACTCACATTTTTATAGTACCTATGATTTTTCTCCCTACATTGCTAAGTAGATTCAATTATTAACTTTATAAACATTTATAATGTATTTTTTCTGTTCAGTGCTCAATTTTCTTACACACTTGAAAAAATTTTTTTAATTAAATCTTTAAAAACAATTTTTAAACCTTAAAATCTGTTTTTATTAAACAGTTGTATTTTAAGGTAAAAATTAAATAAAAATTTTAATCTATTTGGAGACTACAACACTTCAGGAGATTGGAAAAGAGAGTACAAAAGAAAACAATACTTTTTTCCAATGTTGGTTAATGAGATCTAGGGAAAAAGATAAAAGAAATATGTTCCTCTTTGTGTTTGCACAGGATAAAGTGAGAAAAGGTAAAAATGATGTAATTAGGTAGTTTCTTTTCTTAGCTAAGATCTTGTTTTGTGGGTTAAGAAAATTGGGGCTTAAAAACTCATTTAATTTCATAGCAGATTATATTCTCAAATAGAATTGAGGGGAAAGGTCTTTTGAGGTTAGTAAGAAGCATCAATAAGGGAGCTGAGACAGCAGTTTTTACTTCAGACTATTTCAAAAATCAAGAGCAGAGCTAAGAATAGATGTTCATAATGGCCAATCCAGTTTTCAGACCACAGACACATGCTCCCTGGCCCCCATGCCTACTTAGAGCATCATCTTAGAAAATGCGGTGTTTGGATATCTCTAAAGAGACTCTGAGTCACTTCCCTACTCAACCTCAATTTCTTTTATTCCCTTGGTTCATCATTAGACTGATAGCAAAGCTGAGACAAGAACCAAGGAAAGGCTTCTGATTCAAGAGAGTGCATTGAACACGAGCACATGCTGAATTATCTTCCATCTGCTTTAAATTCATGAAAAATACTGGGCACATACTTATAATAATTAACACACAATTATTGTTAAATTCTAGGAAAGAAAAATCTCTGGAGAATACAAGTGGAAATGCCAAAAAAAAAAAAAAAAAAAAAAGACAAGAATTCCTGGGGAAAAGTAGGAACTGAAGATTAGAGACATAGGGTGATATTCCGAAGCTGAATTTCCCTACAGCACCACACAGCCAATGCTGAGGCCTCCATGAAACTGCTGTGGATTTACACAGATGTCTTTACAAGCAAGAAACCCAGAGTAACTGAGAAGGCCAAAATAATGAAAAACATGTCATATGTTTAGCAAGTTTAGGAATCTACCTCCCCCAAATATGGGTAATTAAATAATTAGAAACAATTTTACAATAAATACTTTTAATAATTTTTAAAAGAAAGAATGGAATGAGAACACCCCCAAAAAATGTACAGTTGATAACAAAATAAGAACAAGGGATAATGATACAAGAAGCAGATATTTTGAAAATGACCATTCCATTTCTTAGAATTTAGTAAAGTCATTATTGAAATAAAAAGAAAACATAATCACATACATTGAATAGAAGATCAGAAACAGCTGAAGAAAGAATGACAAAATGAAAGAACACAAAGCAAAGATATAGAAATGGAAACTATGAAAGAGTTAGGAGACTTGGAAGATAGATTCAGAAAGTCCAGCATACATATGCTATGAATTCAGAAAGGAGAAAATACAGAGAATGGTATATAACAATATTTAATGAGATAATGGATGAGAATTCACCATGAAGAAGACATAAGTCTTCAGATTAGAAACACCTCTGAGTACTGAGTAAGATAAACAATAACTGGGAAAAACAAAAAGCTTTTAAAAGTGAAGAAAACTTTATCATATATAATTTTTTTCCAATTTTTTAATTATATTTTAAGTTCTGGGATACATGTGCAGAATGTGCAGGTTTGTTACATAGGTATACACATGCCATGGTGGTTTGCCACACCCATCAACCCATCATCTACATTAAGTATTTCTCCTAATGCCCATATTAATTTTATCATATTATCTGATCTCTATTTTTAGCATATGCATTCTACCATTCTCAGTGCACAAGGCAATAGTACATGTAAGTACATTTTTGTCTACCGATAGTGGTGCACAGTTAAAAGAGTTTGGAACTCACTGATGTTTATTTCTTAGGAATATAATCTTTGAAACACTTAACTAAGTAGGTAATTGAGCTCAACCAAAACTGGGAGAACTCAATAAATGGCTCCTCATCTGTCCTGAGACTACAGATTACAGAGCTCCTCAGATTAAAGCAGACTAGTAAATGAACACAGTCAGGGCAGACTGAGGGATTCCATCACACTAAATGATGGAATAATGATAATTTTGTAATCAGTAGTGGGTATGAGTTTGGAGTGGTCTGTGAGTGGCAATTAGATACATTAGACAATACAATTATGGTAGCCAAGGTAGTCGGCAAAAACCTGACAGAAAGTGTCTAGTAATGCCTATAGCATGATTGTTAATATAATATTTACATTAAAAAGTGTTGTTATGATTGTGTTGAGCTCCCAAGGATTTAGGAGACCAAATTCTCTTGGAGAGGATAAGTATTCAAAGAGGAAGGGTAGCCCTGAAAGTGATGCTATGATTGGCAGAAAAGAAGGAAACAAGGAAGACAAAGGCCATTCATAGTGAGTGCCAATGCACGACAGAGAGATGTTTGAAGAAAATAGTGCAGCAGCAATATGAGGACATCTGCCACAGTGAGAACTAGCCCGTATGTTATGGTAATTTAGTGCTGGGGAAAACATGGAGCCTCCGCCCCCATTCAGCAAGGTCTAGGAAGATCCCTAAGAAGTTGTAAACATGAATTAGCAATGGAAAGAAAATAATCAAAGACCAGAAATGTGAATCTCTTACAAAAGAAGCAAGTATATTCTCTTTAAAATGATGATATGGATTGAACGTTTGTGCCCCCACCAAAATTTATATGTTGAAATCCTAACACTCAATGTGATGGTAGTAAAAGATGAACCCTTTGGGAGGTAATTAGGTCCTGAGTGTGGGGCCCTCACAAATGGAATTAGTGTTCCTATAATAGGGACCCCAGAGAGCTCTCTTGCCCCATTTCGGCCATGTAAGGATACAATGAGATGGTCATGTGTAACCCAGAAGACGGCTCTCAGCACAACCCAGTCATGCTGGCGCCCTCAGACTTCCTGCCTTCAGAACTGTGAGAAATAAATTTTTGTTGTTTAGAAGGTACCAAGTCTGCGGTACTTTGTTATAGTAGCCAGAACTGATGAATACAGGTGGGATCGATGGTTAGGTGAGATCACACTGTTGTATAAAATTGATTGTAAAAGACACAGTTACTTTACTCAAGAATAATTTGCTCAGAGGCCTACATGTGCTATTTCCAGTTTCTTACTTTTCATTCATTCTCCTACTCAAATCAGTCTAGCTGGTGCCCTCCCACTGTAAGAGTCCTGCTATGCTATTTCCATTTTCTTCCTTTTCATTAATTCTTCTACTCAAATCAATCTAGTTGGTACGCTCCCATTCTACTAAAAATGTTCTTTCTAAGTCACTGATAATTCTAGGTTGGCCAAGCCAAAGAAAATGGACAGTTTTAATTCTCATCTCAGCATAATTTCCCAAAATTGCCCATTTTTTTTCTTTTCTTTCTCTTTTTTTTTCTTTTACTTTTTGAGACAGAGTTTCACTCTTTTGCCCAGGCTGGAGTGAATGGCGTGATCTCGGCTCACTGCAACCTCCGCCCCCCGCAGGTTGAAATGATTCTCCTGCCTCAGCCTTCTGAGTAGCTGGGATTATAGCCATTCTTTTTCTTTAAGACACGTTATACTACAGGCTTCTGCTACATGGAACTCTCGTGGATTTTCCTCCTAGCTCTTGAGCCACTCTTCTTCTATCAGATTTCAAAATACTAGAGTTAGCTTTATCCTGGGCCCTCTGCTCACTTTAGATGAGGTAATTATTCCTATAGTATTGAAAAATACTTACGTGCAAATAAGTCCCAAATGTATATTTCCAGCCAAGATTAACGATCTGAGTTCCAGGACTACCCAAATACCAACATACCATCTCCATTGGATTGTCTCACAGGTATTGCAAATATGTTTAAACTTCACTTCTGTTGGTACCCATTTCCCTTGCTGCAGCAGAATCTGACCTTTGATTAGCTCACTAGTTCTGTTCTCCTGGCAATCTGATAAGGGTAAAATGTAAGCTATGTTTTTAGGCTGAATTGCTTGTGATAAAATGACCCTGGATTTCTAAACTGAATCTGGACTAGGAGCAACTCTATATGCAACCGTTAGGATGTGGACCTCATAGTTTTAGGTTTTCCTGAATATGGCAACTCTTGTAACTGTGTATGTTTCCTACAGAGGTATGACAACTGCTGCCTAGATTAAACACCTTGCTAAAACCTAGCCTGAGTGCACATGTGAGCTTCCAGCTCTTTCAGGCTACTGGGAGAGGTTTTCATACAGTTATTTCTTCAGGACTGTGGGTAGAACCAAGTTGTCAATTACAAGGCACATGCTTGTTGAGTAGATTTGATACCTAAATTAAAGTTGAGTCTCTTAATGGAAACATAGGAATATAGGACTAAATTATCACAACTCAATTTCTAATGTGTTTTCCCTGGAATGGGAGTGAGGGGGCTGAGGTGTCGATGCGGAGTCTGATTGAGTTCTGACCGTGACACTGCTTTGGTCTGCTGCTATGATTTGGGAGGAGAATAAGCTGTTTCATTCGCTCATATTCAAGTAGCTGTGATGACTCCTTATATGGTGTTACCACCCCTTTCTCTCTCTCGATTTTCTTCTCACCTAGTTATTTGAAAGATGATCAGACACCTCTGAAACACTGTAAAAACAAGGCTAAATGTAGAAATATCAGAGCAGGTTAACAAGTGAGGCAGTGATGATAAATGCTCCTGCAACCCAGCATTTTAGAAAGCAGGAAACCACCATGGTTTTGTAGCACACTTTATGGAGGAGAGGAAAATAAAAGTCCAAGTGTACATGAAACAGATTGCAGCGACTCAGTGGAGAATTACTACTTCAAAAAACTCATATTACACTTTCTCCCCTTTTATTGTTTTTTAAGGTAGGAGGGCTAATTTTCTGATCTTTAGTAGGATACCAAAAAAGAAAGAAAGAAAGAAAAAATGTTTCAGTCATGTCTTACATTGTTCCTGTAGAATTTTTTTAAAACTTAGGATTCTCTTCCTTTTATTCTCAATGTATATTACTCTAATGTACCCCTGTTTATTTTCTCTGCTGAGTCAGTTTATAGACTGCATAGAAAAACCTGTTCCAATTCGTAGAATATTTTTAGTTTATTTACCAATAAACCAATATAATTCCAAAATGTATTATATGTTTTGATTATTTATTCTATTTTCCACATGTAGTCCAGATAACTTTTGGATCCTATCAGAAAACAATAAACCAATTGTTGCAAGACAAAGATGCAACACTACCGAGAATAACACTACTCTGAATGTATTGCTGATTGATAAAATATAAAAATGTAATCTTATACCAAATTTGTTATAATTTATAAGAAGTTCTAGCTCCAGAGACATGAAACACTTAGGCAACAACAATAATAAGAAAAAAAAAACTCACAATTCCCAAGCAATGAAAGAATAGTTCCAATAATTTTGCACATTCATAAACAAGAATTTTTAAATACTTATTGAATGTAAACTATAAGCCACTTGGTGATAATACATGAAATCTAATGATCAAAGACTTCAAGTAAAATTGCATTTTATAAATTCATAATGACTGTTGTAAAAAGGGCAATGAATCTTGCAATTCTTGTAGCATAATGAGGGCTCACTAGATAAAGTTATTTGTGTGCAAACACACTTAATTTCCTGCTCACCAAGTGTACAATAGCACAAAAGTAGATGTCATACATAAGCTGCTTGGTTTCTTTCAATTTGCCAGGTACTCTGCTATAAATGTTGATGAGCTGTGATAAACCCTGGAATTTTCACGCTGGTATTTGACAACTCTCACTGTAAAGTTTCTCTGACTTTCAAAATTACAGATGTGATAATGCACATATACTTATAGAATATGAAGAACACATTTGTATTAACTGCACACATAGAAATTAGACTGTACATCTAAGCACCTCTGTTTATCCATGCTATAAATTAAGTACAGTTCAACAGGATCAAGATAAAGGATATTAAAATTCAACCAACACCATTGAGAATTAACAGCATAGTCACCAGTATGATAGGCACTGTAGTGCTAGGAATGAACATTTCCTGCCTCTGAAAGGTTTGCAGCACAAATGGGAACACAAGCATCCATAAAATCGTATCCCAGAGGAGACTGGGAACCATTATGTTATATTCTATATACACATGTCTTTGTGTGGAAAACAGGTTTAAAAGGTCTCCTAAATTGCAATTCCTTTTCTCTCTGCAAGGCATAGCTATGCCCTTTGTTATGCATGATCTTAATCTGGGGTTGTTTCTTGGTGCTATACCTTGAACTCTAGTATTAGCTCCTTGCAGGATTTGTCTTTATCTAATAATTTCTCCTTTGCCTCTCCTTAGCCCAGTGACAAGCACAGAATAGATGCTCAGTAAATCGTTATCACTTGCTTGATTGTACACTTAATGGCAGCAATCCTTAAGTTGGGTACAAAAGAAAGTTTGCAAGAAGTGATATAAATCTGACAGGTAGATTAACAGTGTTGACTGAAGATGTTGGCAGAGAAATAACTTAATGGTTGATTGAGAAATTGTTACAGGGAGGTGTCTTTAATGGAGTTGAGTGGAATGTGTTAGGAAGCAGTAAGAGACAATGGTGGCTATCTAGTTGGCAATTCTGAGGTCAGAGCTATGAAATTTTGTTATTGATTTTGTTATTTTAGGAATATTAATTTGGTATTGATACCCTAAATGGACTTGAGCAGTGTGATGCTAGTTTGACGTGTCACATGAATGTACCAATCTTTAAAAATTAGCAAGATTAGGCTGGACCTCTAATGAAGTATTTATTCATTGTGACATTATATTTGGTCCCGGGTTGTGTTGATTGATTTTTCACCTCCATTTATAGCAATGGAATCTAATTGAAGGGCTTTTAAGTAAGCCACTCTGCCACATTGATTTGGATGATTTTTTAAAATAACATTTCTGAAATCCTGGAGACTATTTTTTTCCTTTTGTCTAGCCTGAATGCCATTTATATTAGGAAGAATCAAGACATAAACCCCTCCTAACCTGTTCAAACATGAAAATGTCTAAAAATATGTTTGTCACTTGTCTTCTCAAACCTTAAATGTAGATGAAGACACTCAGAAAGAGAAGGGATTCTTTGATCGATGATTCTAATATTTTTCTATTTAGATCCTTGAAAGAGTACTTGACATTGAAGGGAAATATTTTTCTTAGAAAAACACACAAGAGAGAAAAAAGAAAATCAAGCAGTATTCTATAGGAATGTCTAAACAAAACATGCTTTTCATAAGGAAATAAGTTATAGGAATAGATACTCTAAGAAATATAAATATATCTCTTAACTGAAAAATGTACAGCTAAAATGTAGCATCGATTGCAGTTGTCTGCATAATATCACTCAATATTTCTTTGTAAATTATTTTACAGGGTCTCACAAGGACTTTTCCATTTCAAATGTGTATGTAGTACCTGGAATAAATATAATTTATTTAAACAGATGCCTTTTAGTGTTTTTCTTCTGAACCCTTATTTTTCATTTCAGCCCATTGCTTCTGCTTTAGTTTTCTGTGACCTCATGGTGCTAAGAAAAGCATTCAGATTTCCATGGGATTTTAGCATTAGCGTCAAGTGACCTGACCCTTTGCCCTGGCCCTTTGCCCTGGCCACTCACTTTAAATCTGCTGTTTTGTCCACCACTTGATCCCAACACTTAACACAGTTCCTGGCACAGGGTGACAATTCAGTGAACATTTATTGAATGAAAATAATTAAACTTTTTAATTTTGGCCCCAACTTTCCTCGTCATTGACAAACTTTTTATTATCAAGGTAAATAAATGGCTTTTTATATCTCTTATTCAGCCTGGTCACATTTCTTCATCACTTCTAACTCTCAGAGTTACATTTTCACTAATTCTGGTTTTATTTTCCAGATTCCTGTTTCTCTGTCTAATCTTTCACTTCCACTAAAGATTCTTGGGCTGTTCAATATGTTTTTTATTCCTTTTATATTCTGTTCTTTAAATATGGAATTCCTAAAGCTTCAGGTATTTGAGTCATACTTGAATCTGTTTTCTAAAGTATTACACTGACCACCTTCAATCCTCTTCCATCTAGCTCATTTTTATCACTATTGACATTATCAGGCACAGGGAGAGGGAGTAGGGAAAACACATGCAGGTTAAACACTGTTCCAGTAACAACTCCTATTTAGTTTCTCCCTTTTAAATCATTGTTGTATCTCAAGCAACCATAATGATGGTTGATTCTCCCCTAAATTAAACTTGGTGCTTCTATTTTTCCCTTTTTCCCCATGTCTACACAGTTTTCCCTTACATCCATTACAGCCCTGTGTTTCTGTGGTCTATGACTGTTTTCTTTTTTAGAACTCCAGGACATCATTTTTGTGGAGAGTGAGCTGAAACACAATGTTTCAGGACAGAGGACAGGGAAGGCCCAGTCTTTCCGTATTTTCTCAGTGCTCATCTTTCTCCATTGATGTGTTCTAACAGGTGACCTGTTATGGTATGAGCTTTCATGTACCTCCTCAGCTTTAAGAACCCTAGTCTCATGAGAATGTTTCAAAACAAAACAGGTGAATGGAATACATTAAAGGGCACCATTTTGAATATAGTCCCACTTCTCTGAGAGCAAAGGTCGCTTGAATATAGACAGCTTAAGTACAGATGTCCTCCCAGCATTGTATCTGAGGCGCTGGTCACAGGTACAGGTTCCTCAGGAGTGGGCTATTCTTATATATGCAGGTTATGCTGGGGAAGGGTGTACTCCTGGGTTCCAATAATCTGAGAGGAGATTTGGAACTCCCATGACCAGGAGTCTGTATCTTTGAGTGACCTGCCATCTCCAAGGTACAAGAACTTCATGTTGATAGCTAACTATATCTACCACAGTCACTTAAAAAATGTATAAATAGCTCCCTTTATTATTAGTAGGCTACTATCATGGTTGTACTTACTTTTGTTATCATTTAAAAATAAAACAGAGGGTTCTAAGATACAGGTTCATGCCAATCGCTTTCCAGTGGCTGTCTGATATGAGGCCAAGAGTGGACACCAGGCCACATGGATGTCAACAGCTCCTTAAGTTGGTTATCCAACAGAATTTCAAGGGTTTACACTGGCTTGAATTGTTTTTCAGGCTTATAAAGTAGCAAAAAACATTTTCAATATTTATTTTTGCAGAAAGTTATTATGCCCCACTGACTCATATGGGTTGGGTATGTATGTTTTCCCGTTAGTGCTAATGTATTCTCATAAAACCCCATTGCTTTTTTAAAAGAGTAAGAAGACAATAGGGAAATAATCTTTCTTAATAGTCTTGGTCCATTTGGGCTGCTGTAACAAACTACAATAAATTGTGCGGCTTTTAAACAACAGAAAAGTATTTCTCACAGTTTTGGGGGCTGAGAAATCCTAGATCAAGGTGCTGGCAGATTTGGTGTTTGGTGAGAGGGTGAGAGGCTGCTTCCTGGTTGACAGATGACTATCTTTTTGCTATGTCCTCATTTGGTGGAAGGGACAAGGGATCTCTCTAGGATTTCCTTTATAAGGGCACTTACCTTATTCTTAAGAGCTCCACATTCATGACCTAATCATCTTCCAAAGGCCCAACCTCCAAATACTCTCACATTAGGGAACAGATTTCAACATACGAATTTGGAGTGTCAGGAGGACACAAACATCTACTTTATAGCATTAATAAAATAGGTAAGTCTAGAGATTAAGAACTTGTTTTTTTTTTTTCTTTTTGAACATGAATGACTATATTATTTTTCTATCCTGAACTTACCTCTTTTAGAAAAAAGTTAGCCATTGTACATACATATTTTGTAGTTAACAGCACACAGAATGTTTTGGAACAATAGGTTTTAACAAAGCATGATGGATATTTATGTTTTTATTTGCTAAGTGATTGTGTGAAGGTTACAAACAGGATTCAGATAATTTCCACAGAACTAGACAGAATCCAAGACGCCAGGAGAGTTCCAGAATTCTTCAGGGTAATAAACAACTGCCTATTATCTATCTACGTGAATGAATCACACACTTCACATCTCTGTTTAAAGGTCACTTTCATTATGATGCTTACCCTTACTATCTCATTTAAAATTGAACTGCTCTCCCTCCTCATTACCAGTCCCTTTTATCCCACCCTACATAGCTTAGTGAGCGCATAGTAGAATTTTGATCCCTATTTTTTTACTGCAGACTCCATCTATCATTGTACCATACTACCAGCAGTAGTAACACCTTGTATTTTAAATGATTTTATGCTTTGCAACAATTTTATATGCATTGTTTTTAACATGATGGTGATACGGGACAATAACTGTGTTTCTTGTTCTCTCAAGACCGGTATTATCATACTTGAGAATGTGGTAGGAGAACTGCAGCTTCCTGAAATTTCCTCCTGGGCTTATTACAGGATTGATAGCGGTCCTAAACTCTTTTCAGAATATGCTAAAACAAATATCCTTGAACTATAAGCAGTTTTCTAGGGACAAGCAGTGTACCTTTTCAGAATGCATACATTGACTCTCACGTGGTAGAATTGCCCTTTCATATTTAGTTTTATTTTCTGAAGGCATGTTTCTGCACTTCACCTTACATGGCTTACACCTAACTTTCTACTTCCCCTTTTCTCATTCCATCAGAGTTGATGTACTTCCTTTCTCTTCAGTTTCTGGGTTCTTTAGTGCTGTTCAGCCATTGCCTGTGAGCTGAAGGTTTACCCCTTTGCTCTGGTTGCTTCCTACCCTACTATCTGACCCTATCATCCCTCTGAGACAGCATGAGCATCCTTCTTTTCTGTAATTTAAACTTGTCAATCATATTTAAACTGAGAAAATGATGGTTTCAGCTGCTGAAATTGGAAATAGGAAGAGTCAGGTTAATGGAGGAATAAAGAAATGAAAGTCCTCAGTTATCCTCAGTTATGAGTTTCCTAGAATTGCTGTAACAAATTACCATGAGCTACATGCCTCAAAACAACAGATATGTAGGATTTCACATTTCTGGAAGCTTGGAATCTAAAATCAAGTTACTGGCAGGAATGGTGATATGGTTAGGCTTTGTGTCCCCACCTAAATCACATCTTGAATTGTAATCACCATGATTCTCACGTATCAAGGGAGAGACCAGGTGGAGGTGGTTGAATCATGGGAGTGGTTTCCCCCATGCTGTTCTCGTGATAGTGAGTGAGTTCTCATGAGATCTGATGGTTTTATAAGGGGCTTTTCCCTTTGCCCAGCTTTTCTCCTTCCTGCTGCCTTGTGAAGAAGGTGCCTTGTTTCCCCTTCGCCTTCCACCATGATTGTAAATTTCCTGAGGCCACTCCAGCCATGCAGAAATGTGAGTCGACTAAACCTCTTTTCTTATTAATTTCCCAGTCTATGAAGGCAGGTATTCATAGCAGTGTGAAAACAAACTAATACAATTCGTTTCTTTGGTAAACTTGGAGAGAGAATATGTCTCGTGTCTCTTAGGTTCTGGTGGTTGTCAGGAACTTTTGGTGTTCCTTGACTTGTGGATACATAACTCTAGTCTCTGCTTCTATCACTACATGACCTGTTTCAATCTGTGTATGTTTCTATGTCTTCTCATGGTTTCCTTATAAGGATAGGCATGGTCTGAATGTTTGCATCCCTCCAAAGTTCACGTTAAAAATCATCACCAAGGTGAAAATATTAGAAGGTGGAGCCTTTAGAAGGTAATTAGGTCATTAGGGCTCTGTCCACAAGAATGGGATTAATGCTCTTAAAAAAGAGACCCCAGGGAGTTAGCTAGCACCTGCCGTCTTGTGAGGACACAGCTGGAGGTGCCATCTGTGAACCAGAAAGTAGGCCCTCAACAAATACCAAATCTGCCAGCACTTAGATCTTAGGCAACCCAGCCTCAAGATCTATGAAAAATAAATTCCTGTTGTTTAAAAGCTACCCAGTTTACTATATTTTGTTATAGTAGCTTGAATGAACTAAGACAGGACACCAGTCATTGGATCTAGGGCCCACTCCACTATAGTGTGACTCTATATAAACCAATTATATCTGCAAAGACCCTATTTCCAAATAAGGTAACATTCTGAGGTTGTGGATGGACATTAATATTTGGGAGGACTTTATTTAACCCAGTATACACTGTGATGTATTTCTAACTCTCAAAGGAGTTCTGGTGTTTTGAGGTGTTCTTGTGTGATTTAATAGATTCCTGGGAGGTCTAAATCCATGCCAAAAAAAAAAAAAAAAAAAGGTATTTTTCTCTTGTTGATGAAAATAACTTCTGCAGAGTTGGATGTTTGGAAAATTTAAATATAAAAGCCTAAAAGTCATGACCATTATTTTGGAGAGTCTAAAAAGAACACATAGTTGAACCATGGCCCTCAAGAACACCAGGAACTGAGAGACTCTGGGCAAATCACTGGCTATACCATTCTGGGGAAAAGTGACTGGGACAAAACTGTCCAGTGCATGAAGTTAGTATCCTGACCAAGCATTGGAGTCTAAGTTTGCACAACCCTAGGCAGAGAAAGCTTATAAATTCCACTGAGGAAATATATTTTGTACTTACTACATGCTAAGTGCCATGCTGGCCTCTCTATAAAACGTAAGTAACTAATTTATTTCTCAAAACAACTTTGTAAAACACTTATTAGTGCAGTTTTACAGATGAGGTAAAGATATTAAGAAAGATGAATAACTTGACCAGGATAAATGTTTCTAGTGAGTCATTGATACAGGATTTGAACTCACATCTGCCTATTCTTGTATCATAAAACAGAAGCAAAACACAGTGGAGGAACTTCAGGTGAGTGGCTGAATGAAGGACTATGAAAGAATAAAGATATTGAGGAAATCAATTGCCATGTGGTCATTAAAAAAAAAAAAAGAGAGAGAATGGGTAGAAAGCATAGTAGCAAAACATATAGCCAATAGTTGGAATCATCTCTTTGGCGTTGGAGTCATCTCTTTGGCATAAGATTATGATAGACTTTCTGGCAGAAAATGGAATGGCATATATGTTGCATCTAAAAATGTCAAAGTCATGGAAGGAGAAGAATAGAATGGTGATTACCAGAGCCTGGGAGATTGGGTGGGATTGGGGATTGTTGGACAAAGGATATAAAATTTGGTTAGACAGGAGGAATAATCTCAAGAGATCTATTGTACAACATGGTGACTATAGTTAATTACAGTGTGTTATATACTTGAAAAGTGCTAAGAGGGTAGATTTTAAACATTCTCATTGCAAATGAATGATAAACATGTGAAATACTGAATATGTTAATCAGATTATTTATCTATTCCACAATGTGTACAATTTTAAAACATCACATTGTACCTCACAAATATATACAATTTTTATTTGTAAATTAAAAATAAAATGAAGAAAAACAAGAAAGAAAGATAATGGAATGTGGAATGTGGTACCGTTTTTGAGACTTAGAGTTAGCTATGGGAGCCCCAGAAGTGTATTCTTTTAAGTGGAAATGCTTTCAAATTTCTGGTACTAGCTGAGCTTGCCAGCATTGCACAAAAAAATCATTAGCCATTGTTCAAGTAAATATGTCTCTGCCCACACTGACCTTGAAGTAGATTGTACAGAAATGCTCGTGGGTGCAGAGGGGCAGCTTGAGTGCGTTGTAGCCCTGCCTTTGCATCTGCTTTTGTGATTTTTCATTTGGAGGTCCTATTTGACACAATTTTTATACTTTTGTTGTTTGTTTTGTTTTCTTTGGAGTCTAAGGTATGCCTGCTTAACAGCAGGCACATAGGTCTCTGGTACCAAGTTGCACCTGCTCTGGGAGATCATTGCCTGTTCATTTTAGGGGCTTCCCTGGATGAAAGCCTTATAGTCTCTGCTTATAAAGTTTAGATCACTTCAAACATTCCTTCAAAATTTGGTGAAAATCTAACTAGTATTGCTTTATGTATGCAGATTTTTCTTGAATCAGTTCCCCTTTGCCATTCCTTAGTATTCAGTAAGGTTCTGCATTTTTGAAATCCTGATGGTATAGGACTAAGGAGAATGAAAGGAAGATGGTCTGATCCAAATTTATACAAGCAATTTAACAGGATACAACATCAGCTAAATTTGAAAGGTGAGGATAGCCAAGGAGGAGCAAACTTGGGAGACAGAATCAGGGCTGTTCAGTCTGCTTTCACCATGAAGCTCGTCCTTCTGGCACCAATACCTTGGGGTCCTTGATTTGATTTCAGTAAGGAAAGCAATCCCTTGAGCAGAAAACAAGACTTGGCTGAAACTATGGCAATCAAAATACCTCTGTTTCTCAACATGCACACAAAATTGCCCTCATCTGAGAGTTGGGTAAATATACTCAAAGGGTCAAGTAGGCCTTGGGAAGCCTCCAATCCAAAAAGAAGATGATATTTTCTCTTACTGCTCAGTGAATCAGCTGATTATATGGTTTAAAGAAAATTGCTCTCCGAAGGCTAGCAACAAAGTGACAAACGTGAACAAAGGAAGAACCTCATGGAGAGCTAGTTCTTAGGGTTCAGTTTCCCTTCAACGTCTTTCAGTAGGTGAGTTCATCAGGTTCTTTGCTGAGACCAAGGATTAGGGGTGGATACCCAGTGGAAAACAAAGAGAGGAAAGATCTCAGATCTACCAAACAAAATAATCACTCTATTTTTCTTTGGGGCTGTTTTTAAATATTCTCGAAAAATCAATGCTTTTCCTCTCTGCATATACATTTAGGCATAACACTTTCGTTATCACAGTTGTCTGTACCCATCTTTTCAGCTAGAGTGTTGCCTTGTTGACATCAGCAACAGCTTTGTGTTCACTTTTGTAATCAGAGGCACTTAAATGTCTATCGAATTGAATTGTAAATGGAATCCCATTTCCCTCCTCAAGCAGAGATCTTTTAAAATATTCCTCAAATATTATCTATGACAAATATTCTAAACATTCCCGGTAGCAGGAAATTCACTGACATATAAAACATTCTACTTCCGTACTTCAGGAGTCAAAAAAGAGTAAGACAAATTTACTTGTCCTTTTCTGCTTTTGACTAAGGTGTCTCAGGTTACGTTGAGGTGTATGAAACCCTTGAGCCTTTGGTATCTTTTGAAGAGTCCACTCTAGAGTAAAAATTGTTCAATATGTTCCAAAAGAACATTGTTTTCCCTGAATCTATTTATTTCCTCTGACACGTACACCAGGGGAAACTGCTCCAGGCTTGGAGAACTCCTCCAAACCAGAGATGAAGATACAGCATGACACTCCAGTGTCTTCTCAGTTAGGCATGGAGATAGCAGGAAGCTCAACCACCAGCTTTGATAATCAGCCTTCTATTCCTCTTCCTCCCTTCTTTCTGCTTCCATTCTTCCATTTATCTGTGCTGCAATCCATCTCCTTCTTTTCCCCTTTCCTACTTCTCTTTTGTTCATCTCTATGTGTAGAATCCCTTGCATGTAGAGGAGGGTTGTGTGACAGCTCACTATATACATCATGGAGAAGGATCTGCAGATGGTATCTGAGGCGGCTCAGGGACTTAAGAGACCTGCATTTAGAAAATGTATCACTGTTAAGAAACTTCCACAGAAAGTCTTAGCAAGTAAAGTGTTTTTGGGAAGATGAGAGTGAAATTGGAAAAGAGTAGGCTTGCCTCTTTCTTTACTACTAGAGAGACCTGAATTCAGGTGTACTTAGAGGAAACTTTCAAGCTGCTTCTATCAGCATTGTCAGTTTTGTAAAATATTTGTAAACAGCAAGCAGCTCTGACAGCCACCTTTCCCAGGCACTACTTGGGAAACTTCATCCTTAAACTATTGATGAATAGAAGGTTCAATTTTAATTCTCTGTCAATTGAAACTTGCTAATTAAAATCCATGTCCTTTATCTTGGAGACCTTTGAAAAACAAGAGTAGAGAAGCTTGTTTAGAGATAAAATAACTATCACCTGGCTGGGAGCTTTTGTGTCTAAGATGTTATGAATGTTAGTTTCCTATCAATTCAGAGTTGTAAGAAAATCAGCAGTTTTTCCATCCTTCTTATATCAGTCTTTATGCAGCATCCTCCCAGCTCTGTTCTTCCTTCTTCCTTTCACCGGACTCCTCATGATCTTGTTTCGGGTGAAATCAAGCTAAAACTAAGAGCAGCTTTGAAGATAGAATAAGGAATAGAGCTTCATAGGACAGAATCACTTTTTCTTTCATTTTATTTCCAGTGTGTAGATGTATTTACTATATAGATGTTCTCTTGTGTACTACTCCAAAGAAAGCCATTGATGTCTCCTTTAGAATTAAAATTATAATGGTATTCAGTATACCTCCCCATCTATCTGTTAGGGGAGGTAATAAGCAGTGTCTTCAATATTTATGCTTTAAGATAGAGCAGACACTATTAGTGTAATGCTCATATACCCTTGCCCACCCCACCTCCCATTCCTATGCCCACCAATGGCTTTTTGATGCAAGGTTCTGTGGTTGGAGAGTGAGGGCAGAAAAGAACCTTAACCAATAACAACAGGAAACTGGTAGATGAATATCCCAGTCTCCTCAATCCCCAGGTGAGGTAGCTCTGAGGCACTCCTATAGTATGTCTTAGGTGTTCCCAGTAGGACGGAGCCCCACTTCTCACAATGGTATTCTGCTTATCATTGTACCTTGCACTGGCTTTTTCCCTTCCCTATCTCACTGCCCCCCTCTTCTATGGTCCTTTTATGATCACCTTTCAAATAAACTACTTGCACTAAAATCTTAGTCTCATGGTCTGTTTTGGGGCAATACAAATTAAGCTACATATAGAGAGAATGCATTTTAATTTTTGAACGTGAAAATCTATGGTGTCACTGAAAATGGTAGACAAGTCTGTGTAGTTTAGAAAATTAGAAAGTTATCATGAAATTTGACCACTGACTATGCTCTAAGCTATACTTTAAGATTTCAGCTTTACATTCTCAGCAAAATCAATCTTGTTTAGTCACTCATTAACATTTTTTTCTGAGCTTTGGTCTAAAATGCATTAATGCAAATTGCTAAGAGGATATCAGTGAGTGTGATGTCTTTTTCTATTTATAAGAATGTTAGATTGTACTTTTGAAGAGAATGAGAACATTCATTACAATGTTAAATGATAATAGATAAAATAATGTACAGCAATGCCAAGGAGTAAATGGTGAAATGTAATGTGAAAATAGACACTATATATATCATAGAAGTCCAGCGAAGTCATGGATATAGAAAGTTTTCTGGAAAAATCATGGGCAAGGATCCACAGTGTGGGTAGAGAAAGTTCTGCAGGTGCAGAAAGGGAAAGGTGTGCATGTTTAGCATTTGTGTCTGGCTGAAATGGAAGATTCTTTTAGGGGAGCAGAGAAGTTAAAAATATGTATGTACATATATTGGACCAAAGTTAAGAAGATTATAAATGTTATACTAAGAAGTTTGGGAAGTGAGTATTATCTTTCTTTGTTGTTGGTTTTTAAACATGGTAATGGCATTCATTTATTTCATTCATCCATTCATTAACCATACTGATCTTCTTCTCTATTTAAAGGCATACATTGGGTTTTGTTACTTGGTGAAAAAAGAGGAAGGGAAAGAAGAAAAGGATGACTCAAAACTTGTATAATTGAGATGTTAGAAAAGTTAGAAAGGAGAATTGAGTTCTGTTTTAGATAAATTATGTGTTTACTTATTTGATAACTTTTCCAAAAAGAGTTAAGGCAGGCTACATGCAACCAGTATACTAGTTCTATATGATTTTGCAATACAAGAAGTCTTTTGTAAGATTTATTTTGCTCTTTAATTCTATCAATTTTCTCAGTTACTTTTGGAAAACCTAATTGGCACCAATTTCCGAGGCATTTTTCAAAGGATTACCATATTGGCTAGATGTCAGTTTGGGATGTGGGAAGCAAGATGGCTTCAGCCCAAGTAAATCTGCCTTGAGCTTGGCCTCAGACCTCTCCTATTCAAGAACAGGTGGCTTTTTCATCCTTCTCAGCATGTTGAAGTCAACTGGGTTTCTGGTTTGTATCAACTCTGCAGTATTCAGGAATGATGGGAGGGATGGGGTCCAGGTCCCAGTCAAGAGCATCTTGTCAGATGCATTGATTTCACAACACCTTCTACGTCTGTTTTGGTCCTAGAGATCGGGGAAAAATTATAGCCTATGTCTTAACTCTTTATGACTTTTAAGAGCTGTTATGAGGCTTTCAGTTACAGCTGCACCAGAGCCTGAGGATAGGCTTCTCTCTTTCCTCCTTCTTTGTCCCCCATAATTTTGGTCTATGAATGATTGGTGACATTTGTACTGTTATATTGCATGTCAGCCGACAATAGCCAGAATGCTTCTAAATCTGAATTTAATTTATTCACAGCACAGCATGTAACCAGATGATGATGGCAAGTTAATGGGCTTTGCCTTAATGAGATAACTGTTTGCCTCCTAGGTTTGAAGGTTTATGCTGGTTTTATTTGTCAGTCTTACCTAAGCAGATACAGGAAGAAATTGTAACTTTATGCCAACGTATTATCCATTCCATTTGCAGAGAGGGATAGCTGTTATGGCTTCCTCCCCCTGCTCTGTTCTTTGGGCCATTTTAATGCCTCCCTCCCAACCTTGGCAATTAAATGCAATATCCTCTGGGGCTCATACATGTGATTTAGATGAAGAGGCTATTCAAGTTGCCTGCACTCCATGGAGTCACATCTGAATTCCAATATGCTGTTTTCAAACAGGGCCTGTGAGTGTACTAGTTCTGTCTCTCTGAACAATTCTCCCTCTCTCACCCTTCTGCCTCTTTTCCCTCCTTCCTTCTCTCTTTTAATCCCACATGATTTAGGATATTGAAAATAACATGACATGAAAACCTAACATCTTCCAAAGAAAGAGAAATTGACAAGATGCTTGGTCTTAGCTCCTTAAATATTTTGGCCTTGTCTTTTTTTTTCTCTCAAATTATTTTTCACTTCATTTCAATTACCACTGAGTCTTTAACCCCGGCTAACAACCACCTCTTTCCTATCTGCCTTTCTGTTAACTTATTAATGCTTAGCAATGAGAAAAAAAGGGCAACAACTCTATTAACATGACTAAATTGATCATAATCAGACATGAACCAGGAACTGGATAAGAGTTTTACAAGCACTAAAGGTTAATAGAACCATTCTCCAACCTATTTTCCAAGCCAACCTTCATGAGGCTTTCTGACCTCCACCCCCAGAAAAACAGCTATTAGAGAAGAGCTTTTGGCATGGGTGAAGCATAGGCGGATGTTATTTCTGAACATTAATAGCCTTTTCAGCTATTGAACAATTATTACAGCTTCCCAATGTGTAGCCCCATCTAGGTTCAGTATAAAGCAATTATATAGTTAATTTAGCATTTGTCTAGAAGACGGGTTTCTAAATTAAAATCCTGTTCAGTTGAAACTAGCACTTATTCAT
The DNA here is from genome assembly GCF_000951045.1 of Mandrillus leucophaeus. Taxonomy (NCBI): domain Eukaryota; kingdom Metazoa; phylum Chordata; class Mammalia; order Primates; family Cercopithecidae; genus Mandrillus; species Mandrillus leucophaeus. Next base: position 3,907,357 of record NW_012100209.1, on the reverse strand, counting down.
TCCATGGGGATTTTTACACAGGCTACATTTGCCAGTGTGAAACACCCATGTGAAGCTCTTTTTTGGAATTGACTAGTTGAGTCAGATCACAGCCCAATCAATTTTAGAATGAACAGTCAGCTGGATTGAAGCCATGCTTTCCATTACTGGTTAATGGTTTTGGTATGAATGTGATTGGCCAATCCATTCTCCAAAGGCAAAGATAGTTTAAAACAGCCTCTGGATGAAAATTCCCTGGTAGGAAGGAGCCAAGCAACAGTACTCCTTACCCACCCCTACCCACCCCCCCCCAACCCTCACTATTCTCTAGTTGTTCTTTTTTTAATTTAAATACTTACTTTAACTTGTTGTTACTTTTTAATTAATTATCATGATTATTTTTAAAAAGCAGAGAAGATGTTTTGTGACCTTGGGCTGGGCAAATATTTTTTAATATAAGACCTCAAAAGCACAGACAACAGAAGCAAAAATAGACAAATGTAACTACTTCAAAATTTCTGATTGTTTGGAATTATAATTTTACCTTGTTCCCTCTTTCTCAAATATACTTTCTCTTGCATCTTACTTTTTGGAGGCCTTACTTCATTGTTTTCTTCCTCAAAGAAAATTCTGATAATCAATTTCAGAGAGGAAGTTGTGGAAGTCTTATATCACTGATTTTCAAGCCTCTCTTCCTAGTGAGGAGAATTGGTGGCATCATTGCCATATTTCCATAGGAGACTCATAGATGAGACTAATTCTTTACCTTCTGAATGCCCCACTTTTTGAAATACTGTCATGCTTTTGAGAATGATACTCGTTTTATTTGACTCACTGAGTAAAAGGTGGTACAATAAGTATGTCCTAATCAGCATAATTTCTGATTTTGAAGCCAGGAGGATGTGACTTATGTGCCCTTCCTTAATGAGAGACCTTGAGCACTGGACGTAATAAATTGGTACTTGAAAATACTCTGACACCAGGAATGATTCTCCGCAATCCAATAAACCAGACTTGTTATGGATTCAGTTGGCAGGATCCTTACAGTCACAAATCAAAATTGACTTTCTCCCTTGTTGACTGTGCTCAGCACTATAATATTAAAAAACAAGTTTCTCTTCAGGGCCGTGGACTTTGATTCTGATCAATGGAGAATTATTTTTTCTGGAGCTGTGTTCAGAGAAAGCATGTCATATTTATACTTTGTGAATAGCTGTATATGTTGACAAAAGAGCATCTAATAAGCTCTTACTTTTACTTCAAGAATATAAATCAATTATTTCCCTTCCTTCCTTTTTAAAATAGAATACCCCCAAAATATTCTAATAATTTATTGTCAACACAAGCACTCATAGCAAACTATTATACAGAACTTACTATATGCTAATCGAAAAGTCTACCAGGTGCTAACAAAATAACTTAGGCACAGCTTTGCTATGAGTGATTTCTTTGTGTCTCTGCTTGCACAATTAGTGGAATTCAGCCTATGGTACCCATTTAAAGTGGGACTGACCATTTGATAATGCATTTCTATTAACATCATTATCTGTAGTTATGAAACTGCTGCTTAAAATGTGTCATCTTTTATTAATTCATGTATTATTAGCTTTCCAGCATGTATTGCAGCTTAACTGGCATTACAGAACCTGAATCATTTGTTTAAGTGCTGGAGACAAAATAAGAATTGGGATTATATTTCAGCAGGAGGAATTTAAATCAATTACAGATAAATAGGCTGTTCTTGGCAGACAAAGTTGATGTTACTGCCCAGGTAGAAGATGTTGGCTGATGCTAGCTGAGAAGCACTGAATGAGCTCCTTTAGCCCAACCCAAAAATGTGACTCTATGTGATTATTCTAGTACTTGAAGTGCTGTCATTATAATTTACTCCCTTTGATTCTAACTTTGCCATCCTCAGACAGAATTGATGATAATATTAATCCTCCTAAGACAGCTTGAGGAGTCTTGGGGACAAGTGTCAGCAAACCCTAATCTGAGGAAGACACCCAGGTTTAGACTAGGTAACATCATATTTAAAATACTAGACAAATAATAGAATGACTATTCTGTGAGAAATATGGTTGTCACCACTGCTCACCCTTAATAAAGGCCACCAATTACAGGGTGAAATTTAATTAAAGATACTGGCCTAGAGATGAGAAAAAAAACACCTGAGAAGAAAGTATATCCTCAGATGGATTTGTACTTCACTAATTTTCTCATTTAAAAGAATACTATTTTAACTATGAGAAAAGAAGAGTCCAACCTTTATCATCAAAATAGCTCAGGGAAAATATCTAGACAGAGCAGGGTTAAAAGAAAAACTAAATGGTACAAAACAATATATACAGAATCTCAGACCAATTTGCTATTTTAAGTACAATCACAGGTTGTCCTAGTGCTTATACTTAGGTATGGTCTGTCTGTACTTCACCCAGCCTGCCCTGAAATGCTTGTCAGAAAAGATAATCATTTTATTTTATCAACGCATCTCAAGTTTCCTTAAAGGAAAGACTCAGTTCAGATTCTCTCCCTCAGACTGCTAACCACCTCTGCATTCCTGCAAAAGGCCAGCACAGTCTTTCCATCTTTTCACCCTCCATGCTCTGTCTCTCCTAATAATAATCATAGTAATAGCAATATAATGGATGCTTACCAGGTGTCAGGTTTTGTAATGACTTGTTACATACATATATATATGTTATATGTATATGTAAAATAATAACATGTTATTTCATTTATGTCAACTAATATATATACAGTCATGTGTTGTTTAACGATGAGGAGATGTTCTGAGAAATGCACCATTAGGCAATTTTGTTATCGTGTAAACATCATGGAGTGTACTAACCTAGAGGGTATGCCCACTATGCACCTAGGTTATATGGTATGGCAGACATTGCACCGAAGCTACAAACCTGTACTGAATGCTTATGGTACTGAATGCTGTAGGCAGTTGTAACACAATGGTAAGTATTTGGGTATCTAAACATAGTGAAGGTACAGTAAAAATATGGTTTTATAATCTCATGAGACCACTGTGGTATGTACAGTCTGTCATTGATGGAATTGTTGTTGTTTAGTGCATGACTATTGAGTATATATGAATTATATACATATATAATTATGTATGATAATTATACAGCCTCTGGAT